>NC_053168.1:61345282-61674032 GCF_016835505.1 Polypterus senegalus | reverse complement strand
ATGAAGACAATTCTTTTTGCACCAATAAACAAAGATCTCCACCTGACTCCTATTTTCTTTGTCACCCCTTTAGCAATACACCCAATAAGTACAGAATCAATTGAGAATGTCTGCAAGTGACATGACAGGTGTTATATTTATAGTCTGAGGTCTACTCAAAATCTTTTTTAATTCTTAGTTTTGTTAAGAGCTAATGTACCAGTTTATATTAACAATGTTTTTTCTTTGAGCAGATCCAATGTTTCAGTGTTTTCTTTAGTGTATTGCCATTGTTTATTGAAGTGATTTGATGATATCACACCCACATGACCCCGAAAAATCATTCACAAAATGGCAACAGCAACAGTAAAATGGTAGCAAAAATATAAAATGTTATTAAGAATAAAATTAAGGTCAAAACCAAAAACATAATCCTAATGTAAGTGTCTACTTGGGAAATACCTAAATAAAATAAAAATCTGTAAGGTTATTTCAAGGGAAAAATCATAGTGCAATCGCCAACATATTTATAAAACATTAATGTATGTCTTTTATTCTGCATCAATTACCAAAAGGTCATTTAAAAGAATATAATATAAACCTCCTGAATTAAATAACTTTTAATTCCACTTTCTATGTGCTTGGGCTCAGACAGGCACAGTCTAAAGTGGTGTTAATAAGTACTCTTAATAACGTGAGTGTCAGAGATACTAACCCAAGTCACCAAATGTTTTGAACTGGGGCCCAGTTAATTCCAACAGGGATTTTACATGACTTAAGACAATGGATACAGTTTTTTATACTTTACTAATTCACAGCTGCTTTGTCCACTTTAGCTCTCACAAAACTGTTATTTATATGTTTACACACACAGGGTACAGTATCTGTGAGGATCCAGAGCTTGTTGTAAATATTTAGTTGTGTAAATGATAAGGAGCCCATTAAATTTAGGTTCATGTTCATCCATTTTCAATGTGTGTAAATAATGTTGCACTATTTATACTTTAAATGCAAAAAAGAATTTACTGAGATTGCCTAATTAATAAATATACATAAAGTGTTGCCAATATCTGTATGGTTTCAAATACAGAATACTTTTAATAACCTAAACAGAAGAAGTAAAAGCTTTCAAATGTGCCATAGTTTTAATCTTAAGCATGATGCTATAAAATATACTGTAGAAAATAATGTTTAGACCTGTAATGGGTGGAGTGGTGGCTCTGAGGTAGGGATCTGCTCTGGTAATTGGAAGGTTGCTGGTTCAAATCCCATAAACGCCCAAAGTGACTCTACTCCATTGGGGCCCTGAGCAAGGCCCTTAACCTGCAATTGGTTACACCTGTGTCTGATGTTAATCTTCATCCAGTCCTGCAAATAGGCCCTCCAACCTGCAGGGAAAAACCTGGCGGTTGGTGCCAGAATTGGCACTCCAGCCACAATAAAAAACCTCACACTGCTCCATTCCATCTGAACTAGCGTGGTGCTGAGGTGTCACCCGTTGCATGGCTTCACCTAGCTTCTAATCTGGGATCCTAAGTTGATTTGTCATGCTATAGGTGCGACAATGCACTGTATCTGCATATCCTCCTAACCTTTGAAAGCAAATTAGCTTAGAAAATGAGCAGAAGAACCCATCTGCAGCTGACAGGCTGCTAGAGCCAGGTAGTAGCCATGCATTCGTTTTGTGAGCCTGCTGTCTCCAATGCAGGATTACAAAGAGCTAATGTTTATAGCATTTGCACATTCTCACCCTTCTCCCTGTTTTCTGGAATTCTAAGTCAATTTGATATAATAAACAATACACAAACTAGATGATTTAAACTCCTAAATTTGTCCGGAAAGTAATGTGGCATTTGTTCATTTTCAGACTAGTGCAGTTTTCAGGGTTGATTTCTGCTGTATGCCTATTAGATAGACAGATAGACACTATGGTCTGAACACATGCCAGAATGACAAAAAAGGAAAAAAAATACAAAGAAAAACTTCTGAGATGACAGCTAAAGTCACAGTGAGGCATTATGCAGGAGTATTGCTGTTAGTATAAAGGAGCCTCTGTAGCATTTCCTGACACAATTCTGGCTGAACGTCTTCAGTGTTAGTGTGTCAGAAAGAAGATGTGCAGCATTGTTGATAATGGAACTCCATTTTGTTTTGATTCTCTCCTTCACTACAACTCTAGGAGGTCCAGAGTTCATCTCATAACTAAGCCTGCCTTCTTAATTAGATTGATGATTTGGTGGGCTTCTCTTGAAGTGATCTTACCAGCCGAGTACACCGCAATATAGAAAATTTCACTGGCCATCTCAGAGCTGTAGAATATGTAAAGGATGTCATTTCCCACATCCAAGGAATGAAGTCTCCTAAGAAAAAATAACCTTTTCTGCCCTTTCTTATATAGTTCCTCTGTGTTCTGAGTCTAGCCCAACCTGCAATTAATGTGGACCACCTCTAAATCTGCTCCCTGAAAACTTACTGGCTGTTTGGAGCAGCGAAAGTCAATAACCAGTTCCTTGGTTTTACTGACGTTAAGATGAAGACAATTCTCTTTGCATCAAGAAAAAAATCTCCCCACCTTACTCCTAAACTCTGCATCATTCACCTTATCAATACATCCCTTAAGTGTTATATTTTTAGTTTGAGGTGCACAGAGTAAAGAGAAAAAGTGACAGGACTATTCCTTACGGTGCTCTGAAGTTGCTTACATCCATATCAAAGACACAGATACTCTTGAAGATCTTCATGATGTGCAAAAGTAAGTGTCACTGGCTTGCAGTCATAGGTGAAGAGGCACCTGTCCTCTTTGGAACTGAAACAATGCACTAGCACTTTCTGGAGCTTTAGGGACAGAATGTACAGGTAACTTAGAATTCCACAAACCTGGTCAGCATGGGCCTTAACTACTCAAGGACTGACTCCATCTGATCTCATGGCTTTTCCTGTATGTGGCTTCCTCAGTTATTGCCTCACTTGGTCTTCAGTTATCGACAGCTCATACTGATGGTCAGAGGTGGACTTGTCATTGCCCATTCCAGATGAAATGGTAGAAGTTGATGTAGTACAGTTGGCGTGGGGAGGCTAGTCATTGGGAAAAGGCGGCTGTGGGAGTGAAATTCTATTACAAATGGTTCAGGACAATAGCTTTGTCAACATATTACATTTGTCTAGCACCTGAGCCCTGGATTACTTGATTCCAGTAATTATACCCAGCCCATTCTGAGTGAGTTTGTTTTCCATTTTAGTTTTGTAAGCTTTCTTTCCTTCACTCAGCTTTTTCTTCAGAACCTTTTGTGCATCCTTCAGAGTCTCTTTGTCACCAGATTCAGGAGACTTTCTAGTTCCTTAGTAATCCTGGGCTTATGTGTCATGAATAAACCAAAGATTGGGTGTCAGTCAACAGCAGGACACACTAATTCTGTGGGAGTTCCTACTTGTGGTATTTCACCTTCCCATTTGTATATATATGCAGTTTCATTAAGACTTTTGAGAGAAACACAGGGCCATGGATGATTTTCTACCTGGGCTGCAAAAAAGCAATTAAAAACACAGTGTCATTTTTTAACGAAAATAAAGGGCAGGTTAAACACACTAAAAGTGTATTGCATTACTTCAAAAATAGATTGACCTCCGAAACACTATTTCTGGCAGACCAAATTTTTTTACTTTATTGTCTAAGGTAGCGTTGCTTTTTTTGAATTGTCTGACTAGGAGCTCACACTTCTAAGGGCAATCACGCAACATTTCCAAATGAGAAACTAGTATTTCTAAACTGTCGGACTGCATGTGAACACAGCTTAATATACATTTTTAATAGAGTGGCCAAACAGCCTAACACCATATCTGTACACTGAATGATGGGAGTAAACCTGGAGTCAAAAGAACAAATTAACTAGTCATACAGGAGCCTTGCAACTCACACACTTCTGTTCATTCTAGACCAGGGGTCTCCAACACGTTGCTCGCGAGCTACCAATAGCTCACAACCCCTTTCCAAGTAGATCGCCAAAGGGTTAATGAATCCTACATAAATTTAAAAACTTGATTAGTCAAATTAGGGTGGGCGATCTTTCCAAAAAATCATATTACAATCCTTTTAACACAAAATCATGGTGCACGATCTGAATAGCAATCTCAATGTGGCATACACTTAAGAGAATATCCGGACTCAAACTCATCAAGACCTAAGTAACACTTTATTTTAAATATCAAAGTTGAATTCAATTGTTCTCTCGTTCGCTATCTAAGCTCAGTTAAAGAACGCGCCCCGAAGCTGGAGAGTGAGTGAGGAAGGCCCTTCCCCCCGGCCCGGTGCGTGTTTCTCGGATTCACACAAATAAATCGGTACCACAAGTGAATTATGATATATAGCGAATTGAGAGATGTCACAAAATCAACCGGAAAGGTCAAGCAAATTATAGAAAAACACCCGATCTAAATCCATTAAGTAGTTCTCTCGTGAAAAGTGGACAGACATACAGACAGGCAGACATTAGATTTTATATATTATATATTAGTAAACCTTCAAAATAATGTGCAATTAAAGTCTTAACAGCATTCTCAGAATTTCTGGAGCTTAGTGGAGCCAGATAACTATAAGAATCTTCAGCAAGCAGCTCTGAAAATGTCTGCTTTGTTTGGGTCTCCATACCTCTGTGAGTCTGCCTTTTCTGAGATGAATGTCATGAAATCAAAGTTCAGAACAAGACTGACAGACGAACATTTAAATGACTCCATAAGTGTGAACCTAAGTGGCTACACTCCGCCATACACCTCTCTTGTTGACTCCATGCAGTGCCAGTCATCTGACTAACTAAAAACACATCACACATGCAACTGGACAAGTGAATAAAGTGAAACAGTGACATGTATCAAAAATGACAAATGAATAACTAATATCTGTGTATTTGTAATTGCATTGTTTTGTTTTGACGGCATTCATGTTTTAATTCAATAGTGTGAGGACACACTAGAAAATGCATACAGACATACAAAATGCACTTGCAGGTGAACTGAATATTTTTTGTGATGTTTTAATGCAGAATGTGAGTTGTGGACACCAACATTTTGTAAATGTTCAGGCAAAACAAGCTTATTCAGTCTGTTTTGGTTGAAATAAGCTATGAGAATAAATGTTAGAAAACATGAGTAGGTCTTGGCCATTTTCATTTTGTAAAAGTAGCTCTTAGGGGAAAAACGGCTGGAGACCCCCGCTCTAGACTGTATTTATTGCTTTTTATATTCCACCTCTGTTCATTCAAGATTGTTATTTAGTGCTTTTTATATTCAGCCTTGTCACCAAAAAAGAACAGCTGCATTAAAATAAGATGGAACCCTCAACAAATCTATTTAAATTTCTGGACATCTAGCTGTCCGGGCCATTAGCAATCTCTGCAGGAACAGCAGTTCATTACACATGTGGGAACTGAGGTTTACATTCTTTGCCTCTGTGAGTGTCTCTCTTATGACCATAATTGAGTCTTGCTAACATTAAAGCTTTCCATTCATAACCATCTTCTCTTTAAAAAATACTATAGGGTTTTGAGTCATATAAAACTACTGTATATTGAAAAAGAAAATAACATTTTCAACCTATTGTCACGAAGAAACATTAAATTCAATAAATAATCCTGCATAGTTAGAAAATCCATTCACATACACTCTTGCTGTGCAATTTTGATTTCTTTTAAATATTTTTGATAAAATATATTGCGGTTTTTGAGCACTTATATAATTTTCTCAGGACCAGATTGTAAGATACTTCCTTACATGATTGTTTCTTTTATAAAAAATATGATCGTAATTCTTCTGCAAAAAAAAAAAAAAGTTCTTTCATTTTTTTACACTTTCTTTTTCTTGCCAGTATCAAAGGGAACTGTTTGTTATTAATTAGAAGACACATTTATGTTTTCTGATGGAGGGCCAGTTTAGAGTTGCCCCTCAGCCTAATGGTATCAGAAAAAGCAAGTAAGAGGTGGGAAACTTCTTCTAGGTGACACTCTGCCATCGCTTATTACAATATAATCCATCCATCCATTATCCAACCTGCTATATCCTAACTACTGGGTCATGGGGGTCTGCTGGAGCCAATCCCAGCCAACACAGGGTGCCAGGCAGGAAACAAACACCGGGCAGGGTGCCAGCCCAACGCAGATATTGAAACATGTTTTTCAAAATATGAAAATATATTTCTTTATGTATTTTAAAATACTGAGAATAAATTATGGTCAGATACATTTTAGAAAACTATTATAATATATTTTTAAACATACTGTAAATGCTAGTTGCACTGTGCAATATATTTTAGAGTTTATATATGTGTCATTTTTTTAATAATGCAGTATATTTTAACATATATTAACCTGGCATTTAAAATCTCCTCCATCTCATAAATGCTGTTTACGCTATTGAGACACATTGCATGTTAAACAGCACTGTTCTACAATACAAATCCATTAGGCCAGGGATGTCAAACTCCAGTCCTGGAGGACCGCAGTGGCTGCAGGTTTCCATTCTTACCATCTTCTTAATTAGTGACCAGTTTTTGCTGCTGATTACTTATTTTAAATACCTTGACTCAGGCCCCATAGTTGTTTCTTTTTCCTTAATTAGCAGCCAAACAATAATGAGATACAAAACAGGCCTCCATATGACCAGCTCACTTGTGCCCATCACAAAATATCTGAAAATAAAGAAAGGTGAAGGTCTCAGTAAGGCTGATTTCCGAGGTCACCAAAACATTATGATGGCATTCTTAGAAAAAGCACAAAAGCAACAGTTTTGGAAATGTGTGCTGTGACAGCATGAGAGCAGCAACAAGCCATGGAATTAAATAACGGGTTTAATTAACAGCAAGAATCGGCTTCTCATTAAGAAAGTGATTGGAGTGAAATTGGTTGGAGTTTGAAGCCCCAGTTTAGCTGGTCATCTGTTGGTTCGTTTCACATCTCATTTCTGTTTGGCTCTCATTCAATGAAGAAAGGAACCAATTAAGAGGACTGAATCCTTAAAAACATTAAACTGAAGGAAAAAGGAGTTAATTAGCAGTGAAAACTGGTCACTGATTAGGAAACGGGTTAGAATGAAAACCTGTAGTCACTGCGGCCCTCCAGGCCTGGAGTTCGACACCCCTGCATTAGGCAACAAAGGTGGCTTCCTACGGTGTGGTCATCTGAGGGGTGAGTACTCTAGACACTGAGGGGGACCCCCAGACCCCAAACAAATCATAGCAGTCTAATAAAACCAACTATCTGCTATGGACAACAACATCCACCCCGCCTAGATCTATTATTAAGAGAGCACAAGTAACTAATAAAGTTATAAGTGGAACCCTAGGTATGTGAATGGAGTGAGAGACTTGAACAACTTGTATTGAGTTACAAGGAGTTCAAATAATTTAGAATAATTAGGAAGGCTGGGTTCAGCTTTTTCCAGGTAAAAAATAGGATAAGAATGATCTGCCTATGAACTGGACACACAATATTCTTGTCTTACACACAACTTATTTGAAAAAATTGGTTGTTGCAATATATGAAAAGAAATATATGTCACCTTATATTTCAGATGTAATTGTAAAGTATATATTGGAACGGCATATACTGTATGTTATTTTGAAACACATGTATTACACTGAAAGATAGGTCCACGTATTTTTGGATATATTCCAGTTTTTAGAATTGTTAAAAAGCAATTCTCTGGTAATCAGTAGGAGTATGAGAACATATAACAAACTTAGTAGACACCACCAACACAAACCTGAGCAAAAGTCCAAACACTGAGAGGACAGATGGAAAATGTAACTAAATGTACAGTATAGGAGAGAGCCTCAGTTATATTTTCAGTTCTTTAAAACATTGAACTGACTCTTTAAATACTACCAATAATAGTCCTTTTTTATGCCTACTTACAATTTTTGGGGATAAACTCTAGGATACAGGGACATATTTAATAAACGTTCTTTTGAAATGTTACTGATGTATCATCATTGAGTAACACAATTACAATTTTCTGTAAATGGTTTCATTATGAGTTTTGGTAAGATAATTGCTTATATTTATTTTATTTAACAATTACATCAGATTTGCTTGCATGAGTGTTTCATTTTTTGGCCTTGTGAATCCCCAGATACCTTATCACCTCACAGATATTTATAATTTTATGCATGACTGCATTTTAAGACAATTTTAGCCATTTACATTTCTGAGCTCAAACTTTAACAGTATAAACAGACTTTTGGAACGTAAATTACAGCAAAGAAAAATCTCAGATGAGAAAATAAAGGGAGCAAATTAAACTACATTTTCTTTTTATTTAACTGCTGGAGATTCAAAAAAGATCAGAGCAATATGGATATTCATTATAACATAAAACTATGTTTTAAAAGTAAGAAATTTCAAAATGAACACCATTCTCTGTCAGAGTTGTGTTTTTGGAACCTGTGATATTTCAGTGTAAGTGACCATAAATACCTGTTAAAGAAGTTACATAAACAAATGTCCTTTTACATTACACTTTTACTATGTGCTTTACAGTTGACTTTGCACATGACAAGATGATATGTTTGTTTTTAGGGCATAAATCACATCACTAATGAATTTTGAAGAAAGAGGACACAGGCTTTATGTGTTCTTTTGCAGGTTAAGTCATATTTACACAAAATTTCAGTATGCGTTAGTATAAAGATCCTACTGTCTCAGAAGAAAGGCTGATCAAAAATGACTGAGATGTAGTCTGGCAAAGGAAAGGATCAAAATTGTGAGATCTAAAAGGAGAACTAATAATCATGAGCAAAGGGGAAAGACAAAAACCAGACACCAGGAGCAAAACAAAGTAGGAACCAGAAACACAAACCCAGCACTGGGGCCTACTTGAATAAGAAGCTAACTACACAGAAGGAAAGTTGTTTGACCATGGGATAATCAGCATCATGATCATAGTATACAGGTAGTCCCCAGGTTACGGACATCCGACCTACAACTTACAAACGAGGACACAGCTGTGACGCATGCGTCTCAATATCTGCCGCTCCATCATCTTTGGCCTGGGGATGCTGCAAGTGGTGGCTGGTGGGGGGAAATTTCACTGCTCGTGCAGTGTAGTGTCCCTTGGATAGCTCCCAGCGGCAAGCGGTGACCCGTGGTCCATAGTCACTGGGGCCACAACTATCGCTCATGTGCAGGACGATGATTTGCTGCCCACCCACGACGTCGCCGCAGCTACTGTTCCTGACTGGACACAGGCTGGATGGAGCAGAGGGGGCGTTTCACTGCCTGCCCAGCACATATGGCTGGTAATGCTGCAAGCAGTGACCTGATTGTGGCTGAACGGAGGCCATTGAGGGTGAATGGGACGGCGGGGGTAGCATTGTAGTGTGCCTCTGATGGCAGCCTGTTGAGTTAGGGTTGGGCGATTCACTACCCGCCTTTGGCCGCATCGTGTTCGTTCTCGATGGGCGGACTCTGCAGGCAGCATATTGTAGTGGAGGTGACTGTGTGGTGGGCGAGTGATGAACCCTCCCCTCACCGCCCCCAGTCATTCTCAATAGCAAGCCTGCTTGTGCTGTTACGTACATAGCAGGAAGTTGTCTCTTGTCAGTACATCAGACGTGTTGATGACTGGTGCCTTCCTGCTGTGATAGCGTGTATAACGCTGTGCAGAAAAGCTCATTTTAACCTTTTGTCTACACCTTTCAAGAATGTCTCTGAAACACAAATCTGATGCAAGTGCTGATGATACAGTATAGAAGAGAAAAACCATCACCATTGAAAATAAAGTAGAAATAATAAAAAGGTCAGAGAGGGGTGAAACTCCATCATTCATTGGCAGAGCACTTAGTTACAGTCGGTTAACAATAGCATTTATTAAAATAATGTACTTGTTCTGACTTACATACAAATTCAACTTAAGTACAAACCTACAGTCCCTATTTCGTACGTAACCCGGGGACTGCCTGTATATATATTGTGGACCACCCAGGCTAGCACTGCCACCTGAATCCGACACAGGCAAGTGTGGGACACAAGTTCAAGACACACACTGATTTTTAATTTTCTTTTTTACCTTTTGGGAAATGCCTTCCCACGTTCCCCACAAGTACAACACAGTCTCAGCACAAGCACAGCACACAAACACTTCTTTTCCGTCTCTTTCTGTCCTTTCTCCTCCACTCTTCTGGTCAAGCTTCGTCTTCCTCCTCCCAACTCTGGCTCCCTGAGTAGTGGCTGCTGGCTCCTTTTATAAGTGCTCCAGGTGCTTGACGATTCATTTCAGGCAACACTTCTGGGTGTGGCGGAAGAACTTCCCATAAGGGCTCAGCAGCTCCTGCTGCAGCACCCCCTGGCAGTGCCTGAAGATCCCATATAAACTCCCATGAAGCCCTGTGGGAATCTGAGGCATCGCTGAAACCCAGGGGGGTTGCCATCTAGCGTTCCAGAGAAGGTAACACTCTGGCCACGTTTGCTTCCCCTGTCCTCCCAATGTGGAGGCGCCGGCCACACACTTCAATATACTGTTACAACCCTGTCAGTTGAGGTCTTATAACATCTCCTGAAAAAAAAAATGTAATTCTCAGGTGAACAAAACATACAATTCAAAAATTTCAGGTATGAAAATGTGTGTTAATATAACACAACCCCTTTATCATCCTCTGTCAACAAAAAGAGCTGATTGCAAATATTAGATGCAGTAAGAGAAAGATGAACATACATGTATTGTATGCACTAGTGAATCATGCAAATAAGTACATTTTATAATAATGGAAATATATTTTAAAAAATACCGACACAACGCACAAAGAGTGGGGACCTGCTGCAGTAGAGAGAGAGACCTCTGGCCAAGGCTTACAGTATCAAGATAAAAATGCAACCTCTTGCTATGTTGAGGGAATCATCCAACTGAGATTCAGAGCATACGAAAGAAGAGGAAAAGGACTAGGCCACTCGTTTATGGATGCCTATGTGTCCCCTCACCAAATGTATCCTGTCTGAAATCCAAAATGACTTCCTCAAGTAAATCACTAATGGGTTCTTCTTTTACTTAAATTAGGAATAATTGCTGTCCAGTCAGAAGTGTATGTGGATTTGAATTTGGCAGGCGAATTATCAGGTTTGGACATAAAATTCAATATATACTAAATATTAATATACTGTACATAGGAGTGTGGCAGTCTCTGTGAAGATGCATGGCATGGTATTTGTGTTTTGGGAGGTTCTTTATTAATTACACAGAACAAATAATTTTATGTTTCATTCAGAGACAATGATATAAAACAGGAAGGCACAGATACCTCCAGACTTTTCTATGACAACTCCAAATCCTCCTAAATCTCCTACCACTCCAATACACAGTGCCTTCTCTTCGTCATGATGGAGCATTAGGACTAGGTTTCAGGTTTTTTATGTATTGTAACACAGAAAGATTGATTTAAAAAGAGAAGTTAACCATAGGAGTTTATATACAACCCCTAAAGTATGAGTAAATGAAGAGAAAGAAAAAATGCTACTTTAATCTGACGCCACAACAGAAATACTAAATGTTTTTTTCTACTTGCTCTCCAAACAAATCTGGAGAGGTTTACCAGGTCAGTCCACATTCAGTTCATTCACTTTATTGACTAGAATTAAAAACTGGTTCACTTAAATCAAACACATTTGCTTTCATACAATGATTCAAATTTGTGTTTCCCCAATATTTATAAAAGAGCTTTGCTGTGTGGCCACCATGCAACACCACCAACATTCATGTCAAAATGATGTTTACTGTGGGAGGTTTCTCAAAAGCTACTGTTGGCTATTTAATACTTGATAATTATCTTTCTATGTTTCTCTGTACGCGTAGTTCACCATAGTCATGTGACCAGGCACAGTTCTAGAGGCAAAGTCGCCATTGTGCCATTTAAGTTCAGCCTTCCCATCACTCATTTTCTAAACCAGTGTATTTAAAATGAAAAATATTCGCAATTTCCTTAATGTCAAAAAAAATTAAAGAAAATTTCTTCGTAGGTAGAAGAAAACTTGACTTATGCATTTAACGCAAAATTTAACAAGTTTAATCAATTCATCAGTAAATGATGAATATAAAGCAAGTGCCAATTATAGACTTAATTTTCTTGAAAAAGATATCACTTCATATTCTCGCAAATACAAAATTTAGCAAAAGTCTATTTCTTCACATTACACCTGTGAAAGATATTTATAGGAAAACAAAATATGAATATGCATATGTAGTAAAACAATTTGAAAAATAAGCATTTATTATTAAATTACATGTATTATAACTATTCCACTAAATAAAATATTAAATTAAAATTGCACTCTCCTTGCTTTCTTACTTGCAAGTTCGTCAATAATGCCATCTAAGTTAATTTCTTCTGACAAATCTTTCTCTATTGCAATTAAACCTAAATTTCACAATCTCTCTTGGCACATCGACGATCTTAAGTAAGACTGAATTATTTTTAGTTTAGAGAAACCCCTTTCTCCTGTTGCAACTGTGACTGGCAGGTTAAAAATATTCTTAAGGCTACAGAAAAATTTGAAAATGATGAAATTAAATTATTTGCTTCCATAAATTCAATTTTTTTTAAAGAATCAGCAATATCATCATTGATGGTTTTGTACATCATTAATTCATTATAAAAGTCATCAACATCAACATCCCTAGATATTGAATCGCCATTAGAAACTTGTAAGGAAATATCAAAATCTGCACAAGATTTTTTTAAGTCATCTTCGGACATATTCCTGAATTCAATTAGAAATTTAAATAATGTGTTACATTCGTTTAAGGAGTTAAACCTTTCTTGAATAGAACTTAAAGCAGTATCCACAATTGTTAAGTAAAATTCAACTTTAAATAATAATTTTCGTCTTCAGTCTGCTCATCAGTGCATTCATAATCGAAAAGACAAACTTTCGTTCTGTACCTTTTAAAGGGAAATTCTATGTTAATATCAAGATTAGTCGCTAATGCTGCAACATCATTAATATATTTATTAAAGGCTGCATCAGATCTAGATGAATTTAGAAAATTGATAATTTTATTGAGTAGCTTGACGGATTCATTAATTATTGACTTAGGAGATTGTAGCAGTTTACTAGCGACATTAGTATTTGTAAGGATATCATCCCATATCAAAATTGAACAAATAAACTTAAAAGTGAACACATTGCCCAGTAATGAATTTGCTGCAACTTTAGTTTTTATATCTCTGGAGTCATCATCTATTAGCATATTTAAACTTTTTATTACCTCCTTTAATTGCAAATTTAGAGGTCTTTGCACAACCGGCAGAACCGGGCCTGCATGTGACAACCAAAACCAATGCTATGGGCATAATAAACATGCCATTAGATGGTTCCGTTTTTGGTCCATGGAACTACGATGACTTTACATAACATGGCAATAAACAAAAAGTTAAATATCGACAGTTGCCATCCATATTTATTTTCTCTCCTTATGTTTTGAAAATAGACACTTATTTATGGGAAGGATAATATGGCAAGAAAACAATATTTATGAGCATATCAAGTGGTTATGTAGATGAGCATCTCTGTAGAATGTTTTTAAGATCTCATGGAGTCCACACCTTGATTGCATGATGCTCTTCAAGTAGACAAAGGTGGATGCAATCAGGTCCGGTTGAGAAACATGCACCGGTACACCATGTTGCTGCACCCATCACACAATGAAACACCTCAGGATCCCGGTTGCCAACCCCCAAGACAGACACACAGCCCAGTCCCACCCTCTGGAAATAACCATCTATCTGCCGCAGTCAGGTGTTACATCGGCATTCCCTTGGCCTGGTGCAGCCGCTCAGGTCCTCAGCCACATCACCCTCAGGAAATCGCGCCACATGGCTGTAGTGCCATAATTGATGCTCACTCACAATGCAGGTAATGTGTCTCATTTGGGACTCTGTGAGCAACAACTTATTCGACACAAACCAGTCGTACCCAAGGATTCTCTGAACAGGCACAGTACTGAAGGAGTCCAGTCTTCATCTCAGGTCACAGGACAGCATCCATGTCTCACAGCCATATAGTAAAACTGGAAGCACCAGGACTCCAAAGGCTTGGACCTTCGTCCTTTTGAAAAGGGACCTCTTCATTTCTCATGCTCCCCCAATCCATCTAATGATTTCATAGGAAGAGTCACCAGAAACTTGAATGTCGCTGTTATGGTAAGTAAACCACTCAACAGGACCATTTCATCACCTGCCCTGACTGTGACTCACCAAGAATCAGATTCGGATGTGTGTAATGTTTTGGATACTCTGTAAGCAGGACGAGGGTCACTAGACTATAGATGGTGTGTGACTTACTCACAGATTCCTCTAACAAACGCCTCCTTATCTGCTCTCAGAGCCCTCGCTGCCATCCTTCTCAGTTCCTGATACAGATTGGAGGAGCCATCAAGCCATACGATGCGACTCCTCTTGATGATATCCAGGATGCCCTGCAATATGAAATACCACCTTCTGGGAACACCGGCAACACCAACACAGCACTCAGCAACCTTCAGGGTCTTGTCACAGAAGGACTCCCACATCACATTAGGATTGGCAGTCTCAGCCAAATCTGCAACTTCTTCACACAAACTGCATGCAGTAATAGAAGGATGACCGTTTTACTCCATCAATAAGACAAGGTTGTTCAATCGAAAAATGTGTTAACTTTATATTTTTATTTCAGCAGATGATAGCCCAATTTGTCATGTCCACATGTTTGAACCTGAGCTCATTTTAGCAATTCATAATTAATATGGCACACATCTGGATCAGATAAAATATCTGATAAAAAGACACTATATAGTATTCCAAATGCTGATTTTTGTATTTGGGCCAGATCTGTCATAGAGTCACTTTGCTATTATAATTGATATGTGGCAGAATTGGTCCTGATTCAACCAAATTGTTTGTACTTGGTCCAGCTCTGAGCTGAATCCTGCCCAAGTAGATACATAGTGCTGAACTGTGCTGAATTTGGGTGGTTGTGTTAAAAGATACTGGGCATGGTCTGTGTGCCATCTCTGTGCCAGATGATAGCATATGCAGGCCCTATCATTTTTTTGTACGGTTAAGGTTCTTGGATTGCAGAACACGTTTTGCAAAGCGCTGTCAATTTTTTGAGTGGGGAGCAGAAAATGCATTGTTAACCTCAAATGCAAACTAATCAAATCTCAGTAAAATACATTCTGTACCTTATGACAGGAGCAGTATACATGGAATATTGTGAATTATTATTATTATTACTAGCCATCCCCCGTGGCTCTGCCCGTGTAGTAATAAAACAGGACAGTGAAGAGGGCCCAGCCTGGCTCCCCACTCCTGACGTCATGCTCCCCTCGGCCCGCATCTTCTGTCTTGGATTAGCGCAAATATATTACTCCTGCAAGCGGATTATGATTCTTAGCACCATGAGAGAAGTCGCAATATCATCCAGAATGTTCAAGCAACTTATAGAAAAAAAAATGATCTAAATCCGTTAAGTAATTCTCTGGTGAAAAGCAAACAGACATACAGACAGACAGACATTGGATTTTATATATAGAGATTAATCAGTGAACACCAAAAAACATTGACACTTGGAAATACAGCTTAATAGAATAACAAAAAATAAACAACAAAACGTTTATTCAAAAGAAATAATGACATATTCACATTATTTTACAAAATTAAAGTAACACTAAAGGCACAAAATGCATTCAGTAAGTAACAAATAAGAGTTGAGTGCAGTAAGGCACAATTTTATTATAACCCCAGAGGAGCCACACAATGAGAATCTTAAAGCTGTTATATTTAGTTATACTTCGGGAAAGACTGTAATCAAAGTTCATTTAAATTTGTGACATTTTTTAAATAATGGATGTCTACATTTTAAACCTCATAAACCTACAAGTCAAAATAGGCGTGATATAAACTAAAATAAAACAGTATTTAAATAGAAATCGTCTATTTACCATGTACACGATTTACAAGTTAAGAAACACATTTCAAAGAATAACTGAAATTGTCATATTTAGCATTATTATACATATCTAAAAACACAATATACCATTTTTGGTTTCCTTGTCAACAAAATACTCTACTTTTTCTATTCTGTTTCTGTGCAAGCTTAACTTTTGCCCATATAGCGTAAATCAATCGAGATTTGCAATTTTGTTAAAATATAAACATATTTTGACGTATTATAGGTAGGCTCCCTTTATGTTTTGGGTTTAATTGATTTCAAAAGTAAAGCTATTTTTTATGATTATGGATGTGATTTACTGTAATATATTTATACTACTATACATATCCATTTCAGAAGATAAAAATTATGTCAATTTGAAATTTTATTAGATCATAAAATAAATTTGGAAGTGGTCAGTTACATATAATAATGTACACCAAGGCCATAGTGTTTTAAAAAGCAAATGGGCATTATGTTTGATGTCTACTTTCACAGTTAAAATTAAACAGAATGATTAACTCGTCCACTCATTTTTCAATAATCCGCAGCAAATTGTTAAATACATATATACATATACATGTGAAGTAGGGGATGAATAATTTGAAAAGAAAATGAAAGTCTGAATTTAAAAATAGAAATTTTTAATTAACAGAATTTTCTATGCATGAAAAGACTATATGTGGATTTTAATTTGGATGTCATTTGAATATTTCCTTCAAATTGTCTTCTTCTGAGTGAAGTCCAGTCTTCAGCAGTGTGTGTTAGTTAAATCTGTATCAGCAATAATTAGCTTTTTGTTACTTCAAATGGTACTGCACCTGAAAAGAAATACACTCATGAAGTACATGTAGTAACATTGCAGGGTATTAATTTATTTTTATTAACAATAATAATCGACCTTCCCATTTTTTAATGAAATTCAATAAGTAAGTAATCGGTTAGCCAGAGCTTATTCCTGCAGAAATGAGCCACAAGACAGAAGCAAAATTTTTAAAGGACATGGCAGGACAGACAAATACGATTAAGTTGAATTTAGAGCTACCAGTAGATGGTGGTTTTGAATGTGAAAAACAGAGTATTCAAGGAAGGTTTTACAGTCCAAAAGTATAACTGCATATTTTAGGTCATTTTTTATTTTGTTTTTATTCATTTTTATGACTGTTGTACACAGTGCCATCCCTAGTCAAACTGGGGCTTCAAGTGGAATGTTCTTGTCAACCGCACCCTACACTGAATCTACATTAGTGTTTCTTGTAACAGCTTTAATTTGAACAACTAATATAAAAATAAGCCAGTCACGGCATACTGCACGGTAACATGCAGTGAACACACTTGACTTATAGTTTTCATACTCTTTCCCTGTACATTCCCCATTCGCTTGCTCAGAGGTTGATGCACTTGCTGCTTCGTGTGCAGCTCTTGTTTTCTCCACCCTAGTGGCCCGCTTCTTCTCTTCTTCTGTCGGCATCTTTTCATCTTAAAACTGGTTAAATCAGTGTTTGTGTTGCAATTACTTAGTATGTTTTCTTAATTTTTTGCTTAAGGTGGCACTTAAGTGTTCAATCTGCCTCAAGAATGATTTAAGATATGAAGAGGTAGAGGAAGTGATGGCAAAGCTGGTAGGGATGAGAACGGCACCCATAAAAACAAAAAGAGGAATAAAAATCATCACCCCGAAAGCATACAGTAGAGGTCACGTAGTATATGTGTACCAAATTTCAGGTCAATAGTTGAAAACGGTTTGCGAGCTACAGGTGATTTAAACTCCTGGACAGACAAACGGGCAGCCATGGTAGTGTATTATATATATATATATATATATATATATATATATATATATATATATATATATATATATATATATATATATATATATATATATATATATATATATATATACAGTATATAAATTAACAAATGAACACACATCACAAACTTAACTATAACTTTTAATGTCGAATACAAATACTTTTTTTAAAATAATCAAAAACTGAAGGTGAATGTTTCAGGATTTATTCAGTCAATTGGCTGCATATCACAACAAGACATGCCTACATTTTCTGAAGGCAAAGTCATCTATTAATTCATCACATGACAGCTTCTGTGCAAGGTCTGAGCTGATGATAGCCAAGTTGCTTATATGTTCTTGCACAGTGGATGACCTCAAGTATGTCTTGATGAGCTTAATGTTTGAAAAACCAGTAACTGGAAGGGTTGCTTCAATCTGGAGGGCAACCAATAGATTTGGACTTCAGTTGTATTTAATGGCAATGATAATTGATTTGTTTTCTTTATAAATGAAGGCTTATTCCATTCCTTATTATTATTAGTAGTAGTAATAATAATAATTATGATAATAATAATAATATTTAAGGGTTAATGGTTAATAATAATGTGCTGCTACTCTTTATTACTTGATATAGCCAACAGTATCACTTGTGAATTGTGATACAACTACAACAAAAACAATTTTAATACTACTACTACTACTAATAATAATGATGAAGACAATATAAAACACGAACTTCTACTACTAATACTGTATATACAATACCATTAATAAAATAAAAAACAACTACAACTACTGCTACTGAAGTTGTTAAAAAATTACTTAATGCAGCAAATGCAGGATGAAAATAAAGGTGAATATTTAGATATTTAAACAATGAACATGTGAATCTATCACGTACTCTTATGAATTTATCTTATTTAAGTTCATTTTGTCCTTTTGGTGACAGCAGGATGCAACAATACATTGACTAAATCAGTAATAAGAATTGAACTGATTGCTCTTTTTGTATGTGACGGTTGCTTGCATGGTGCTTTCCCACAATTCTGCCAACAACTAACTACTTAGTACAGGAGCCACCTGTGTATTACTAAAGTTTAGAAATGTGTCCCCATTTCAGCAACACTCGGAGCACTTCACATGCTGAGTAACGTTAGCAGCCTTTTACAACATGTAGGTAATGAGGTCCATATGGTGCTAATAAATAATCATCAACCATGTGTCATCTAGGTACTATAACATCAGGTAATATCTGTTAGATAGATAGATAGATAGATAGATAGATAGATAGATAGATAGATAGATAGATAGATAGATAGATAGATAGATAGATACTTTATTAATCCCAAGGGGAAATTCACATAATCCAGCAGCAGTATACTGATACAAAAAACAATATTAAATTAAATAGTAATAAAAATGCATATAAAAGCAGACAATAACTTTAAATAATGTTAGCATTTACTCCCCCAGGTGGAATTGAAGAGTCGCATAGTGTGGGGGATGAACGATCTCCTCAGTCTGTCAGTGGAGCAGGACAGTGACAAAAGTCTGTGCACTGAAGCTACTCCTCTGTCTGGAGATGACACTGTTCAGTGGATGCAGTGGATTATTCATGATTGACAGGAGTTTGATTAATGCCCGTCGCTCAGCCACAGATGTTAAACTGTCCAACTTTACTCCTACAATAGAGCCTACCTTCCTAACAAGTTTGTCCAGGCGTGAGGCGTCTTTCATCTTTATGCTGCCTCCCCAGCACACCACTGTGTAGAAGAGGGCACTCGCCACAACGTCTGGTAGAACATCTGCAGCATCTTATTGCAGATGTTGAAGGATGCCAACCTGCTCAGAAAGTATAGTCGGCTCTGAGCTTTCTTACATAGAGCATCAGTATTGGCAGTCCAGTCTAATTTGTCATCCAGCTGCACTCCCAGGTACTTACAGGTCTGCACCCTCTGCACACAGTCACCTCTGATGATCACAGGGTCCATGAGGGGCCTGGGCCTCCTAAAATCCACCACCAGCTCCTTGGTTTTGCTGGTGTTAAGATGTAAGTGGTTTGAGTCGCACCATTTAACAAAGTCTTTGATTAACTTCCTGTACTCCTCCTCCTGTCCTCTCCTGATGCAGCACACAATAGCAGTGTCATCAGCGAACTTTTGCACGTGACAGGACTCCGAGTCATATTGGAAGTCTGATGTATATAGATTGAACAGGACCGGAGAAAGTAAAGTCCCCTGCGGCGCCCCTGTATTGCTGAACACAATGTCAGACCTGCAGTTCCCAAGACACACATATTGAGGTCTGTCTGTAAGATAGTCGACGATCCATGCCACCAGGTGTGAGTCTACTCCCATCTCAGTCAGCTTGTCTCTAAGGAGCAGAGGTTGGATGGTGTTGAAGGAGCTAGAGAAGTCCAAAAACATAATTCTTACAGCACCACTGCCTCTGTCCAAGTGGGAGAGGGATCAGTGTAGCATATAGATGATGGCATCCTCCGCTCCCACCTTCTCCTGGTATGCGAATTGCAGAGGGTCACCCTTTGATGTCACTTGTAATCCATGGCTTGTTGTTAGCAGCGTACTGTTCTTACTGGAACCACAATGTCCATACAGAAGTTGATGTAATCAGTTGTGCATTCAACAGCCTCTTCAATGTTCTCACTATGTGACCCCAGCAATATATCCCAGTCTGTAGTTCCAAAGCAGTCTCTCAGGGGACCACTTCCTGAATGAGCGTGTGGTTGTAGGTAGTTCCCTCACTCTTGGTTTGTAGTGAGGCTGAAGCAGAACCAGGTTATGATCTGCTTTCCCAAGCGCAGGCAGCGGGGTGGCGCTGTATGCGTCTTTAACGTTTGCATACAGTAGGTCGATAGTCCTGTTTCCCCGGGTGTTACAATCCACATACTGGGAGAAGGCAGCCAGTTCGTCGATCTTATTTGGTAGTGAGTTCACGTTTCCCAAGATCACAGAAGGCAAACACTTGATATGAAAAATATTACACATAATGCTACTCCATTACTGCAGTAAACTGCTGACCTGAAGCTATCTATCTCCTTGTGACTGTCAACGACGTTAATTCCATGAAACAGCGATAACCCCCAATATTGTCCAATTGCGCATCTGCAGAACTCTACTCTGTGGAGGAGGTTGTTACTTTACATTATTCTTATGTGATATTACGATTTGGGTTGTGGGAGGAGTTATCTGACTCAAGTCAAGTAAAACAAGTGAATCCTCTGATCATGAATCCCACGCACAAAGCGTGATCTGCGTATAAGAACAGGTGGCTCTGAATTTACAGTTCTTCTGGGTTTTGGTTAAATCGACAGAATAAATCATTCCTGTGGCAACCAGTAGAGGGAGCAGTGAGACTCGGTTAGTGCTGTTTAGACTACTCTGTTCCCTCTCGGTTGCTACTCTGATGCTTCATTCAAATGAGTGCGGCTGCACAGAAAGGCTGCACAGTTTCACTGTCTCCATTATTTTTCTGGTTACAGGTGAGTAATATTGGGTGTAACCACACCAATCGTCATGAAATCACACTGTAACGCTTTAGATTAAACGTCTTAATAGTTATAGTGCAAAGATGCCTATTTTGTAAAACATTTCAAGGTTAGTCTTTATTTTTTAAAAGGACGCTGACTTTCCCGCCAACAGACAGTATTTTAATATGTATGAACTCGTTTGTATTAATTTGACATGCTCTTGTACACCTCCAAATCTCGACATATTAGTAACTTCGTGTTTTTTGACTTTGCATCACATATGTGTTAACAAGTGGGGAAATTCATGTGAAGGACTAAAGATGAAGCGTTTAGTTAAACTGTTAAACAGCTTGTATGGATGCAGTTTACATTGTATTGTGTTAAGTTCTGAATGCGGGCCATCTTAAATGTGTATGTTTAATCTCCTTATATAATATGCTACCGTGGCTGTCTGTTTGTCGGTCCAGGATTTTAAATCACCTGTAGCTCGCAAACCGTTTGATCTATTAACCTGGAATTTGGTACACATATACAATACTATGTGACCTCTACTGTCCGCTTTCGGGGTGATGATTGATCCTCCAAGGTCAAAGGTCAACCCAAGAAGGTCAAGGTCAAAAATCAAATAACCTCTAGTCTAAAATTTGGTACACATATACTACACTGAAACTCTGCACTACAGCTTTATATTAAAAGTGAAGAGTTTTGGAATTATTACTCTTTTTTTTATTTTATTTATTGTAGTATCAGCTCTCTGCAGCAGGTGGCCGTGTGCATATGGGTACCATTCTCATCCCTAGCACCTTTGCTGTCATTAACCCTACCTCTTCATATCTTACATCATTGTACACATATATGGTCAACAAAGGTTAAGGTCAAGGGTCAGCAGAATATGGTCAAGTGTATTGGCTGCATGTTATCGTGCAGTGTGCCGTTACTGTCTAGTAAGTATATAATTAGTATAGAATGACAGTTCATAATATTATTGTTGTGCTCTTTTCTATGTATATACTGTAGCATGCATTCACTGAAGAACTGCACCATTTTACGTTGGATGTTTCCAAAGAAAGAAACTGACAGTGATATAAGACTGAAAGTATATTGAATTTCTGTGTATACAGTATGTGTGTATTTTTAAGCACCATTTTAAATTGGATGTTGCCAAACACAGAACTTTTCTCAGAACTGATAAGAAACAACAGCATTGATCCTGACACACACATTGAGATGCCACTGTAATATAGTGTTACAGTTATGAACGTTTACATGTACTGTAACATATTTTAGGCTTTTTAGGTGGAGCTAGATTGCCAGCTGGTCTAGATGAGCCAGGCGTCAAAATGTTGTGCATGCTTATTTTCTCTAGACATTCTGTCTATTTATTTAAATTGTGATTTCTTGATTTTTGTATTCTTATTTTTCACTTATGAGAATTATAAAAACAAAATACTGTATAACTATAATTTCTTTTTACATATATTCTAATGTATGTATGCAAATTGCATGCTGTTCCATTTTCTGTTATGGTTTTTTATTTATAAATTTGTTTATATACCCCAAATATGTCTCTGCCATGAGATGCATATAAGAATAAACTGAGTAGTATTGAATCTATACTAATAAAAGGCAAAGCCCTGACTGACTGACTGACTGACTCACTCACTCACTCACTGACTCACTCACTCATTCTCCAACTTCCCGTGTAGGTAGAAGGCTGAAATTTGGCAGGCTCATTCCTTACAGCTTAATTACAAAAGTTGGGCAGGTTTCATTTCGAAATTCTACGCGTAATGGTCATAACTGGAACCTATTTTTTCATCCATATACTGTAATAGACTGCAGCTCGATGGCCGTGGGAGGCGGAGTTGTGTCTCGCGTCATCACGCCTCCCACGTAATTGAGTGCCTTCCCATATAAGGTAAATATTCACGGGTGAAGGACTGTGCTTAGCATATTCATAAGTAAATATATCTGAATCACAAACTGATGTTAATTATATTTTGTCCATGAATACTTATTAAATAATTCCAAATAGTCTGTCTGCTTCCTTTCATAGCTTTTCCGATGGTTGTGCTGCTTCCAGGCATGTATTTTCATATTAAAGCATTTAACCAATCACATTTCAGCCATCATTTGTTGCCAGGCAGAGAGGACTTTACAATCCGTTGTGCAGACACTCTAACACAGAATAAATGTCGATTAACCTGTTGCTTCAACCAATCAGATTATGAGTTGGTGTCAGTAGGGCCCTGTAGCAGGCGTACGGCGACGTCACCGTATTCAGACCCATTGATTGGATAGAAGCCACAGGTTCTATTTTCAGTATTAGCTTCGATGGCGATAGAAAGGGACTTTTTGATGGAACTGAGGCGCACGGATAATCCGTACGACAGTGATTGAACTGTTTTTGAGGAAAGAGAGGAGGATGGATTTTGTTTACAAATAATCCGAAGTTTTAGTGAGTAAAATGTTGCGATTTTCCTAAATAATATAAGAAATAAATAATCAACAATAAAGCCAAATTGTCATTAAAAGAACAATCAAGAAACAACACAACAAGAGCGCAAAACCCACCCCACCCAGTGCCAGATTGTTCACTCTAAATTCTGAATTGACCAGTGTGTGTTTGAGAGAGATAGAGCTCTGCTCCTTCCAGGCTTTGGGAAAAAACTAAATGGTCCAAATAAATTGATTTTTTAAATTTAAGCATAGAAGAGTTGAGTTAATATCTTTATTTATGGGTAAAATGCAAAGCAATAGTGAAATAACAAGCAAAGCGGGTTGGATAATGAGTAACTGACTGACCTGGTAATACATGATGATTCACTGTAAGATATTTTGTTAAAATCAACATGTTAAACTAAATTTAAAGTAAAAAAATCAAAGTATTTAACCTTACGTTTTCCCTAGAAATATTTACTTTCCATTTTGACTGAATGTCACAATAAAGAGGTCTTAAAGTTTGGGTAGATTGCTGTGTGTTCTTCCTTCTTTTAAAATGCAGTTGTGTCATGTTATAGTGTGCTGTGGCGCAACTGCAAATTCAAATGCCAATGTCTGTTTGAAAAACACACAGAACAATAAAATATTTCAAAAAAGTAAATGAAGATCAATGTGATTTGGAAAACACAACTGGAGCCTGGCACATTCAAAATGACTAAAGATTGTCACAACCTTTTAACTGAAAAGTACTTAAAGAAAATGGTTTAGAAATTGTTGTGAAAGTGTGTTTTGATGTTACGAATGTGCATTTTGATTCTTATTGTGGAACAAAATACATTTATTCTTCTCACTTCATTCTCTTGCTTAAATTCTATTCAGGATTGATGGGGGTATAGAAATGCAAAGTGTTCTATTAAAAATGTGTTTAGAAAGCAGAACTGACCTTTGTACTACAGAAAGCCCCAGAGAATCCTGGACGACAAAAACATCTGTTAGGATACACACATCTGCCCCCAAACAAACATTTATTGTGACATATTGCTGTGAAAAAAAAGTGGCAGGTTAGCATCTTACATTTATAAAAAGTTCTATATTACTCAATATTACTTAATTTATTAGAACATGCTCACAGCTTACGTGTTTGGCACTGTAGCCCTTCCCATCCAGCTGGACAGTGACATGTATTGGGTCCCACACATTCTCCACCATTTTTACACTTCTGTAAACAAATGGCTGACAGAAAAAGATAAATCAAATTACTCTTTTTGCTGCTGACTCAAATTCTGCTCTCTTACACTCTACCAGTTTCATGGGTTGGCTCTTGGTTCTGTCCATGGCCCCTCTCCTTTCATCCTCTTTAGCCTAACATAATTAGGCTGTAATCCATGTTGTGTTTCACCAATTATTTAAGTTATATTCAGTCATGTGGAGATCCTTAATTACGGTTATGCTTCCTGCTTGACTGTTTCCCTGATGGGCTAAATAAGTAATAATTTCAAAGCATATGTTTTGTAGGTGGGATTCTGGACATTAAAGAGGGGAACAATAGCAGTATTTTGTTTTCTTTGAATTGTTCTAGTATAAGCTTTTGGATATTTATGCAGTTTCTTCTGTTCCTTAGAGTTCAAGTTTTGGTAATTCTGTTTGTTAATCATCATGCTTCAGGTTTAGATTTACTATGTAACTTTTTGTAACAATGGGGCAGATGAAGCCCCATGAAGCTTTTGAAGATTCGTTCTGATTGTGCTATAAAACAAAACATAAAGTTTTGGTCCTTCATAAACAATAAAATCTGATGTTTTGCAGAAATTATAGCAGTCATGAGCGTGAGAGAGCGGAAGAAGCATGCATATAACATGTGCACTAAAATTCTAAGAACACTGTGTGTTCACTTTGATCTTCTGATATTCATGGTGCCATTAGGATGCTGCAGTAACTAAATGTAAGTATGTGCAACAATTTTGTACAATAAGGTTTAAATGTGGTGTCCTAAAGATGTAATTTGTTGCCATGATAGCAAACATCATAAACGTATTATAAGCCACTCCTGATTCCAAATTATGTGGCAACATTTTCATGTGAGGAGATCTTTGCTATGAGGCAATGTGAAAGATTAATATTTTCCCTTCAGTGTTAGGAGAATAATAGTATTAGAGAGAATCATAATGGGTTTAGGCAATGTCCCTACCGAATTAATTAAACATTACAAGTTGCTGGTCGGGACTGCGTATTTAATTTGGTATCATCTGTATAAACGTACAAAATATGGCTTGCAGTTCCATGTCCACTTTTATAGTACGTGTGTTACAGGATAACACAAAGTTTTAAAGCAGTGAAACCATTGCTGATGTTTAAGGCTTTGGACATCATCAATCACATGGTAATGAGAGTTTAAATAACGGTCAACACATTGTGTCGACTCAGTATACTTCACAAAAGTGACTCAAGCTTCAAAGCCAGTTTTTGTTCTAAATTTGAGGAATCCTTAAACTGTAATCAGTTCTGGTCTCTCTTCATTGGCTACCTGTAAAATACAGGTTACAGTTTGCAGTTTTATTATTTGTCTTTAAAATACTCAGTGGTTGGGCCACATGTTATATTACAGACCTCCTTCACCATCTCTAAGCTTTTGAGATCATCTGATCAAAAAGTTGTGTCCATCCCCTAGTCTCGACTGAAGTTTAAGGGTAATCATGCTTTTTCTGTGGATCTATCTATCTTTTAGCATTTTTATGTTTAATAAATTAATTTTTTTCTGAAGTTATTTTTATTCTGTGTGTAAGTACAGCACTTTGCTCATCATTTGTGGTTTTTAAATGTGCTTTATTAATATTGATTGATATTAATTGTAAAGATTATTGGGAATCCTATTTTTCCTTTTCTTTGTTATGATTTTGACATTTGTTGTTCTTTTTTAGTTAGTCACAATTATTCCCTAAGCAAAGAACTTAATTTTTCTAGTTTGCTGTTTTTTCAATGTTCTACTGTCCTTGTTAATTATGTATACTGTACTGCCATATTTCCTGAAACATTTATTTCAGTTACCATTAAGGTAATTGAATTTCCTTCAATTAAACCCACAATATTTGTGTTAAGTGAGATATCAGTGAGGGTCTTGCTGTTAGATGTGGCTTTAATTAAGTACAGTCTTACAGGTGGTCGCAGGGCTTCAGCATGTGATTAACAAATGGCAAAAGTGGGGGTGAAGAGCAGTAAATTATTGACCATGTTTGGAATTGTTATCTCTTAAGTAAATATGTTTGTTGAAATTTAAGAAAGTAGACTAGAACTATTTTAGCTCTTTATTGCCTGTAATAAATCCTGAATAAGGTTAGGAGGACAAAGGTGCAATGTTTCTCCAAATGGACTGCAAACAACATTTAATATCCTAGGGCAGTGGTTCTCAAACTCAGTCCTAGGGACCCACTGTGGCTGCAGGTTTTTGTTCCAACCAGATTCACAATTGGTGATAATAATTGATAACAACTAATCTAATTTAATGAGCTGGTCTTTTTTACTCTACTCTTATTCTGCATTTAGAAAAACAACAGTATGGTTTTTACATTTATAAGACATTTACAAAAGCTTCTGTTTTTTTTCTAAAGCTATAAATGCTTAACTCTCTTTTGTTGTTTTTCTATTATTTTTCCCCTTTCCTGTGTAGTTTGCTCCCTTCATTTAACCCTAACAGTGACAATTAATAGCCAGCATAGCAGACACCCAGGATGATGAAAGCAGCAACGACTTCAACACCAATCCCGCTAATTAGTAAATAATGAATTAAATAACCAGAACACCTGGAAAACCAGCATGAAAATGAGGCTGAAAATACTGTTAAAAATTAAAAAAAAACTTCATATTCACCATATAACTGCTTATTACATTTTAATAAAAATCTACCAAACTTGTAATTTCCACATTTACTCGAAACCACAGACACTAGGAAATAATGACTCACTTAATTAGGCTAAGAGTCCGATAAAAAATGGAAGCTGTTTGGAACAAACACCTGAAGCCACAGTGGGTCCCCAGGATCGAGTTTGGGAACCCCTGTCCTAGAGGGCACCTGTACATTGATATTCTTAGGGACCAAGAAGGCCAAGACCATCAAATTATTTTCCTAATTACACTAGCACTTTTCAATTACTTTAAAAGAAACATTTGCCTTTATTTGATACACACTTTTTAATAATCATTTTTCATTTTATTTTTTTGTTTTATTTCTTTTACTACTATTTTTGCCATTTTCCATGTTCTGTCACCTTCTTTTATTTTTTAGACCATTCACAACAGTCTGCTTTAATGACAAAATAAACTAAGAGATTAAGGTGGAAATTTCAAGACTAATGCTGAAATTTCTGCTTTCATCACAAAATTGACCTTTTCACTGTGTCCCTGTTTTTTTTCCTCTGTGGCTTGAATAAGCTGCTGTACATTCTAATACTGTTGTGAAAGTGCAAAAAAAAAAAAAAAGATGGCGGAGAAGATGGTGTGTGAGACCTTTAAAATCTATCATGTTATTACGTTGGGGAATATGTGACGCTTGAATATAAATGCACCACAAATACATTTTGCTTCACCATATCGAAACCATTCATCAAACATCAAAGCTTGCACATCGATCCTGCAGGATCTCCAAAGCGGCTTAATCTCACATGTTGATAGTAAACAAAGATTTGAAAAAAGTATAACTCCCACATCAGCTGCTACTTAACTTATACATGTGCACCACAGAATCTGTCATCACGTAGAGCATTACAGAGTGGTACTCTGGCTGAAATCTGAGAACAGGAAGGCCCTCCAGCGTATCATCAAAATGGCTCAGAGAATTACTGGTGCTCACCTACCATCACTGGAAGATATCTTCACTAACTGGTGCAGCAGAAAAACAGAGAAAATTTGTAGAGATCCAGCCTACCCCGACCGTAGCATTTTCACTCCTATGCCCTCTGGCAGGTGCTTCAAAACCCTGCATGCCTGCACTACCAGGCTGAAGAACAGCTTCTACCCCAAAGCAGTCAACCTATTAAATGCACAGCAATCACTGCCTCTTCCTATAACAGAAACCACCACTGATTTAACTGAACTTCTGCATCAACCCCACACAGTTACATATTTGTACATGACCCTTGTGGAACTCATGACCACTACACTAACTGTAATTCTCACTGTGACTTCATTTATTATTTTTTTATGCTTACAAATTTACCTTTACTTTTATTACATACTAGCTGTAGAAGCCTGTGCTGTAAAAAGCTCATAGAAACCATGGATTCTGACACTTCAATCATTCAGTCGCACAGGTTGTCCATTAGCGGCTCCTTGTTGGTTTCGTTTTACCGACGTGCTCGCTTCCGTTGTCTATCAGTGGCTATGTGAGTTTTGCTCTCCTTGGAGGTTTCGTTTTGCTGATATGCTTGCCTTGCTTGTGTATAAGCGACGGCGGTTTCACTTTGGCAACAGAGTCGCTTTCTTTGCTCTTCACGCTGTAGCCTCGCACTTTCAGGCTGCCTCACACTTCTGGGCCGGACAGACAGACACACACACTTCCACGCCTAGATGTTTATATATAAGATTTACCTTTACTTTAACTTTGTATATTTGGAACTGTTAATAGTAACATAATTTAACGTTTACTTGTAAATTTGTGCTTCTTGTAGTTAAATGCCTCCTCTTATATACATTTATCTAAGGTATCTAGAGACTTGCTCCAAATAATATTGTATTGTATTGTACAGTGACAATAAAGGTATCTTACATCTTCTATTTTATCTGCATGTCTACAACACGGGCGGCACGGTGGGCAGCACTGCTGCCTCGCAGTTAGGAGAACCGAGTTCACTTCCCGGGTCCTCCCTGCGTGGAGTTTGCATGATCTCCCTGTGTCTGCGTGGGTTTCCTCCCACAGTCCAAAGACATGCAGGTTAGGTGCATTGGCGATTCTAAATTGTCCCTTGTGTGTGCTTGGTGTGTGTGTGCCCTGCGGTGGGCTGGCGCCCTGCCTGGGATTTGTTTCCTGCCTTGCTCCCTGTGTTGGCTGGGATTGGCTCCAACAGACCCTCATGACCCTGTAGTTAGGATATAGCGGGTTGGATAATGGATGGATGTCTACAACACAGTGTGTAGGTGTGATCAAATAAAGATGAGGTCTAATATCCCAAATGATTTTAAAAGTGGTGTTTTATTTAAACATTCTCAGACTGTGTATAACAACATATTCATTTGAATTCAACTAGACCAATTTACTCAGAATACATAAGAATTTTACTTATTTAAATACCTAGAAAATCAAATATTTCTGGTAAAGCTGGGAAAGGTGTACTTACGAATGTTGCATCGTTTCCCTTTCCATCCTGAGGAGCAGGAGCAAACATTGGGTCCTACACACTTTCCACCATTCATGCACACTGGATCGCAGACACCTGTGAACAGTGAAATGCATTTTATATTGACAATCATATTCTTGTACTGTTCAATTCAGTGTCAGCATTCATTACAATAAAAAGTATTCAACATTGCACCTTGATATCTAGGTTCCAGACAGTTTTTTGGCATCATCAGTATCTGTGAAATTTATAAACCTCTTCTGAATAGCATACAGTTTGCAAAGAAAAAGCATGGGAGAAAATAGCAGCACATGAGTGGCTCCTCTACACAGTATACTGTACTTGTACACACTTGATGAAAGCTATAGAGCTGGAAATTATGTCTGTTGCCTTCTTTTCTCTTCAGCATGGAAATAACCTTTTTTTCCTTCTGGAGATGCATGGTAATGCAGCCCTTTACTAGGTCCAATGTCTATTGACTGAAAATAGTCCAATGATTACTTAAACCTTCTTTCTACTATCAACCAAAACAAAAAACAAAAACATAGGAGAAAGAAAAAGGCAAAGAATGTTTCCCAATGTCCATGGAACTGACTGTAAAATCCCTAAAGCACAGCTGAGTTTTGCTGTAGAGCCGCTGGCATATTGGCAATGCCTCAAGAAGACTGCTTGTGACATTGCAGTCACAGATCCAATGCAGTTTGTGCCATTATGCCCTTGTCAAGCCTGCACTCAAACCTTCATAACAATGCATTTTGTTTGTAAACATCCAATATTTTGTGCAAACTTTTTTATGCAAAGTAGACAAATATGGTCCAGTGCTGGTGAAGTGTAAGCACTTCAAGTGCTGAAAACAAATTGGAAACTTTGAAAACAAAGTATAGTGAAAGTAAAATTAATGCTTAGCACATTTGTAATTACATATTTTTAAACTTTAAATCCAGGCAACATTGGAATCGACAGATTTCTCTAAATAATGTAAGTGTTTCAATTACAATCTGTTTTTAATCGAGTTTCTCCACCCTACCAGGAAGACATGGCAGCACTTGAAGTTGTGCAGAAGTGAGCGACCAAGTGCATCCCAGGACTTGAGCAGATCAGACTGCATGGGACTTAATCCAGGCTTTCAAAATTCCCAAAAGCATTGATAAAGTACATCCAGCAAAATTATTTCAACTTAACAGTGAATCACACAGTTGAGGACACCACTGGAATTTAAGAGGACATGCTTTGAAAGCACTGCTTTATGCTAAGGGTTGCAGGAATCTGAACCATATTAGCGAAAAGTATCTGAGATATTGGAACAGCTTAACTATTAGCTAAACAAACAAGCTTGATGGACTGAATGGCTTCCCCTCATTTTATCGTATTTTTATGCTTTTACGTAATCCTGCTAGACCACAAATACCAGATATTCTGGTGAACCTTAAAGTCTCTTAACAGTATTTTCCCTTTTTGTTCATATATTGTATACGCTATTATTCCACATTAGTGGGCACCTTATGTTCCATTTGTTTTTGTAGTAACATGACAGCTACCACAATATAATGTACACTTTCAAAGAATGGTCTATATTGTTGATTAACACTGTACTGCGTATTATATATATAAATATAATATATAGTACAGAAAAAAAATCTTTGCTAAAAAAAGAAAAAATTACTGTTGCAAACTATTTGACCTTATTAAAAGATTGCATTTAACGTGATGACAAAATTAAAAGGAAAATGAATAAAAACTTACTTTTTTGACACCTCTTTCCACTGTATCCATCTAGGCATGAGCACACATTATTCCGCATGCAATGTCCACCATTTTTACAAGGTGGGTTACAAACAGCTAAAGGAAGCAGAGTTTTATGTCATTAAAGAACATTGTACTGCATCAAAGTTACATCTATTTAAAAAAGCATATACACTCTTACCGATCTGACACTGAGCTCCATAAAAACCAGCAGGGCACATGCAGACATTTGGCTTAACACATACTCCACCATTTAAACATACAGGTGTGCAAACAGCTTTAAAAAAAATAAAGAAACAGAGCAGATTGCAAAATTATTGTACATTTCTGATCATGTATTAAGTAAAGAAGCAACAGCAGAGGCCAAAATAATGCCAGCAAAAGTATGTTAAAAATGATATATAAAAAATACTGCACAATATTTCTGTGTTAATTACAATACAGTAAATAAGACTTTATGTCAAGGCTCAGAAAAACAGTGGGACCTTTGACTGATTAATGGCACAGCGTCTGACAGGTGGAAGGTGTTCAAGTGAAATAATAAAAGAGGAGATGAGTTGAGGACTGTGCCTGCATGTGTGTGTGAGGCACTTTTATCGGGGTGGCACAATATCATTGTATGCTTTATCTAGATACTGAATATTACGGTCAAAAGTACATACTGCACAACAGGCAGAATTGCCTTGGGAAGCTGGTCAACATGTCTAGATGTCTTTATAACAGAAAAGTTTAGCATATCTTTTAAAAGTAAGATTCATGAGGACATGGTTAGAGTCACAACTTGCAAGTCACACAAGTGCTTTAAAGAAGCAAAAATGTCCTTACTTTCACTTCTTTTGCTTCATTTTAAGTCATCTTTTATGGACATTTACTAGTTTCTACATTTATAGCTCCTTGTGTCTTGATGAATGAGACAAGGCTCTATGACGATTTTTCACTAATTATAATGCTTATCTGCTGCTTATAATAGCTTATCTTCATTAGCAATACATAGTTTCCTCAATGTAAATCACTGAAGATATTGGCGAAGTTCGTCTAAATGATATGGTACATCATATTTGTGAAAGACATGCGAAACTGCTATTTGGTTAGCAATTCTAGACCTGTCTTCTAATATTCTGGCACCATTAGTACAGTATGCAAAGATTAGTTTAGTTACTAATAATAAACACTTTTATTTAAACAGCATATTTCAAGCAGAATTAAGAAAACTCACAGCAAAAGGTAAATATATTGAAAAAATAAAATGAAAACATTAAAAATTAGTAGTGCTAAAATCAAGTTTATAGATAGATAGATAGATAGATAGATAGATACTTTATTAATCCCAAGGGGAAATTCACAAAAAAGTCTAATCTAAAAATAGAAGATGTATTAGGTAATCACATTAACATACTCTGGGACTAAAAAATGTAAAGCTGTTCTCACAGTTAAAATTTGAAAACAATCTAGTAACAAATTGAATTAACAAGATAAAAACTAAATTACAATAGGAAGCGGAGAGCAGAGGAGGTTTCTGTCATTCAAAACCACAGTAAAAATGTGAGAAAACAAGTTTAAAAAAAGGTAAAAACAATACGTAAAATTCAAGAAGTATAACACACGCCTGTCAAAAGCATGAACTATAATCTGAAATGGTAAACTTATTTAAAAGGCACAAGTATTTCAAAGTAATTTGCAGTACCTCCCTGCTCTCCTACTAGTCTTGTATATAATGGTTTCAACTTAATTTCATGTTCAAGACAATCTGCATTTGACGTTTATTAAAAAAAACCAAACATTTCTTTTCATAACATTATTTGGGTGTAGTAGCAAAAATAAATATAATCATCTATTTTATTGTTTTTACAGAAAGTCATAAAGTCATTTTCATCCTTTATACTGCAGCGATACTTGTATGTTCATAACCTTCTTTTTGATGGTGAGGGTTTTCTCATGATTTTGCGCTTATATTGTTTCTTTTGTTTACGCATTATGGGACTATTATGCTCAGCAGGAGCTAAAATGATTCAGAAGGTACTTACAGTATGCTAAGTACATAGCATCAAATAAACAAAGTAAGTCCTTTCAGAGTGTAAAGATCTGGCCCTCATTTTGGTCCTTTTATTTAGAGTCTAAAAGGGATTTTCACCAAGGGAATTCAGGGCCATGTTTAGTGCCTCCTGAAATAATAATAATTTTACCTTTTTATCAAGTTGAGTCATGACATATAGCATGTATGAAGATCAACATTTTCAAGTGTCTGTGTCACTGAAATAGGTTGATTAAAATTTACCTATTCAATATACTTATTGAATGTTTTGAGAATTTATCAAGCATTTTGTTTGTTTTTTTTAGGTATGGAAGAGAAACTTTAAATTCAGTTCCAGTTTTCTCCAGTTGAGGTTTGAACTTCTGGAAAAAGTTGCAGAAAAGTACATTGTTAAAATTTAAATTAATGTTTTAAAAAATGCACTCCAAAAGTATCAAAAAGGTTTGGAGCTTCTGCTTCTCTTCACACAAATTTAATTCATACAGCCCTTGTAGGAGTCTCTTCTTTTAACAAAATTGCATTTATTGAAATAGTATACTGTATGGCTATTGCATTTTTTCTATTTTTCTATTATGTTTTCTGGACAGTTTCTCTGTTTATTCCCAATACTTCTAATTTACATACATTACTTGTGGAAGTAGCACATGTGCTTTATTTACTCTGCTAACAAACAGTAGTGTAGTAAAAAATAAATTAAAGAATGAAGCTACCACTCTTGAAGGTCACCATCATGCTAACAGAAGTATTAGTAGGTAATGTAGTCTAGTGGCTAAGGCTGTTCGCTATGAAGTTCTGGACCGAAGGATCGATCTTAACAAAAGAATTGTGGTTTATCCCTTACCTAATCATGTACTGTTTAATTAACAGATGACAATTCCAAATTAACAATAATTTAGAAAATACAGTAAGTGGTTTTATTAAAAAACACTCTTCTGTCAAGATAAGGTTTTATTCTGAAAAAATATTTCTACCCTTTGGAAATGCCAAATTTGTTTAATTACTCTGATAACTGCATATAGTCCTGTCACACAGCTGTGCTCAGGTCCTAATTTGGGATCCTGAGGTAGTTTGTCATGTGGTGGGTGCAGGAATGTGCTATACCAGTGCATGCTCCCCACCAACCAACATATAGTACTTAATATAATATTTCAGTTTAGGCATGATTCTATTCATTTTCTGTGGAAAGACAAAATTGATAAAGTATACCTGAGCTGCAGGTTGGTCCATCCCATCCTTCCTTACATTTACAGACATCTGGGCTAACACATTCTCCTCCATTGTCACAATGTCGGTTACACACCACTGTAAAAGTAGGGTTAATAATGATTATTTTTGTAATTTTTTGTAGTATAATTCACAACCATATACTTATACGTATTTGTATAACATAAAAAAACAATAAATAAGACAGGCATTTATACTTACTTACATGAACAGTTGTTTACTCACCCCACCACCAAAAGCCAGAATAACGTAAATTGCAAAGTAAATAAATAAATAAAATGGTATATGCATTTATTTTTTACTAAAATGGAAATGGAACTCACTTGTTTCGCATCTGGGACCAACATAACCATAAGGACATGTACAAAGGTTTCTTGCTAAGCATGTACCGCCATGGAGACAAGGAGGGTCACAATTTGCTGCAAAAAATACAAATGATGTGTCTAACTATTAATATTACATTTGTTTTACTTTATTCATTTTGTTTCTTCTTGTATCAAGCACAGATAAGTTATTTAAAATAGATATATATATATATATATATATAATATATATATATATAAAAGGAAATGTCAAAGATAAATATGTGTTACCTAATTAGACAAAAATGTAAAGCAGTAATGTATACCAACTTCAACCTATTTTTGTTTTTTATTTTATTTTTAGGGCAGCATGGTGGTGCAGTGGTAGTGCTGCTGCCTCACAGTAAGGAGACCCGAGTTCTCTTCCCGGGTCCTCCCTGCGTGGAGTTTGCATGTTCTCCCCGAGTCTGCGTGGGTTTCCTCCCAAAGACATGCAGGTTAGGTGGATTGGTGATTCTAAATTGGCCCTAGTGTCTGTGTTTGTGTGTGTCCTGCGGTGGGTTGGCACCCTGCCTGGGATTGATTCCTGTGTTGGCTAGGATTGGCTCCAGCAGACCCCCATGACCCTGTGTTCGGATTCAGTGGGTTGGAAAATGGATGGATGGATGGGTTTTATTTTCAAAAAAAAGAACACTCCAGTGGCATTCAACAGATCAAACATATAAAAATAATAACATACCAGATACAAGCATTTGCTTCAACTTTATTACAAAGAAAGGATTTGGTTTTGTTGCTGGAACATTTGAATATATGGCATTATCTTGTGCTTGAATTGGGAAATTTTGATGTTGAGGTTTCTGTTTTTGTCTTTAATTACTCAAAATTTCTAATAGTTTTGTATTTGTAACTTCTTGGACAACATTTAAGGTCTTCAGTTGGTGCCATTTTCAGTTCCCGTTGTTAGGTTAGCTTCCCTGTGTTTCTACGGGCATGACCTGTTTGTAATGAACATGACAATATAAATGGACGGTTAGGGGTTCTTTTGCTTATCCTATCTACAGATACTAAAACTCTATCAAAAACCTTTGTTCAAAGTCAGTTTAGACCTTTAACTTGTTCCTTTCAACCTCGATTATTTTGTCTCACATTTTGGCTCCAGTTTCTATTTTTGATCTCCTGGCTTTGGCCCTTTTTTCTTATCTACGTGCATCTCCCCCGTTCTGCTCATAAAGTTTACCTGCCAGTTTGCTGTCAGAACACAATGTTCATTCTAAAACAGTATTTCTGAATTATTGGCATATTTTGTAAAATTTTTGGACACATCCTCTAAGACAGAATTAGATTTTTTCTAATTTCAGATAATATAGGACATTGCTTACCCACTGAGTTATAGAAGGTGGATTGGGATTCTTCAGGTTGATCCAGATAAGTCTGCTTACTATTAATGTGGTGTAGGTTATTAAAATCCATTTTTCTCTATGCACTTTAATATCATTTTGAAAATGGATTTTAAATGATTGTAACACTGAGGCTGTCTTATAAATATGAAAAGATTTTGATCCAAAATTGTATACATTTTGTGCATTCCCAAAACATGTGGCCTAGTGATGCTGGAGCTAGATGGCAAAACTCTCAGATTGGGTCTTACCCTGGATACATTTTGGACAAATTTAAATGAGAGAAATGTGATCAATAAAAGATCTTTATTTGAATTATAGAATGCTTGGCATGAATAGAACTGGAGTGTAATCTATATTTGGTTGAGTTCCACTCCTTTTTTGAGATGGCGATTGATAGGTCACTTTCCCAGCATTCCCTAGGATCTTTGCGAGGTAGATTCTTTGTAATGTTTTTCTGTATTGTTGAGGTACTCTCTTAAGTCTTCATCAAGACTAGTCAATGTGGCCTCTGGTTTCAACTTACATTTATACTGGGTGAGTTTGCCTTCGTGCATCCATTATTGAACATACTTATTTGAGTTTAGGGTGACTGGAGGATCTTTCATTTAAAGTTTTTTAATTAGAATTAGTTCAGGTGGTTTGCAAGGTTGATACACAAGATGCATGGCGAAGGGACTACTACACTAAGAAGAACAAAGCTAGAATCAAATCCTAAATTGTTTGCTCATGCACTAGTACAGAATTTTGCTGAGTCTTGTGTTTATTTTCTTAAAGTTCAGATGCTTTTAAATGCACAAGCCATCTTTTACAGCATAACTGCTATGACATAACATGTTACATAGTCTGCATATCACATTGCTTACTTTAGCAATGAATAGTATGTGAAACTTCAAGACAGTGTTGCATGAAATACAGCACTTCTACAGTAACTCAGGTATCTTTAGATCTTCATAATTTTGTGACTGATAGTGACTTGGCTAATGTAAAAGCAGAATGCCCATGAGAGACTATGTAACCACTTGGCTGTAGTCAATAAAACATTGTTTTCTTGACATGTTAAAAGCCATAGGCTCTATGTGTTTATTTTCTCCAGGATTTTCTTGATGTAGTTTTTTATTTATCCATTACCATCTGGCTATAGCTATTGTTAAAAAATAATGACTTCATCAAATCCTCACATGGTGGGTAAACAGGTAATTATTTATATACTGCATTTAATTACAGAAAAAAAAAATCTATTTGTACACTAAAGACCATGTGAACTCAGCATAGATTGTTAATCTAAATTACTGGACTTGTTAGGCAATAGTGCCACCCACTGAGCAATCATGCCACCCTAAATCACTTATGCTTTGACACATACAATTCTAACGTTAGTACTTCAAGATTTTCTGTTAATCATAAAGGTGGATTATTTTCACATTTTCTTATTGTACTAAAATAATCCTTCAGTTTTTGCAAGGTTGTTCTTAATGAAAAGGATAGGAGCAGCAATTTCTAAATACTATAAGAAGAATTAAATTAAGTACCATTGACCAGATATTATAGTCAACAAACAAAGACTTGTCTAAAATAGGAGCCTAAGACAGAATCAATATTACGGTGTTTTAGTGAGCCAGATGAAGAAACCGAAAAAAGTGAAAACTACTATATGGCTTATAAAACCGGCTTACTTGATATATTCTTACTGACTGATGCATTAGAATTTATTCTGTATTTTTCTAGGTACTTGTGCAAGTGCAGTCTCCACTTCAGTAGTGAAGACTGTACTTTGCGACATTTTCCACTATTTAAGGATGCCAGTCAATAGAGGTTGAGACATACGAGGATATTGAAAAGGGACAAGTACTGAAGGCACATGTACAGCAAACTACAGACCATTCACGACAAGTTCCACCTGGCCCTGTTGACGCCACCTCTGGGTCCGGACCTTTAGAGAAAGGCCTTGCCGGCTCTGGCCCCCTTGATGTCACGTCCGGGCTCGAGCCTGTGGCTGAAGACCTTTCCAATCCTGGCCCGTTTGATGTCACTTCCTACTCTGACCTTTAAAAGCCTCCACCTTTTCCCTATTCCCTCATTTCTGTTTTGGACTCCAGTTTGTGCACATCAGTGCTGTCATTTATTTGCAATTTGCAGCCAGAAAAATAATATACAGGTGACTGCCCCAAACCATGCTAAGGCTCTTTGTAAAGTTTGTGACATTACCTTCCTCGCAAGTTAGCCCCCCATATCCTGGAGCACACTGACATACATTTGGCTTTATGCATTTCCCACGATTTTTACAGTCTGGACGACAAACAGCTGAATAAAAGAAAGAGAGAGAGAGACAAAGAAAAACAATGTATTAGGTTTGTAAAGATCAGTTATGGAAAATTTTCCAGATATATTATGCAGAAAGCAACTTATATCTCTCCCAAGTACAAAATATAGACTCCTTTTTTATAATGTACCTGTAAGTATAAAATTTGATAGCTATGGAAAAGTTTAAATCCAACTCATTTTTTTTGAGTATCACTTCCTTCATGTTGGGGTCACAGAGGAATATCTGTAGTAATGAAAGCCAGGCATTTCTGGATACTGGATATGATGCACGGTCCATTCAGAAGTACAGTAATATTAGTAATAGCAGTATTTTCATGTTTACAGACTGCAATGGAAGGCTGTGCACTGCTTCTTATAAACTTGGGTATCATGGAGGTCAATGGGAATTCTAAAAGCTGGGAAATAATGGCATGTAAGAAGCTATCCCAGTGATTAATTGGAGTGATTCAAAAGTTAAATTAAGTTCAGAACTGTTTTCTTTCTTTTTTTCAAGACTGCAGGGATGAAAATCCTTTGACAATACAGTGGCAAAAGCAGGTTCAGAAGATAAATTAATGGATGGACAACCTGTCACTTTGTATATGTTCCTCGGCTAATAAAATATCAGTTAAAATATACAGCATATATACAATGAGTTAATTTTTTTTGCTCAGAGGTCTTAGTCTTGCCATTCATAATAATGCCACAGTTTCTCTTCAGGTTATCATTTAGGTTTTTGTCATGTCAAAAATCTAGCCCTGCTTTTATATTCTGTGGCACATTTGATTTATCAAGATGAAGAAATAGGTGGCAAAAGCTAAAGATAAGGCATATGATGAGTTGTATGAGAGGCTGGACACTAAGGATGGGACAAATGATCTGTACCGATTTACTAGGTGGAAGGACCGAGCTGGGAAAGATGGGCAGCAGATTAAGGTGATAAAGGATAATGATGGTAACATACTCACAAGCAAGGATAGTGGGTTGAGCATATGGAAGAAGTACTTAAGAGGTTGATGAATGAAGAGAATGAGACAAAGAGAGAAGGTTGGATGATGTGGAGATAGTGATCCAGTAAGTGCAGTGGATTAGCAAGGAAAGTAAGGAAAGCTATGAAAAGGATGAAGAATAGGAAAGCTGTTGGTCCAGGTGACATACCTGTGGAAACATGCAGGTGTTTAGGAGAGATGGCAGTGGAGTTTTTAACCAGATTGTTTAATGCAATCTTGGAAAGTGAGAGGATCCCTGAGGAGAGGAGAAGTGTACTGGTACCAATTTTTAAAAATACGGGGGATGTGCAGAACTGTAGTAAGTACAGAGGGATAAACCTGATCAGTCACAGCTTGAAGTTTTGGGAAAGAGTAGTCAAAACTAAGTTAAGAAGGGAGGTGATGATTAGTGAGCAGCAGTATGGTTTCATGTCAGGAAAGAGCACTGCAAATGCAATGTTTGCCCTGAATGTGTTAATGGAGAAATAAAGAGAAGGCCAAATTGAGCTGCATTGTGTCTTTGTGGACCTAGAGAAAGCATATGACAAGGTGCCTAGAAAAGAGTTGTGTTTTGTATGAGAAAGTCGGGAGTGGAAGAGAAGTATATAAGAGTGGTACAGAATATTTACTAGGGAAGTGTGACAGTGGTGAGGTCTGCAATTGGAGTGACAGCTGTGTTTAAAGTTGAGGTAGGATTACATCAGGGATCGGCTCTGAGACTTTTCTTATTTGCAATGGTGATGGGCAGGTTGACAGAGGAGATTTGTTGGTTTGGACATGTGTAGAGGAAAGATGCTGGGTATATTGATAGAGGGATACTAGGGTTGAAGCTGCCAGGCAAGAAGAGGTTTAAAAATGTGGGGAGAGAGCACCTGCAGGTGGCGGGTGTGACAGAGCAAGATGCAGAATGACAGGAAGATATGTAAAAAGATAATCAAGATGAAAAGCTTTTTCATTTAATAACATATAATCCTTATATACAAAGTGAAGATAAAAGACTTTTCAACATTGAAAACAGAAAACTGAGACTGTTACTTACCGATGTGACAGTTATATCCAGTATACCCAGGTTTGCACCTGCACGTGTTTGGTAAAGAACATTCCATATTCTTGCCACATGGATATCTGCAAATTGCTTCAACAAGAATACACATTTAAATTAACAATGGGTCCAACTCATTGCTTTATATTGTTCTCTGCATTCTGTAATTCTTTTAATTCTTTTAATACATTAACTACCAGAAGATATTAGTCTCCTGAAATGAAAGAAGACTGGATGTGTGATTCTGTTTTCTTTCATTTGCTGAATAAACGAGTTAGTTAAATTCATTTTCAAATGTATTCTCTTCATATCAATTATTTGTGATATGTGCTGTGGCAATTCATCCTGAATAATAAATTTAGCATCAGAAACATTCAAAAACGTATGCATTTTAGAAAAAGTACCTTTACACTTGGCACCATTTCCAGAATAACCATATGGACAGCGGCCGCATTTAAATGACCCATGTTCTGATGGTTCACAAGGGACACCAGGGTAACATGGAGAATCAGCACAGGTGAGCAATTTTGGAAATGATGTAGTCCTTTCTTGTGATTCATATAAGTCTTGTGGAAGAACAATGGCAGAATGCACCTTAGATCCTTTATATGTTATTCCAGAAGTTCTAGTTTTTGGAATTCTTTTGTCTTCATTCACTTCTTCCCTAGAAATGTTTCTTTTATTACCAATGTTAAGCAATGTATTCCTACTATTTAAATATGGCAGGCTTAGTTTGGGTTTTGCTTGAGGAGACTCAGGGCGAGAATTCAAAGTCCTATGGAAAGACGTTAAAAGTGGGATTTCCCCAGTGGTCTTTGTTGAGACTGTAAACTTTCCAGCTTTTTTAGTTGTGGCTGAATGCTTGGATATTGAATCTGTAGTCATCGTAATTGTGGGTGGAGTAGGTAAGTTTACTACATTTAGTGTAGCTGTATCAGTTGTTGTACTTCTTGATCTTTGTCCTGCCAAAACATAACAGTATTGCAAAAGAAAAAGAAAATGATTTATTCTCTTTAAATAAAAAAAGAAGAAAGCAACATTACTAAACACTGTCCATTACCAAGCATGCAGTAATTTCTTTCTTTGTATGGAAAATATTTTCAAAAGAAAGATTCAAAATGAAGACTTCTAACTGTTATGAGACACACGATTTTTGTGACCAAGAGATGAAAACTGTAGAGAACTGATGTGTTCAGGGGAAAATGCAAGGGCCTATAACATAATATCAAAGTAACCTGGCAACCCAAACAAAGGGTCAAAAAGTTATGAAACACCTAACACTAGTGCCTACATTAAAAATAATACTAAATACACTGAGAAATAAAAGACCTAATTTAATCTACAGAGAGTGAGCGACTGTTGTGAGCACCGCCATATTTATATTCCTGTAGATGTCACACTACATCGAGCATTGTGTAAACAACAGCAACAAGACTACCGAAATTCAGCTTTTCCAAAACCTATCAAAATGAAAAACAAACCAAAAAATAATCACTGCATCAAAAAATGATGAAATACACAAATTGTTAACGCAATCACCAAGCTCCACCTGTTCAGTAATTCAAAAGAATAGTCTGTTACTTGAGTGTCAGATTATTATTAAACAAAAGAAGACTAACTTCAGTATTTTCAATGTTTATTTTTCAGTTAGATTTTGGCCTTGAGTTTTGATTTTGATTCACAGCTTCAATTTTGAGTACGCATATGTCTTATCTTTCAGTAACATTTTACCTCCCAGTTTTTTGTTTTTTTTTCAAAAATTATCTCGAATATTGAAGTCTTCAGGGTGTTTATAACACTCATCTGCTTAACTTGGTTGTAGCATAAACTGTCAGGGTCTTAGTCTCATTCTAAATTAAGTCTGTGGTCATTAAAGTAGCAGTTACCAGAGAGTCTAAAAAGCGCCTGCTAGCCACCAGCTAGCTGTTTAAGGCCTTTTCTCAGTCTTTGTCTCCGGTGTGACCTTTCACTGTATATTGTGAGAAGTAAATTAGTATATTGTGTTCTCTTTTTGAGACACTTTGGAATAGGATTCTTTTGGTTTTAACTTTAGCTTTCCCAGATAAGTTAATGCATTTGGATTAGCATCTTTAGTTAATTATCTCTTTGTGTCATTTTATACTTGCTTTCTTGTTTTTTGTTTTTTTTTTATTTATTTAAATGCTCTGTACTACCAGTTATGCCCTATTATACTATTTAAAAAGAGAATGCTATTATTACAGTATCTGGATGAATTACTTGTTTTATTGTGTTGCTCAGTGAACACAACTACCAAAAAAGCAAAAAGGCACACAGATATTTATAACAGCCCAATTATGACTCACACACAGACATTTTCAAAATAAATGCTGTTTCAAAGTATACTGAATGGATTGCCAGAGCAACACTGCAAAGGCTTAAGATGTACAGCACAAGCATAGATGTCCTCGTGTTGCTTTGTTAGACATAGCAAAGATAAGTCAATTTTGAAAATAAGAATCAGCAAATGCTGTTACATTATGGTTTTCAGTGTTAACCAAGATTTATGCAAATGGTTTACTGGTTAACAAAGGTTTTAGAAGTGGATGAAATAAACACTGTCTCTAGGAGTCAAACATTTAATAGGATACAAAATTTATTTTTTCTTGTGTTTTCTTTTTTTTCTGTTTTCAGAAAAATGGAACACTCACAAACAAAATTTCTTAATCTAATGGTTTAACATCTCATGTTGCAATACACTTAAAAGTTAAAGGAAAAGAGATTAATTCTTTTTTAAAGACACTATATACTTGAAAGTGTTTCAAATAGCCTACTTCTGTTTTTGATGCTCTATTTAAAAATGAGCATATTATGCAGTATGTTTAGGGGAATGATACGTTTTATCTTTCTGAGAAGCACAACTAGCCTCTTCAATGTAGTAAAAAATTCTCTCAATATGATGAGTATCTGCAATTTGTGGGAAAATACTATGTCAGTGTGTGTATATATATATATATATATATATATATATATATATATATATATATATATATATACAGTAAATATATAAAAAGCGCTTACCTGTCAGAGTTAACCTGCTGCATGTAAAACCATTACCATGAAATCCTGGAGGACAGCCACCACAAGAAAATCCTGATTCTTGTTCTGGATCTTCAAAGCATTGCACACCTGGGAAACACGGCTTAGCAGCACAACCCTTTTGAGTGCCTATGGGAAATAAAAGTATCAGGAACATAAATAAATAATACTACACTTTACATTTAAATAGTAATTTCATCTGAATGTTGTTACAGTAATACAAAAAATGTTAATGAAACAATCAAGCTATAATTGTAACATATGTTTGTAAGAAATGTGCATTTACAATATTACAAGCAGGTCGGGTAGATAATAGTAAACACATGACTTTTCCAAAATTCAGATTACTTAATAAATGCTCATTATTTGCTCTTATTGATCATTTCCAATCACTATGCCTATAAGTTAAAGTCAATAAAATAACACCTTATTTGTTTATTTAAAAATGAGTTCCAGCACTCTTAACATTGAATAAATTGCTTAAGGAAGAAAAAGTAAAAAAGAATTGGATTATTACGTGCCAGAGCTAAATTTACGTCCTGGTGATTGCTGACGGTGAACACTGGTTTGTTTCTTTGTTTCAGTTATTTCATTTTCAGCTGGGGTACTGATTTGTGTTTGTATTTCTGGCCCAGATTTATTGTCATTGCCTTCCTCCTCCTCAGGATACACCTTCTTAACCTCTTCCTCTTTGACAAAAGGATTCAGATTCAAAGATTCTTCGACCGCTAAAATAAAACATATTTCTGTCAAATGTAAAGTTCATAACCCATGTTTATTTGATAACAGAGAGAAAACAGAATGTAACTTTGTCATTATCATAAATGCATCTACTGACATCAACTTCGAATCAAGTGATCTTGTAAAACTGTCCCTTAATGAATAGTGAGGCAAATAACAATAAAACTTTATTTAAACTTGCCGTTGTTATTCTACAGGCAGAGTTTGTTCTGTGGCTTATGTTTATTCTCCTTTTCGTGGCTATATCTGTTAATTTTTAGTTATTATTTTTCATGTACTTTTGTTTTAATGTAGTTTTTAGTAGTATGTTAATTTATTATTTAAGATTTACGAATTGTGTAATTATAATGTTTGCCTGTGTTTCTTGTGTCCTGTGGGTAGAACTCCAAGAGGCAAGTTCGCCCTGACGTGAGTGCTGCTGAGACTAACCTCTGCCTTTATAATCATGCGGAAGAGATGGTCCTAGCAGGGCATCATTGAGGTTATAGAGTGATGTTCTTATTGTATTATTGTTTTGCTACTTTATTGGATTTTGGACTGGACACTGTTGCCTTATGTAGCCTTTTTAGGCATACTGTTTTTGGGATTATTTTGTCTTTTCATTGTTTCTTTGTGATTCAATACTTTATTTATATAGATTATTTGACTTGTGTATCAAGCCAGTGGTTTGACAGTTTATGTTCTCTCCTAATGGACAGTTGGTGTATTTTGAGCAAAATTTAAAATATAGTTTGGAAGTTTAAATGCCCGTTCCCTATTTTAAACCTGGCTGAAGCTTCTTTTAGCTTGGGATCAGAGTGCCTAGGGTGAGGCCTATTTTTAGGCAGGCCAGAGAAGGTTCTGGTCTGGTTTTTGGGTCTTTTTTGAGGCCTTTAACCCCTTACACCATTTTTCTTTTTTCACAACAGAATAACACCCTGTTGAGACCATTTCATCCAACAGAATATAAAAGCTGAGGAAAAATAAAAATAATGATTCACATTTTCACACCCACCAACACACGCACACACATATATCCTTTACAACAGTAGTGACACTGTAATATTTTTAAAACTTTAAATTACTGTTAATTTTACCTTTATAATCTGTGCATTATATTATTTACTGAAAATTAAGTGACTGTGTAATTCAGACAAAGCCTACTACTACACCTGGATGCACATCACTGCACTACCTAACTGAAAAACTACCAAACATAGCAACAAGCAAGAAAAAAATATTTAAAAAACCTAACAATTACAGTGTAAAAAAGTAGTAGTAATAATAACAATAATATAAATCATAATAATCAGCCATATTAAAGTGACAATTGGAGGAACATCATTTTAAATGGCATAACAGAAATATATAATTTTATTTAAATAAATGCATATTATCTGCCTACCTTTACAGTGTCTGCCATCTCCTCTGTATCCTTCTGGACATGAATCACAGATGTAGGATCCAAAAGTGTTATTACAGCGAACTCCCACAAAGCAGGGCTTTGATGAACATTCATCAACATCCTCTTGACATTGTTCACCTTAAAAAGACAAAGAAACTGCTTTTAATACCCAAACAAAAGTACATATGTTTTCTGAACTTGTGTTTTGGGCCTGCCTGTTATGGCATACCATATTTAATTTTCAAGGATCACCTCTTAATCATTTGTGTCCATTTGTTGCCAAAAAGAATTTCTAGAGCCCCTGCTATGCTCCTTGTTAACCTATGGATGTATGACCATATATAGCACTAAATCCATCATTAAATTTGCAGATGACACCATAATTATTGAAATGATTAATTACAATGACAGCACTAGCTTACAAAAAATGATTTTCCTTCTGAAGCAGTTTTGCCAGAATAAGATTGTTTTCCTTAATATCGGCAAAACTAAGGATCTGGTCATAAACTTCAGGAAACAGGAGGTAGACTGCGAAGAGGATTATCAGCTTTAAATTTCTTGGAATCACCGAGAAAGATGTGGATGCCTACAACTACTTTATGCTCACCAACTTCTAAAGTGACAGCAAAACATTTGGATTGCACTTGCTCAGATCAGAATATCAAAGAACTAGAGGCTGGTAAGAGCATCTGATAATATTACTGATATTAAATGCCTTAGAAAGGCAAACATAATTATGTAAGATCTCAGACACTCTGCACAGTGACACACTCAGTAGGTGGTATAGAACCATTAGCACTTACACTACTAGGTTTTACAACAATTTTTACCCTAAAGCAGGGGTTCAAGTGGCTGGTACACACTGTTATGGAGTACTGATATTTCAGAATTTTTAGCAGTTGCATACCAGAAGTGTTTTTGAGTGTACTAGCTTGCATCAGGTATATTCAAAACCTGCTCCTTTATCAATTTGTAATGTATTTTGCCACTTTAAAACTGCAAGGGAAACAATCTTTTATTGTGATACTCAAAACCCTAAAGGGGATCCACCAACCCCTCGATTTTTAATCATATTTTAGTGGATTGTGGAGTTCAGAGTTTGAAGCTTGACTAGGATACCATCACTTACATCTGTCCATTTCAGGCACTACCCTCAAGCCTTATGGTTAGTCAAAAGACTTGTTAACAGCCATATTTGTAACTTCACAAGTGTACACAATATATTGTTCTATGTCATATTGTCACTAAGTGTGAGTTGTCTGGTGTTGGATTTCTTTATTGTCTGTCCTGCCATACTATCACTAGTCTATGGCAGCTGTTTTAGTAATAATCTCATTGTGCTGTTTACACTTATCAATACATTTTTAATGAAAAAGTGCATGTTTTTATCATTTCCCTTTATACACAGCTTTTGAATCAATTCGCTTGCATCTTGTTGACTCCACAGAGCTTTGGACTAGGGATGCTCCGATCATTCGGCTGCTGATCTAAATTGGCTGATTTTCACTCAAAAAGAGTCGATCAGTGATCGGTAAATTGCCTGATTACAAAAGCCAATTGTTGCAGTGCTCCTTTATGAAAGGTATTACGGTAGTTGAGCCAGCACCCTCTTGTTTTGCACCAGCAGCATCAGCAAACTTTGTGCTGCGTAAACAAAGAGCAGCAAGTCAAGGCTTGTGTTAGCAATGCAGACTCTTCTGTACAGCAGAAAGTGCCAGGTGTTTGGAATATTAGTCTTTACATTAATGAAAGTGGAGTAGTGAATTTAACTGAGAAAAAAGGAATCAGAGGAGCCATCTTCCTGTGCAGTTAGACAAACTGCAAGAAAAGATATTTTAATGAATTCAGATATTTTTAGTTTCTGTTTGGACAGTGTGCTTGTTTTAAGTGCATCAACTTTTATTTTTAATTGGAAAACAAATTAGATAAAGAAGAATTTGAAATTGCTGCTTAGTAAATAAAAGGCTTGTTAGGTTAACAGCACATGTATCTTTTAATTATAAACCTGTTAAGCATATTAGTCTTATGTCTTCTTGATAAAGAACTTATAAACATTTGATAAGCTTGCAGCTTTTTAAAAAGATTTTTACTGTATTTATTATTTGTTGCCGTGTGACGTACAGTATATGTTTTGGTAGGAAACAAGTATTATATAATTAAACTGGTAGTCCATATTTATAATAATACCTGAAGAATTATGAAAGTCTAGCTGATACAGTAAAGAACAAAAATACTCCTGTATAAATATAGTAAATGCATATTTTAACAGCAAAAAGCTGTAGTGCAATAAATAATTTAAAATGATTAAAAGCTATAAGTGTATGTATATGTACATTTAAGCAGTGTTAATTGCCAATGTCAATTAACTGTGTGAAGAAAAATGCTTCACTGTGGGGACTGTATTGGACAAGTGATAAGCAGTGCCTGGTTGTCTCCACACATACCGCTTAGAATTAAGGCCAAAAAGTTCTATCTTGGTCTCATCAGACCAGAGAATCTTATTTCTCACCATCTCAGAGAACTTCAGGTGTCTTTTAGCAAACTCCACGCGGGCTGTCATGTGTCTTGCCTTTCCTCAGTGTGTGAAGACAACCAGGCACTGCTCATCACTTGTCCAATACAGTCCCCACAGTGAAGCATGGCGGTGGCAGCATCATGCTGTGGGGGTGTTTTTCAGCTGTAGGGACAGGACGACTGGTTGCAATCGAGGGAAAGATGAATGCGGCCAAGTACAGGGATATCCTGGACAAAAACCTTCTCCAGAGTGCTAAGGGCCTCAGACTGGGCCGAAGGTTTACTTTCCAACAAGACAATGACCCTAAGCACACAGCTAAAATAATGAAGGAGTGGCTTCACAACAACTCTGTGACTGTTCTTGAATGGCCCAGCCAGAGCCCTGACTTAAACCCAACTGAGCATCTCCGGAGAGACCTAAAAATGGCTGTCCACCAGCGTTTACCATCCAACCTGACAGAACTGGAGAGGATCTGCAAGGAGGAATGGCAGAGGATCCCCAAATCCAGGTGTGAAAAACTTGTTGCATCTCTCCCAAGAAGACTCATGGCTGTATTAGCTCAAAAGGGTGCTTCTACTAAATACTGAGCAAAGGGTCTGAATACTTAGGACCATGTGATATTTCAGTTTTTCTTTTTTAATAAATCTGCAACAATTTCAAAAATTCTTTTCTTTGTCTGTCAATATGGGGTGCTGTGTGTACATTAATGAGGAAAAAAATTAATTTAAATGATTTTAGCAAATGGCTGCAATATAACAACGAGTGAAAAATTGAAGAGGGTCTGAATACTTTCCGTACCCACTGTATATATATATATATATATATATATATATATATATATATATATATATATATATATATATATATATATTGGTATCGGAATCGGCCAATCAAGTAACCTGATATGGGTGATTGGTATCAGCCCTAAAAATCCTGATTACAGCATCCATACTTTGGACTATTTCTCACATTCACATACATAACCATAACAACTTGACACACTGGGCCACTCTAAAGTATTTTTCTTTTGGGAGGAATAAACTTGCACACACAAGGAAACCATTTGTCTTATATTTAGTTTTATTTATTTGAAATGTATTTTTGAATGGTTTGGAAAGAGCCTTGTTATGATATGTCCTATATAAATATATAAAACTTGCTGATTAATGAAAAGAAAGATTGATTTTAATTTCAATGCAGAAGAAACCCAAACCAGAACCTGATTATAAGCATTATGAAACGACAGTGATGTCCACTGTTTGCTGTTTGTTTTGAATGTTATTGCCTACATGTTATACAATACAGCAAATAAAGTAAATTCAGGTGTACTCAACACTTAATGAATATGGAAGATTATTTATGCCAAAAATAAATGAAATGAATCATGTTTACTAAATTGAAATGTAATTCATATGCACGTGGTGCATTTTTATTAATATTTAATTAAAAAGATATCAACCAAATGATCTATGGATTGCATTTCATTTTCCCATTAATAATCTTCCATAAGAGAAGGTGGAAAATTTAAGAAAACAAAGCTCTTTTGACATGATCATTAGAAGATAAAGTGAAAAAAACTGACCTGTAAAGCCTGAGTAACATTCACAAGAATATGCATTGAGGCCGTCCACACACCTGCCGAAGATGCAGGGATTTGATTTGCAGTTGTCAGAGTTGAAGTTACAGTAGTCACCTTCAAATCCTCGGGGACAGACACAAACATATTTTCCACTTCCAGGAGGAAAGTTAATATTTGTTACACATGTTCCTCCATTTAAACACTTACATGGCTCAACAATTACCTGTAGGAAGAATTTTTGATTATTTAATAAGTGAAGCTAATAATGCTATATTATAATAAACAGTAACACTAACAGTAGTGTCATAGCCAAATATTAGTAATATAGTTATATTAGTTGAAATTTTAATCTGTGCAGCAAGAAAATGGGATACAATTTACTTATGTTGTAGCAGAGCTTTTGTGAGACTGGTATTATATATTCTCCTGATAACATACATACATGATATATCATACAAAGATCTATTGATACTGCATTTATTATGATCAAACCTAAAAATATTACCCAACTGTTCCTACCTATTTGCAGAACTTTGTATTTCCTCATCTCTAATTTAGGGTTCTCAAGGCCAACCCACATAAGCAGGTTTAGGGCAGCAGTGGGACGTGAGTCCATCACAAAGCATTTAAACACCCACCCACATCAATGAGATGGCAATAAAGGAATAGAAGCAACATAGAAATCTAATATATAATTAAAGATTAAGGTCTGTGTGTGTGTGTGACAGAAGAAGAGAAAGGAGCATCGAAAATAAGAGTCTGAGAAGCAGGCTTTACAGAAACGCACTCGAGAGAGGAAGTACCCAACAAAAGAGGTTCAGACACACACAGATACAGAGGAAAGGTGCTGAAGGCACACATAGGTAAGAGACAGCAAATATATTTAGATTCTTCGACAGGTAGTTTTGCTAGTAACATTTATAAACATCCTATAAATGTCCATTGAGCTACATGTTTATGTACTGTATTGGTTCTTTCTGAGTCCCTAGTATAAATAGTAGCCTGGACATTTTCTTAGTGGCATTTAAACAACCTCCCTGTGTCTGTGTGATAGTGTAGGTCTGTATGATCTATGTCTGCAGTTGTTTCCTGCCTTGTATCAGATGTCACCAAGATCACTTCCTGTTCCTACACTGTGACGAAATTAAACAAATTCAAAAATGACAGCATAAGGGATGAAACCTTTTGGAAGAATAAGACAGAGATCAGAAATGCAGTGATATTGACTGACATCTGAAAAGCATTACTTATTTGTCACCAACTTGTTTCATAAATAGAGTTAAATTAAATGACCTCAACAGTTAGCTATATTTATTTATTTTTTTCTAATTACTGTCATTATAAAATGATAACTGAATGACAGGTAATACTGGGCTTTTCTTTTGCCTGCAGTCATCAAAATGATACCTCCTTTCACGCTGCTTATTGTCACAACAATCAGATATAACAGGCTTATTGGCATAGCGACAATGTTTGTTAAGGACACCGTTCATGAATAAATTATTGTACTAAAGTATGTGCACATTAAATTATGATATGTGACTTGTGTGTGTAGTTTGTTTTTGTCTTGAACTTTGTGTTTAGACTCTTCATGGTCTGTTTTGCTACTGGCAGATCAGTAAAGTAATATCTATCTTTATGTCATCATAATTTAAGTATTCTTGTTCTGCATGTTGTTTTGTTTTAATGACTTCATTTAATAAATGAGTGTGTTTGAAAGTACTTTAAGTAAATTTTGCTAGGGGCTCTATATGGGTGAGTGGTATGTGTGTGGCTGTGCCCTGCAGTAGACTAGCACTCAGTCCAGGGAGGGTTCTCAATTTGTGTCCATTCCTGCTGGAAATCTAACCCCAGCCAGGATTGATAGTAGAGAGTAGTTATTACTGATTCTCATACTCAGTCCTGGGGCATCTCTATGGCTGCACATTTTGGTCTGAACCAACATCTACTTTTAATTAATTAAGCAATCTTATATTTGCCAGTTTCTAGTTTGTGATGTCAGTTCAGAAATTACAAAACTAAATTTGATAAATTTTCATTGGAATGAAGTACTAGGGTTTTGTACCATGTTACCCATTATGGATGTAGTGAGAAGTCAAGCAAAATGATACATTTTATTGGCTAACTAAAAAGATTACAATATGCAAGCTTTCGAGGCAACTCAGGTCCTTTCTCTCACTACATTGGAATAAAGTAAGTATGCATATGACTGAGGGACAATTCAGTATTTATATATCTTTGGTTTTTAAAACTTTCTTTATTATCATCACAGTTATCATTTTAATTCTACTTTTCTGGTTGTTTAAGCTGTTAGTTACTAATGAGCACACTACAGGATACCTGCAGTCTTTCATCATTGATTGTTATTTGTCCTGGTGTTTATTCAGTGCTGTTAATTGTATTTTTTAGGTTACAATTGAGAAGCAAACTCCATTGAAAAAACATGAATAGGAAAGCCAAAAAATATTTCTAATCTTATATATAAACATCTACACGTGGAAGTGTGTGTGGCTGTCCATCTTGGAAATGAGAAGTAGAGTCGGGCTAAGGGTTCCACCTCCGAGGATACACAAGTGAGGCGAGCACATCAGCAAAATGAAACCTCAGAAGAAAGACAGTCGCTTAGCCGCTAATACATGCGAGCACAACCAAACCTCCTTGGAGAGACATGCCCAGAGTAGGTCCTTTCAATTACTTGACATCTGTACATTTCAGTTTTTTTTTCTGACGATTTCAATAGTTTCTAGAACCCTGTGCTTTTTACAGCATGGGCTTACACAGTTAGTTTATTTATAATTTTCAACCTTACATCACAATGTTTTCCTGAAGGAAGAATACAAAAAAAACTAGATAATCAAACCATGAGATCAATTAGTGGTAAAATGACTCAGTGATAATGAAACTGACTGGAACAAAAGCCTGCAGCCACATAGGTCCCCTGGACTGAACCTGAGAACTACTGATATTAACGTAAATGTGCACAGTCTTATATCATTCTATATGTGTAAGTAACTAAAAAGAGAAGGAGGTGCTTTATGTTGGTGTTTCTTAAACTGTGTTCTTCAAAAACGTCTAGGACTTCTGTTAGTCAAAATGGCTTGAATCAGGTGTAGCTACTCGAAAAATTAGCTGTAATCAATGCATAACATGCATTTGACACAGTACTGAGTGCATCTCTTACTATTAATTATATTAAATGAATATATTAATATCACTTTTTTGATGTTACCAATACAAGTAAAGAACACATTAGTTTTCTTTCTTATTATTGTACGCTGATGTTTGCTAGTTTTCATGAAGTCAGATTTTTATAAAGACTTTGTCATGATCAGAGAGCAGAAATAAGTCTATTCCTATCAAACAACAACTGTGACTTTGTACAATTCTTAAAAGATACAGATTTGAATATGAAGTTATCTTACCCTGCAGGTATACTGCTTTAGATAAAATGTAACTTATCACTTCAGGAAACACATAATAATAAAGAAGACCTAAAGAAAATCACTGAAAAGAACTTCTTTAATAACTTCAAAACTTAACTGATTGAATGAAGGAGGTAGAAAAGAGAAATGATTACAATTTAACCAACTAAAACTTATTGTGACTAATCATTTATAGATGTCACTACCTGAAAACTATTTTCTTCAAAGTGAGGACTCAAGATGGGTTTTTTTTTGAGTTCTGGATCCATTTTATTTCAATAAACAAGTTAAGAGTGATCTGTCTACTAATGAAAAAGAAATATTGACTTTTCTTTCCTCAGACGTTATGTTAAAATATTTGAAGACTAAGTTACTTCTTTATAAATTTAAGGTAAAAAAAAATCACAGTCAGTGTGGTCTTTTAAATGAGTAAGCATTAAGGATCCTACTCCAGTTTGCTTCTACGTGCTTCTGTGAAAGGAAATTTTTGACTGTCACTGGTAGGAAAACAAAATACCAAAATAAGCTTAATATGACCACCTACATTATGGCTGTTTTTAATAAAGTCTTTCACCAAATAATGATGATTTGTGTCATATAATGGCAGCAAACACTCCTCAGTTACATTTATCATGCCTGAAATATCAATAGTTTTATTAATATACTTACTTGCATAAATATATACTGTATATGCATATATTTATAAAAAACATTGATTAAGATATTTTTTACACAACTGATTATCTTGTAGTTTCCTTCCTTTTTTAATTTTTAAAGGGTTTCAATGAATCTTAATTTTTTTTTTTTATTATTAATAGGGTACTGCAGTCCTAAAAGGGTTAAGAAACACTGCTTAATATTATTTTGTCGCCATCTGGTGGACAAAATGGTCTTTTCAACAGAAATTATAGCAGAAAGTCCTACTAGAAACACAACTTTAAAAAAATCAGAGAACACTTTTAAATATAAAGTCTGTTCTGAAAGATAGATAGATACAGCATCTTTTAACATTTAGTTTCTTTTATTTATTTAATAGACTGAAGGACCCATTTTACACTCAGCTCAGGTCTAACTTCACATCAGTTGAAGCTGTTAAGTGCTTCCGATTTTTTTGGATATAGACTGTGGATAAACTGAAAATTGACATTTGCAGGAACTGCACTCTTCTTAAAATTCCACCTTCAAAGTGGACAAAGCTTGTTACAGAGAGTCAAAGCTCCAAAAATAATTCTTGTGTACCTGCTCGAAAAATCAACGAGAGATTTACACTTAACCCTTTCTCTAGGTGATAAGTAGTGCTAGGGTGTTGTATTGTGTTAGCCATTATGGATGTAGTGAAAGTCAAGCAAAATGACACCTTATACTGGCTAACCAAAAAGATTACAATATGCAAACTTTCAAGTCAACTCAAGCCCCTTCTTCAGATTGACCTGAAGAAGGGGCCTGAGTTTCCTCGAAAGTTTGCATATTGTAGTCTTTTTGGTTGGCCAGTAAAAGGTGTCATTTTGCTTAACTTCTTTCTAGGTGATAAGTATATGGCATGAAATGCACAGTGTACAAATACATTTTCTGAAGTGATTGTATGTCTGTAGTACTAGGTTGTTGTACCGTGTTAGCCATTATGAATGTAGAGAAAAGCCAAGCAAAATGACACCTTTTATTGGCTAACTAAAAAGCTAACTAAAAAGATCTTGCCTGAAGAAGGGGCCTGAGTTGCCTCGAAAGCTTGCATATTGTAATCTTTTTAGTTAGCCAATAAAAGGTGTCATTTTGCTTGGCTTTTCTCTGAAGTGATTGGAAAGATTGAATATCAATTTCTAAATTTACAACTTTCACAAACCAATTGCTTATAGTCTTTTCAGACATTTTATTATTATTTAAGGAAGAGTTATTATTTGCTGTTTTTTATTTTATGTGGTAATAATTGTTTTGAATTTGAGTCCCTGCAGTAAAATTTAAATACAGTACTTTAATACAAGTTATTAGTGGCATGGTGGAACAGTCAATAGTGTTGTGCCTAACTACAATTAGGTCAGCAGTGAATTTTTGAGAAGGATGCTTTCATTATTGAATTGTTACAAGTTGCTCATACTATTTTTTTTTTGTGTTGCAGAGTTTTACAGTGTAATTTGGGTTTTCTTTCACATTTCAAACATTTGACCTCAGATGGCAACACTACGTTTCCCCTTTATGAATTGTATTAAGTAAGTCTGATGAAGTTTGGATGGTAATTATTTGTGAGTGCATGAATTAATATGCTCTGTGATTTGCTTGGTTTCCATCTAATGCTAGTTTCTGTTAAAGTCAGGCTGCTGCAGGTATAGACTCCATTTTTCTGCAATCAATATATTAAATGCAAGCAAAAACAATCCATGATACATATGTATTTAGCATATATATTGTATGTATACCTCTACAGATGCTTTAGCTTCAGCATTGCAGTCATCTGTTACAGAAAATCTGAATGTTTCCGTTGTTTCAGATGTCACCTTCCAGATCAAAAGTCCAGCAGGTGAGAGTACTGCCTCCTTTGGACCTTGGTCCAGTGTAAAAAGAACTGCAGAACCTTCAGGGTCTGTGGCCAAGAACTGGTACACAAAATTTTCACCTCTGAATGTTTTAAGCTTTGCTTGTGATGGTTGGAAAATGGGTGGCTCATTTTCTGTTGATAAATAAATAACAAGGGTAAAATAGTTTACAAAATGCCAGAATTGTCACACCAGCTATTTCATTTTCCTTATTAACTGGTAAATTTCCTGTTGTTGCCAAAAGTAGAAGATATAGCTAAAATCAGCTAAAATTCACTTATTGTATAACAAGCATCCCAGTGCTTACCTCTGTTTCTCAGTAAAAGTGAAAGGTATGCCCACATGACACCACTTTTAATTATGAAAAACAAAACAAATATAACTTTATCCATTTTAGAAGATCATTTCATGTTTTCACCCAAGAACGTTTATAATGGATAACATATTTTTAATGAAAGGTTAAGTTGGTGCCAGGGATTAATCAGTCATTTTGTGTCGTGAAGTCTGACATCCTTCCCAGAATGCAACAGGGCTTCCCGAACAATATAGCACTTTATTATTGTAAATAAGAACACATTCAAACTTCTGCAGGAACAGACTCTGTTGCAACTCTCTCTTTAATCACAAACCTATACTGTATAAAGCATTACCAATTTATAATGCAACAATTGCAATTGCTGTCTGCAAACTGTATATTATGTCATACATGCAATCATTGTGAATGTCTTACGGAGACAAATTTACAGGTACTTAAGAGGGCTTGGAGAGCGGGTTACAGTGTATATGACAGATTTCTCCATTCCCATTTCCAGGACAGAGAAAGTACTTCCCAAGGTGACCACCCCCAACCATTTTTCTTTTAGGCTGGACAAAATATGGAGAAAAGATAGCATGAAGTCATTAGACTAGCAATGCAACTTTAATCTCATACCATCTTAATCTTCTCACAAATACTTTTTCAGAACTCTACAATAAAATGATGCTTTCTCAGCTGGGACCCCAACACTTGTTATGAGTTATTATCATTATTATTATATTACAGTTGTAAATAATTGTGCATACTGTTAATCCAGTATACCTTAAAACGTATAGCAATACTAGTGATGCCAAGACTTAATTTCATAAAAGTGCACACATCTGTTTTAACACTAAAATGTATATAGTGCTGGCAGAATCAGACACCTGTAGTTATTTTGTACACCTTAAGGACAATACTTACTTATTTTACTATATGGAGTGGTCACCTTACAACGGTTACCAGAGCCAGAGCAGATGCCACAAAATATTTTTAAACCATGTTGCCTAATGAAAAATCAAAATACATAGTACTGAAAATACTTAAACTATTGTCCAGGAGAGATTAGATCATTAGAAAAATGTTGACAAGAACAGGCCGTTCGGCTCCCACCTATGTTTTTGCTGAATTCATTTTAAAGTAACAGCTTGGATCCACTATACTAATTCCCTTTTAAACACTTCAGTCATGTCACCACTTAATCTCCATTTGCTTAAATGAAAAGGTTCAACTCCTTTAATGCTTCCTCATTATTTATACTCCACAGCCATAGAATCAGCCTAGTCATTCTCTCCTATGGACTTTCCATAAAAACTGCTTTGTCTTTTTTGAACCCTGGGAACCAAAACTGCATGAAGAACTCCAGTTAAGGCCTCAATAGCATATTATAAACTTTAAGGATAGCTTCCTTTGACTTTTACTCCATAACTAGTGATATATCACCCAACATGCTATTAGCTTTCTTGTTTGGTTCTATACACTGGAAGGTGATAGTGACAAAATCACTACAACTCCTAAGTCCTTGTCGTAAACAGTACTTTCAAGTTTTACTCCTCCCATTGTGTATTCATATCTAACCTTTTTACTTTCTGTTTGTAATACTTTTCATGTATTTACATTAAACTTCATCCGCCACAAATCTGCCAAAACAGTATGCTATCCAAGTACCTCTGTAATGATTCAATGGATTCTAGAGTATCTGCCAAAACACCTAGCTTGGTATCCTCTGGCCTCAGCACTGACCCCTGAGGGACACAACTGTTAACTTCACCTAATTCTGGTAAAGTAAGGTTATTGTAACCTTTTGTTGCATTCTTATAGAATTCAATCCATGCTCACAGTTCCCTAAAACTCTTTTTCCTGCCACAGGCTGTTCAATTTTCTCCTTAATTCCTTCCATTAGTTTGCCTGGGATGCACATTAATCATATTGTCTTATAGTTACTTGGGTCTGCCCAGTCACCCTTTTTATATAACAAGATGATATTTGCTATTTTCCCACACCTTAGGAATCTCCCCAGTGTGCAGTGACTTTTGAAAAATATGCATCATTTTAGGTTAATTAAGATAAATGTTACCTGATCCTAGTGCTTTGTTAGAATACAGCCTATAAAATATCAGCAGTACTTCTCCCTCTTCAATTTCCAAATCATTCAGTACCTCCTTAGTAGTCCCTGTTGCTACTGGGAAGTTACCCACTTCCTCACATTATGCATGTTGTTATTCGCTGTACCTCAACTGTCACAAACTTAAAAGCTCATCACAGCTTATACGTTTTAGACTTTGCCACATCTATTCACAATTTGCTCTACTAAAGTTAAACTTAACTGTTTTAATCTTTGCAACTTAGGCCTGCCAAAGTACTATGAGTTGTATTATATTATGTTCATTTGACCTTAATAGTTCAATCGCCTTTACCCCTTCAATTCTATCCTGGTTATTACAAAACACTAAATCTACCCAGGTTTAACCCATGTTAGTTCTTTAACATAATGTGTTAAAAAAACAGTTACTGTCTATAATCTCCTTGTGTTGCACTGGGCTGCTTTCAGGTTTAGCACAGTTAATATCTGGGTAATTAAAGTCCCCCATTACTATAATAGCCCTCTTAACAGAAACCCATTCAATATCAAAATCCATCTTGCATACCTTATAAACACATCTGTAATAGTCCTAGTAAGGAAAGTGTTGACGCAATTGTTTTCTTATAAACTTGAATCAAAGATTGTTCACTTGTACCTGATGGGAATGAGCTTAAAGTGTCATAGGATAGGGTTGATGAAAATGCTAAGACAATCACGGATCTCTCTGCTTCATCTATGCCACTGTCTCAGAAACGATCAGCAAACTGTAGCTTACTCTCACTGCCTCTTTGCCCTCTGCCATTCCAACTTCATGGACCTTTAAAAAGACACTACTAAAAACCCATTGCTGTCTTCCTTGGGTAAAAACTGTGCTGTGCTTTGACTGACACTTGCGTCTTCTTAATGCTATAGCATCTGTAAACCACCATTTAATGCCATACACAGTATCTGGGACCTCAAAGTTTTCCATTGTTTAACTCTCATTCATATACAAAGAGTAAGATTAAGAGATGTGCTATCGTCACACAATATGAATTATTAAAAATCAAAAAACACATTAAAAAAAATTTTGGATAATAATAGGCTCTGGTAAGTGTTGTAATAAGCACATATGTCAAGAAGGAGAACTTCCAACAAAAACTCATAATATAAAAAATGATAGTGAATGTCATTGAATTAAAAAAATATAGTGAAGTAGAAATTAAATTAAAGTAGAAATTTAATTCACTGGTTAATACGTTTTATAGGAGAGGAAGCTGAAAACAGTCGGGGCTAAAATAATTTCAGTTGATTTATTATCTTCACTTTTCAGTTTTTAAGTAATGTCAGGCTAGTATATAACATGGTTGTCCCTCTACAAAAATACAGGGAACTATTGTTGAATGTCTAAGTTCTAATATTGTCAGAGATGTTGTATGAACTTAAAGAATGGATATTTAAAAAATGAAGTCATATATCTAATGAAGGTATAAATGAATTGTGATTGTTTACTATAAAATGCAATTTTGACTTGTGAGAAGCCAAAAAAGCATCAACACAAATCTTGCAGCAGGGAAAATTACTTAAACTGCATTGATTTGTTAAGTAATTTGTAAATTTGCTGTTGATTGTTGACTCTTTGAGTTAGTTGATTTTATAAATTATTTGTAGTTCTAAAGATATCAGTACTAATAATCTACATTCTAAACCTCAAGTAATGGAGTAACTGCTATGAAAGTTAAAATAAGCAGGTAACGTACAACATTAAGAAACTAAACCAATTTGTTTTATGTATCCTTTTCAATTTACATGCTTCCGTTAGGTCAGATTATCTTGGGCATAATGTGAGCTACCACAGATATGCCGATGACACACAGCTGTATTTATCAATAGCACCTGACGACCCCGACACTCTTGATTCACTGGCACAATGTCTCACTTGTGTTTCCGAATGGATGAGTAGTAATTTTCTCAAACTAAATAAAGAGAAAACAGAAATTTTAGTGATTGGCAATAATGGATATAATGAGGTTATTAGAAATAAACTTGATGCATTAGGATTAAAAGTCAAGACGGATGTAAAGAATTTAGGGGTAACTATTGACTCTGACCTGAATTTTAAATCAAATATTAATCAGATCACTAGGACAGCATTTTTTCACTTAAGAAATATAGCAAAAGTTAGACCTCTTATAACATTGCAAGATGCTGAAAAATTTGTTCATGCTTTTGTTTTCAGTCAGCTAGATTACTGTAATGCACTCCTTTCAGGACTACCTAAAAAATACATCAATCGATTGCAACTAGTGCAGAATGCAGCTGCTAGAATCTTAACTCGGAAAAGAAAATCCGAACACATCACCCCAGTTTTGATGTCATTACACTGGTTACCTATGTCATTTAGAATTGACTTTAAAATACTGCTTATGGTTTACAAAGTCTTAAATAAGATCGCTCCATCTTATATTTCGTAAATGTCTTACACCTTACACTCCAGATCGTAACCTTAGATCTTCAAATGAGCGTCTACTTAGAATTCCAAGACCTAAACTTAAAAGAAGTATTGAGGCAGCCTTCTGCTGTTAATCACCTAAAATCTGGAATAGCTTGCCAATAGCAATTCGCCGGGCTAATACAGTGGAGCACTTTAAAACACTGCTGAAAACACATTACTTTAACATGGCTTTCTCATAGCTTCATCTTAGTTAAATCTTGATGCTCCTTATATTCAATTAACTATCATTATTATCTATGGTGGCCCCAAAATCTGTACTAACCCCTATTTTCTCTTATGTTCTTTTTCCGGTTTTCTGTGGTGGCGATCTCCGCCACCGTCACCTAATCAAAGCACCGTGATGTCCTTACATTAATGGATGGCCAGAAGTCCACATGACCATCATCATCAAATTCTTCCATGAGAACCCTGAATACCATGAGGACTGATTGTGAGGTCATTTATGTTAGGTAGAAAGCCTAGAGGGGGCTGGGCGGTCTCGTGGCCTGGAACTCCTGCAGATTTATTTTTTTTTTGTTTTTTTTGTACTCCCTGGCTGTCGGACCTTACTTTTATTCTATGTTAATTAGTGTTTCCAAATTTTAATTATTTATTTTGTCTTTTTTTACTTTCTTCATCATGTAAAGCACTTTGAGCTACATTGTTTGTATGAAAATGTGCTATATAAATAAATGCTGTTGTTGTTGATGTATTACCAATCACAATTACAATTTTATCCAGTAAATCTGTTGACTTGACTTGACCATACCAAGAAAGTATACACAAATAAAATTATTCATTTTTAAATTTAGCTGGACTCAAGACAACAAAACAAGATGCATGATGGAGTACTTACGTACTTTCACTAATTGACCACGTAAATTTTGAAATGTCTGGTTTACACAGCAAACATGGACTTATTGGATTTGGGTCACCTTCTCCATAGCAAAGTCCATCAATGTTGCAAGTTCTTTCCTTAAAAATAATAATGCAGGCTATAATTCTTTTAGTAACTGTACCTTTTATTGGCAAATATTAACAGATTTATGTTTTCTGTACCTTTAATGAGCACAGTCCGTCAGAACTGGCTTCACATATTTGACAAGCTCCATCAAACAGTGTTAATGTTTTTGAATTGCTGTATTCATAACCATCATTTGAGACCTAAGAAGAAAAGAAATGGAATAAAATAAGCAATTAGACATATGCAAATATTTAGTCAAACATAAATTATTTTAGTTATAATTCTGGAATGAGCTGATTTACTTTATTTATACCTTAATCTGCCATCTGGCAAGAGGTTTATCATCAACTATATCAATGTCCATATTATGAGGTGAATGATCATTTTCCCTTGGTAACTGACAGTCTAAAACAGTGTTGCTCAAGAAGGAAGCTGTTGTAAGCTGGGGATCACCTAAACTCCATTCATCAGAAATAAACTGTTAAGAAATAAAAGACATTGAAATTAGAAAAAAAAAACACAAAATGTGAAAGGAAGAAATACAAAACAAAATAGCAATGTGCTGATCTGGATGTTGCTTTACTTCCATTCTCGACACTTTACTACTACAGCTAACCGAGAACAATTTCACATTTAAATGTGGGCACTGTTCTTTATACATTATCTCTTTTTTAAGACATACAAGTAGAATGCAAAATATTTCAGTGTAAACCTTTAGTCAATCTACTCTAAAGTGGTTGCTGACAGAAATTTTATGTTCTCCCCTCCCTGTGCACATTGATCATCATGGAATAAAACATCCCATTTCTTTTAATAAGAGAACTGTATATACATTTATAGCATTTGACATTGTTTACCTGCTTCTCAGCGCTGAATCCTTATTTTCAGAAAATGTACACACAAGGCATTTTAAAGATTTTACAGGGGTAATTAAAAAGTAGAAGTGCTTTGTGTATTAAAAATAATGCCCAGAGTCAGTACATGTTTTCAAGGGGATCATATCTACTGCAGAATGGGGGAAGTCTTCATGTTTTTGTGTGTAATTTGCACTTAGTCTGCATTATAAAATCAATGTGTAATTGGGACAGGTTAATTTTGCAATCAGGTTTGAGTGGTCAAGAGTGTTAAAGCCTCTCAGATTCACAACATGATATTATAAATATAAAGAGGAAATGCATTAATCATAGAAAGTTGTTGGAAACAGTGAAAAGGTTTAGGAAGAGGCAAAACAAGTTTGACTAACAAAGACCAAAATCCACTGTTCTTCTCCTCACCTTCAGCTGTTCTCTCTTCTGTTATATACTTTTTTCACCTTGCTAAAAAAAAGCATTTCTTCTAACTATCTTACACAATTTACCTAGTCAAGTCTATTTACTGTTTTTGACTTTCTAGGATTGTTTAGGGCTTTAGTGGTCACCAGAAAACAGAATAATCGCCGGATTACCCAACCTAGAGGTCATTGTGGAAGAACATTGTGGATGGATGTATATCCTGGATGGGATGGTTCCCATTCCCTTTACCAGTCAGATAAAGAAATAATGGATGACTGGGGGAGGCTGCCTGCCGAAAACAGCTCATATCCCAATATAATAGGCGGTAATGCTCATCTAGCATGGCTCTGGTTTAGATATCCACAGGGCTGCATGAAAAGTGTAGTTATGTAGGGCAGTCCCGTTGGGTTACCCTTTATAATTACAGGGTGCTTGCTGGGTGTAAATTTCTGGTACTGGAAGTACACCTGGATCCAGCATAAAATGAGTCATCCACAGGTTTAGGAGATGGTGGACAATGCTTGCCTGGAAGGAGTGGAAAAAGGAATTGTGTTTATTGTGGAAGAGAACCTGTAAATTTATTGTGAATAAAAGGTCTTTTGCAATCAGAACTGGTGTCTGTGTTATTTTGTCTGAGGTTTGGTATGCTCCTACAGGATACAACATGTATGGGAAGCTAACATGAAACATGTCCTCCCGCTAAGCATAAATGTGCATGCCTTTTTATTACAAGAACAAAACAGGTCAGTGATGTCTTTTTTTTATGAATTCTAAAAAAACAGTGCATCAATCTAAAGGATCAATTGCATTCCTGATAGATTATCCCACTGTAAAAACAAGATTATAGAGTCATATAATGAAATTCTTATTTGCATGGGCTAATCAATATGCAACGTCACCATGTGTCTCAGTCTACAGATGCAGCCCATTATTTATCTGATTTCAGATACAGTAAATAGAAAGAAGTAATGTATAACTTTTGAATAGTAAAGTATTTCTCCCACAGCCTGTCAGACTTTTTTTTTACCTGTTCAGTATATCTTTCTGGTAAAAGGAATACAAACATACTGTAATATATACAGTATACATCTCTCTATTATAAGAAAAAAAATCTTACGAGGGAGACATGATCTTCTCAGAAGACACTTGAGAGGGAGAGGAGACGAGATCGTCTCGGAAGACACTTTGATGTCATGCAAGACAAGGCAATGAGACAAAAGGACAGCTGTTGTATAGGCTTTTAAATGATCGACGCGCAGCAAGACAAGTAGAACAAACAGCTCGCCAGCAGCAGCAAGCCATCAGATGATCTGAACGCATCTCCTTAGCTTGCGTTCAGCCCACCCCCCTTCACAACGCAAGCAGCGCATATACATCCCATAAGAAAGAGATTTAACCATGCCCAGGGCCGGAAATAAAGTACAAAGAGTAGATGACAAAGTAGAATGTCGTAAAGAATTCAAAAATGTTGGCGCGGTACACATGCATAGCAGGTTAGTGCGATCTTGAAAAAAAGTTAATTCCAAATGTTGTTTTTACTAAAGTTTTAAAGTAAAATAATAATGCATATGTAACAATTTCCATGAAAATAGCAATCTCTTTAAATTATATATTGGTGGGAGAGCAAAGAGAGCAGGGGGCGGAGCCCCCTAGTATATATTTATGTGTATATATATATATATATCTCTGACTGAAATATGCTATGTTTATGTAATATTTTTGATGTCCTTTGAATAATGTTTTGTGTATTTGGTAATTAATTCTGTTTTTGATTTTCTATTTTTTTGGTTTATTTATGTGATATTAAGCTTTTATTAATATTGCATTTAGTAATTATTTTGCTATTTTGTATTATGTTAATATTGAATGATTTAGCTATCCATGCTGTCTCTTAAACTATGCACTTTTTGGCCCCTGCTTTATAAAATGAAAAATTTCTGTTTCTACGGATGCTTCAGCATTGTGTCTTGATTTTGATAACTGGTTTTATTTTTCTTGTTTTGGTTTTTGGATTTCTTGGAGTTTAGTCCCCTTCTCTTGTTAAAGATACTCTTTGTTTTGCTATATGGCAGTATTGTTTGCTGCAGATTTTGCCTTTTATGTGTACCTGTTTTTTTCCTTCTTTTTCTCTGCCTTTCCTTATGTGCTTCTTTATTTTGAATTCTTAAATAATACAGATACAGTCTATTACTGTGGGTTTCAGTTTTGATGGTGATTCTCCTGCTTTTCTTCATAATGTTTTAGTTTTTTTTTTTTAACTTTTGAAACCACTGCCCCATTTTGGGTCTATGCAGGCTTGAAACCTTGCCTCTTGAGTTTGGGGTTTGGGTGCTTGAGGTGAAGCTTAGTGGATGGAGACCATTGCTGAGGGCAGGTTTAGCTTTTTGTATATATTTTTTTTTTTGTTCAACTATTTTAAGATTTTATGGTGTCACATACATTCGCAGTGTAAACATTTGCAGTTGGTCATTTTATCACTCTTTATTTTTCCTTTTCTTTCACAGGAAGCCTCATCAAAGTACTATTTACAGTTCCAACAAAATATTGCAAAGAAGGTTGTAATGTCACAAGGCTTAGAGGCTGCCACTACATATGGGTTGGACCTAACAAGGTTCTGATCACATGAAGAAAAAAGGCTCTGACAAGGATTAGCATTGATCACTAATCTAGGAACGGAAGGGCAGTAGTTCAACTGTTTGTATCAAATATCCTGACAGTGGTGATTTCATTGGAAGCAATAAAAGAAAATGGAAGTGTGGGACAAAAAAACCCCTAGTAGAGTCCTCAAGGCTGCTAGATGGAAGCAAGGTGGTCCTCTTTGTACCTCACCACCACTTAGGGGAGTGTAACCTGTCTAAATGAAAACTTCTGCTTAGCACTGCAGAAGCACCTGGTTCCAAAGGAAATACAGCCCTAGGATTTCTGTGGCACATTTGTGGTGTCTGAAATAGTTTTGCAGATTGTTCCCGAAGTAGAGTGAAAGCCACCTGTTCCTCGCTTGGTAGTTGAGGTTGGAGTCTTGGAGAAAGTGAGAGAATAAGAGAGACAGACATGGAGAGATTAGAGCTAAAGGAGTTCATTTGGTGTGTGGTTAAGTGAACCAGCTACCCCATAAACAGTCCTACTTCAGTACTACTTCTGGAAAGGTCCACAGAGGCATTAGGTGTTTATTATTTATCTGCTTATTACTGTCTGCTTGATTTATCATTTTATTTCCTTTTTTCTAGTTATTATTTTTAGATTTTGGCCTCACTAGAAGTATTTTGGATGCGGAGGCAATTATACTTTGGTTGCTTCGTAAGTCTGATATAAAATGACCTTACCTGTTCTTTTATGACTTCACACTTCAAGTCTGGTGAATCTTTAAAACCTTGACCAAAAATTCTCACTGACGAGCAGTCATATTGACGAACATCACAAAATCCAGCATTTTCTAGCTCAATAATTTCTGGAGGCTGATCTTCGGAAGCAATTGAAAAGGTACAAATACAAAAAAAAAAATCCACATAATTACTTAGGAAACTTTTGAAATGGCAGGAATACTTCAGGATGCACTGTGTGATAAACTTAAGAGTGTCCAATATCTAAATGTGTATTTGAAACCTACATGTTGCAAATTAAAGTCTGTTTAAAAATATTCAATAAGAAAACATTTGTGATAAAATCATTATTTAACTATGTAAGACTTTAATTAATTATTTTATTATTCAACACACTTTTGAAATGACAATTATATTTTATGATGCACTGTTTAATACACTTCAAAGTGCATGAAGTCATGTTGTAAATTTAAGTTTGTTTAAAAATGTTCAATAGGCAAACACAGGTGATACAGTAAATTTTTTTTTTTTTTAGAAGAATGTATATCGCTGCAGAGCTGACAGAGGATTTTTTCCAAATTACTCCAAGTACAAATAACATATTCTGTCATATCATTATCTCTGGATTATTCAATAAAAAGCATAAAGATATACATTGAAATGGTTAACATACTGTATAGGAATGACTTTTCAGCCTCAAGGAACATGTTACAAACACAGTTTACGTTAACTTTAAATGAATACATTTTTCCCGGAACCCATATTAGGAGAATAATTTTGTACATAACAGAAGTGCAATTAAATGTCCAAATTACATCCTTAGCAGACACTATATGAACCGAAGTCAAGTTTTAATTCTACTTGAGTAGGTCTTATGTACCAGATGATTATTTGGTTCATTTGTGGGTGCATAACATCTGCTGGTTCTTTGGCAACTCAACTCTTTTAATGATTGTGCAGTACAATTCAAAGTTTTAATTTGCATTTCTTTTTAATCACAACATTGCCATCATGTTGAATCATACACATATTTGTTGCTGAAAAAGTCTTTACAATGTTGCCATCTAATGGTTAAAGTATGAACTGCCTTAGTGAGTTCTAAAGTTATGTACTGTATTTAAAGGTCACAAACAAAAAAAATGCTTTATAAAAAAGTACTTAATTAGTGCCTCTGTTTGTTTCCTAATTTCTGTCTAGTCTGGGGTAAAGCAAAAATAAAAAGGGGAACAAAATTATATTAAAAACGAGTTTTTACATACTGGTTTGGTCTTTAAGATAATTAAGCGATCCCATCTTATTACCACTTATTAAAATGACCCAGACCCGGACCCAAGTGCTTGGCACCTTTCCTACCATAGTTTTGTGAAGCTTCAAAGATAAAGACTATTTGAATGACTCATTTTTTCCAAACACTAGTGGCTAAGGTGATTTTAGCATGGAAGCCAGGGGGAAAAAACATTGTCGACCATGGGTAACTGTGAATAAAAAACCAAACTGCTTAACTGTGTCGCCTGTGCAGGGAAAACGAAGCAAGCAACCCCAGATCACTTCACTGCTAACGTCAATATAATGTAAGAGCAGGAACATTTAAAACACTTTACCAGCTTGACAGTAAGGAGTTACTAAAGTTGGGCAACAGTGCATGAAATGCACAAAATATTTTCTGAGGGTACAAAGGTGCAAAACATCTGATTAAAAAATAATCATCCATAAAAGTAATTTAGTCCATCTTTCTTGCTCATTTGCTTGTTCTTTTCATATATGAAGATGTATACTGTATGTACACTCTACTCTATACATGCACACACATCATTTGTACATCTTCTTTATAATTGTACTATTTTGTAGCTGTTTAAAATGTATTTTATTTTAACTTATGTAATTAGTATGTGATGTTGTGTTATGTTATAAGCAGGTACAAAGCTACCAAGTTAAATTCCTGGACATTAAGTACTGGCAAATAAAAATGATTCTGGTTTCTGATCCACCATATTCTCATGTGGTGCACAACTAAAGAAGTCTGTAAACCTGAATGCTTATACCCACAATCTCCATAGTGGGTTAAACATGGTGCAAATGTATATTTCTGACATCTTTTAGGTTCACAGACGCCCTAAAGACTAAAGGTAAACAGCAACAAAATTACAGTGACCAGCTTCTGCCAACCTTCTGCTGGATAAGCAGTTTTAGAAGATGGATGGATGGATTGCTAATTTTTAGAACTCTCATCAGTCCTATCCTGATGTTGGTGGAATGTTCTAGGTTGACAACAACAGAACCAATAACCAGAACTCAACCCAACTGAGCAGTTATGGCTCCCGAAACAGTATTTTCTGCATTCATCATCAAAACACCAAATGACTGAATTTCTCATGGCATTATGGTGTTGCATCCCTCTAATACAGTTTTAAGACACGTGTTGACTCCATAACAAGGTACATTGAATCTGCTCTGACAGCATGTGGTGATTTAATATGAAACGAATACATTTTATGAAGGTGTTCCCTGTATTTTGTAAGTTACCTGTGCATTTCATGAATTAAAAGATTTAAGCAATCTTCATAGATTTTTGTGCATATCCCATAATTATGTTGTTAAATAAATATTTTGTTTGTACCATTTAAGCATTTTCTTTTTTTTTTCATTATGATAAATTAATTAGGCAGTCATGGGTAAGAAAGATTTATGGCAATCAAGGACATGTCAGTGCTGAAGTGTTCAAATTTAGAATGTTTTGATAAACAGGAGTTCTGTGAATTAAATCATCCCTGAATGGTTTCTCTTGTTTCTGTTGCAAAATATCAATAAATTTAAAACAATAGTTCCACTGTACTTCAGGCTACATGGAATGAGGCATTGTTGTGATCAATATTATATGTTGTATAAGTACAATGGCAAACTCTGTGCTAGGTTAAAATCACACCCTCTGATCATTAGCGTGGGACTTTATTGAGAAGATTACAGTAACAGTATAAAAAGATGTGCCAGATATGCCATATCACAAATGAATCTAGATAAGGAACTCCATTTCAAATCCTTAGTATGTATTAATTTAGGAAAAGCACTTACCAGAAACTATACTGCAGTCATAGGCCCCATATCCTGGATAGCACACACATCCCCATTCGGCACATTCTCCATTCCCATTACAAAGGTTTGGACATTTCAGTAACGACAAAAGGCTGTTATACTCCTTTGAGTGGCTCTGCTCTATAAGCTTTCTTTCACATTCATTCTCTAGAAGGGGCAATCCTGCTGTTGACCAGCTGATGTCATCTTTTAGTTGAATATCTAGAATGCACATGTCTATAACATCCATTACTCTTTTACCAAGAAGGACTCCACATCCCTTGCCTATGCTTGAATTGGCTACTGTATGTTGGCACAACTCAGCTACTTTTGATTCTGTCAGTCCTGAAGGAGTTGGCCAAGAAGGCACAGTGTCAAAGGCAGAATTAGGGGTGTGGTCCTCAGGGAAGAAATAACTGAAGCCTTCGAGGTCTGTCTGGCTGAGACTTTGATAGGGAAAGCTTGAAACATATTCATAATAATTCTGCCTTCTTCGTCGATTGTTAGGCTGCCACTTATTCTGCAGATCATCATGTTTATATGCATCAGTGATAGCACTTCTGCTGGGTGAACCTCTTTCCATTGTAATGTATTTATGTGGCCTAGCGAACAGATTACTGTGTCCTGATGATGTTTCTTCTGAATTGCTTTGATTATTTTTATGAAGTACTCTTGAAAGGGGAGAAGAAAAGGAATCTGATCCCGTCCCAATCTCTCGTCGATGTAATTCCCTGAAATGCTCCGTTGGATTTATGTATTCGGCAGTTATGTCCAAAACTGGAATTAAAGTTGAAAGTCTTACATTTGCATTGTTTAAACAGACTGGTGAAGCCCCTGCATGTGCGGGAAAATTAAACTTGTTTGATGGAGAATGTGTCTTCAGTGTGTCAGTTTTACAGTTACAATAGTGCTTTTTCAGGAATGTACTTTTAAATGATGGTGAATGATCAAATAAACTATTTCCCGCAGCCACCCTAGAAGAAAGACATAAAAAATATTTTATTAAACAATCTCTCATTAAATTCTGTGTTGCATTATATTGGATGTTGTGCAATAAACATAAAATATTACAACATTTATAAGAACTCCCGCGTTAACATAGGCAATTGGAGAATCTGTGCACAGATATTCTCAGTCCTAAGGGAGGGATATCTCAGTACTCTTTATATGTAAATTCTGTCCATTCATGCAAACACTTGGTCTGAGAACTACAAGTGAACAATAAAATGCTTAGAAACCATGTATTGTTTTAGCAAGATTAGCTAGTTTATGATACAAGGTAATTAATTATTTTTTGAAGAAGACCTGTTCTCTGGTTAGTCCTATGGTGCTGTACCAAAAGATATCTTAAAGACACTGGCTGTAAAGCCTATCGAGGATTAAACCCTACTTTGTGCCCGGCGGTCACCTTAGCATCCTGTAACCATGTAATGGAACATGTGATACACAGAAAAGTATAGGCTGCTGTGTAGTACAAAAAAGGAGACACGTATGGTACACTTCGTAATGTACAAATTTTAGATTTTTTCAAAAATGATCTTCATTCTTCCATTTAAGTTAAAACATGTTTATATCATGTTTTAATGTCTAGCAAAATTTAGCCAAAATATTGTGCCAATAAATATTAGGCCTTCATCAATGGAATAGGAAGCTGTTGAAGGTGATGCTACTTTAGTAAATATGAACTCTGTGCATTCAGGTTGTATTAGTCATTTACTCCATCTTGAAAATCATAAAATGAGTAGTTATGCCCAAAACACCTGTGTGTACTTCATGCATAAGTATAGTATATTATGTGTGAGGAATCCTATACTTCAGAAATGTTGGTCCGACCTTTTTAAAGCTATAATAATCTTCTTGACATTAATTACCATAGAGTGAGATACTCTTAGAGCTGTTTCTATCCTCAGTTTAAACATTAGAAACTCCTGGTTGCATTAATAATGGTAAAGTGTCTCATGGATTCAACTTCCTGGGTTCAGTTCACATGCCTCACTCATGTGAAATGAGTGAGCCAATAGAAGACCAACTAAGTGAGGGCCTCAAACTCCCACCAATTTCACTCCAACAAGTTTCTTAATTAGGCACTGAGTGTTGTCGTTTATTAAAACCATTGTTTAATTCCATGGCTTGTTGCTACTCTCATTGTGCAATAGCACACATTTCCCAAATTGTTGCTTTTCCCTTTTCTAAGAGCACTGTTAAAATGTTTTGTGGACCTGAGCGAATCAACATTCCTGAGACCTTCATCTTTCTTTATTTTCAGATACTGTATGATTGACACCGTTTTCTAGTCATGTTCTGGCTCATTTTGTATCTGATTATTGTTTGGCAACTAATTAAGGAAGTTTTCAAGAGCAAGACAATTAAAAAAATATTATTATTATATATAATTCAAAAGAAGTTAATTAGCAGCAGAAACAGGTCACTAATTAAGAAAAAGGTTATAATGAATACCAGCAGCCACTGTGGTCCACCAGGACCAGAGCTGGGGACCTATGCTCTAAACTATGTCTTATTTACTGCTAGGATTTTTAATAATAACCTGGGGCCTCTTGTATAACGCCGTGCGTAGAACTCGCACTATAACATGGCGTAAGCACAAAAGCCGAAATGTGCTTACGCACAGAAAAATCCAGATGCAGGAATCTGTGCGCATCCAACTTCCACGTTCTTCCGCTACATAAATCCCGATCAGCGTGAAAACTAACGCTCGTGCACGCGCTTTATGTACCGCCCCAGCTCCTCCCAGAATTATGCCTCTTTGAATATACAAAATAATATAAATCGCCCTTAAGCGCAGCCTTCTGTGAAAAGACAATGGGAAAAGCACGGGGGAAAATATAAGAATTTAAGCGAATACCAAGTGGAGGCAAAGGAAAAACATACTATTTGTTCAAATAAACCGTGGTATAATCAACAAAAGGAAGTTGATTGAGTGACATAGCGTGTTGGAGAAACTTGAAAGCTCACATCCACAAAATCGCACAGTGCCGGAAATAAAAAAGAAGTCACATATCAAAGTCGCCGTGAAAAGCCGAGTTGTAAGCCCACTGTCTGAGTGTCATATGAAAGCTTATTAGGGTACAGAGAAAAAAGGCATACGGTGGGGAAAAAGCACGAAATGTCAACTTCAATCTCGACATATCCACTTTAATCACGTAGTTTATTTTGTCATTAAAGTGGAACATCATAAACTTCATCTTAAAATCGTTTAATTAACCAGTTTCTCAAATCACATCGTAATTAAAGTAGCACGTTAAATGCTTTGTTTTGTATTTGATCTTCTATGTGCTCTATGTGTGTGAATCACTACTTACTTCTTAAACCGGCTCTCTTCCTCCTACTGGACACAGAGTCCATTACATTCGTGATATTACAGCTCTCTGAATAACTAAAATACTGAGATGTATACGTGATGTCATTTTCATGATGATAGGAGTTAAAGCACGTTATTAAACATGTGTTTCACTTCGATGAAATAATTTATTGCAACAGTACTCAGGGGCGGCTCTAGGCTTGTGGTGGCACTGGGCAGAGGAAGAATCGGTGGCTCCTTCGCCCGCCAATGTAATGCACGGTGGATGGCCACGTCCGTTGCAGACACTGCATAGCCGCCTCGTGCTCATGGCACAAGCATTTAACTTTTGCCGAAATTTGTCGCTCCGTTTTTTGCTGTGTTGTTATTTTCTCTTTCTGTTTTATATTCAATATATATTGGCGTACCCGTCACTGCAGTCAATGCTTTTCTTTCCCCACGTAACCGACCGCCATACAATTAGCTCTGTAATAGACGTTAAGCCTAATTCTTCAAAACGCTTAAAGAACATTAAAATATCTTCGTAGTACATGTTTAATTATTCTATCCTTAACGACACTTTCAGTGAAGAATATAGATTATTTAAATGAAGTTAAAGTTTTATCTGTATAATTTAACAAACATATTTTGCTGCATTTCACCTTAAAAATGATATCGTCATCATATGTAAATACGCGCTTTATAAAGTGGCTCAGGTTGTGCGATATTATAACTGTAGTGCAAGTTTACAGTGGGGTGATTGTACTTATAAGTACAAACAGTTCTACAAGGAGCACTTGATTGAGTGCATTTAAAGTTCTTGGGATTAAACTGTTTCTGAACCGCGAGGTCTGTACAGGAAAGGCTTTAAACGTTTTGCAGTGGCTGAGACAGCGTGTCCTTGAAGCTGTATACCGATAATTCTCTTTCCGATCAGCTGCTGCTGTGATTCACACTCAGATACAGTGATATAAATACTCCGAGTGGTGCAATGAGAGTAATATGGAAAAAGATGATCCGCTGTGGCAACTCCTAACGGGAGGAGCTGAAAGAAGAAGAAGAAAAATAAGAAGAAGAGGAAGGTGCAGTGAGAGTAACAACGCTAAAGCAGTTATGGTATTTGGAATACTATGGCTGTTCCCTGGACCATTATATTGTTACGAGTTAATTACAATCAGATGCATTACACTAATAAACAATATGCGGTTAGTTTCGGTGTATTTATAAAGCCGCGTCATGAAAATAATGAGTAATCACACAGGAACAGTAGCACTGCTTTGACGCTGGGTGCCGCCAGTCTGCAAAACCGAGCGGAGAACTTGCGTACGACAAAGCATGAGGTACCGTGGAAATGTGCGTGGCTTTATGCCAAGTGTAGGTTTTATACATCGCGATTTGAACGTGGAAAAGTTCTTACACAACATTTCTGTGCGTACGCACAGTTTATACATGAGGCCCCTGGTTTTTCTTTTTTCCTCCAAAATGGTAATTTTCAATGTCATCTAAATTGAGGTAAAAAATCTATTTTTGCCATGTAATTAATGATGTCAATGTTACATTGCTAAAAAAAAAAGTTCTTAAAATGTTAAAAGCATAAAATATAAAAAGAAAATCTGCTGTCAGCCTAAGACTGAAATATCTACTTTCACCAAGTCATTTGATTTTCTAGATTTCATCAGGGGACCTATATGGTACAGGTATATAAGAGGTTTTGTATTCCAAACGTATAATTAATTGCTACTACTCAAGATTTTGCATCATTTTAGCAACATATCCATTAAATGATAGAAATGAATAATCAAACAAAGAAAGTTTGTAAATGTGTATACTCTACCTCCATTCCTCAATAAAAACAGATGAATTTTGAAGTACAGAATGGCCATCTGCACCGCGGAAGTCATTTTCTATATTTTGATCAAATGTTCCACACAAGCCTTCAGTATGATGATGATCCAAGCTAGGAGCTCGGACAGTTAAACTCATCCCCCACTCATTTACATCAGCTCGAACAAAAGCTCCTGATGAAAATGTAACCTTACAGAAGAAGAATAAAGAACTAATAATAAAGAAAATCAATTTTAATTTGTTTCAAAGAAAGATCCATCACAGAAAAAATATAAAAGTGGCACGATTATGGTAAATTAAAGCAAAATGTTAGAATTTATAATCCAAGAAAGGGAAGTTATTCAAGATGTTTCAATTTTTAACAACTATTAAAATATTTGCACTTTTAAAATTTGACTTTATAAATCCATGGCCTGTTTTTAGAATGTTTTACACCAAAACAAATGTACAGAATATATAATCTTGGTACCACAAAGGAAAACTAATGCATGCTATCCCACTTTCATTCTCTATCTCACATCAAATTATGTGAGTACTTTCCATGCTTTTGAGACATTTTTTTCATAGCTTTTAACAGTTTTGATTGCTTTATTCACCTTCAGTTTTTCTAAACATACTTTTTTTTTTATTACACATTTACATTTTGTAACTGAAAAGCCCTGAATTTACACACAAGTCTATTTAGGTTCTTATTTTGTCCTAATAAATGGTATGTTCTTTCTGTAATGATAATTGAATACGCATCATATTACTACTAAGTCAAAAACATTAACCAAGATTTTACAGGGCAGGCAGTTTATCTGAATGCTGCCTCAGTAAAAACAGACTTTATTATATTTATTATATCTGTTTGGCCCTGTACTCATAGATCAAAATGTGATTTAATGACAGTTTAATGGCTGAGAAATGACTTATGTGAATTAAAATAAGGCAACTTGACAGGGTTTATAAAAGATTATCAGTAGACAATACAATAATAAAATTGTGGTTCAAACTCCCATCTTTGTTCTAATTTACATACCGTGACTTTTCTTCCTTGGTATGATTCTGTTATGATGATATTTTTACTACTAGAGTCTTTGTTCTTTATTGCTAAGTGTGGTTTTGTCTCACGTAGTTGACCATTACACATGTCAAACGAAATCATATCTTCATCTTCTTTAGCAACAAAGCCACAGATGCATGAAGCGAAGTAACTGTGGCTTCCACAGTCCCACTGGCGAACATGCACTTCAAACTCCCGGCCCGTACTTTTATATAATACAAATGTTCCAGTTTTGTAATTATCATATTTTCTGTAGAAATGGAAAAAGTAGAGATTATAAAACAAAAACTTCATATACACAAAGGCTATCCCAAAATAGTGAATACATTAATTGTACAGTTCAGTAGCAATATAAATAGAAAATTACTATAGCTTAATCTTTTTGTTAAATTTTCTATAAAATTCTTGTTCTGCATAATACCATTTTTGCCAATGTTGTAGAACCTTGAAGGTCCACTTTCAGCAGAATGTCTTGCCAGCCAGGAAGTAGTGACTATCTTCTGAAACACATTGTGCTATCATTTCTTATGTTCACCCTGATATCATTATCTATTTTTTCTTAGTGATAGCAGTTGGATAACTACTATTGTTTGATCGCTAGTGTTAGTATTGCTGCCTCTACAGTGCATTATTACCCATGGTGTGATATTGCTAGAACTCTTGCCGTCATTTCTGTACTTATGCATGTAAATTGAAGTTGTGTCAGAATTGTTCCCTTTAGAAATTAGTCTATGTCAGCCATTTTCTTACACTGAACTATAAACACATGAATGAAGTAAAAATTGTCAAATTTTCATTGTGGTGTGAGAGGATAAATGAAATGCTAGTAATGATACCACACATTTTAAATATGTTGGACATTACTTCGTAATTAGTGTACAATACGCTCATACCTTTTGGTAAGACTCTTGTACATAAACAATATTTTACTAATAATATTTAATTAATAATCATTTTAATAGCAAATATCATTCTCATAAGCCATAATTGTCAATGAAACATTATGCTTAGAGTTTACAAACCATTTGTAATCACCTGATTACAGTCTCTCCAAATATAATACATACTGTATGCTAAATTATCTTGATCCTTCTCACTAAGTTGGTTTGCAGAGTTAAAGAATTTTAAACAGTTAATTGAAAATGCAATTGATTGTAAGAGCATTTTGTCTTTCGAGAATTGTGAAACTTTAAAATCCTTTATGAACTGAAAAAGCAAACAGAAATGCAAGTCACACTTTGAATCTTAAAGACAGTGTCTGAAACAGCAGTTATGCTTTTCTGAAAGGAAGATGTTCATCTTTTTTTAATATTTTATTTTTAATATAATTTCTAAGTGTAATCAAGGCAAAAAGGAATTCTGGAGTCTTTACACAAAGAATATATATTGCATTTACTCAAGCATTAAGTTACTTATGTAGCTATAAATGATTGTATCATCTTGTATTATATACTTTTAAAAAATTGCAATGTTTATTTTAAGTCTACAGCTGTAAGTAGATATAGAGAAACATTCAAAACACAAAACAAATACAGTGATTATACATTACCTCCCATCAAATGTAATAATATGAGGGTCTGTGAATAAATAGCAGTATGCAAAAGGTGCATCTTTAACTGTAATCTGACAAAAGAAAGAAATGAAAGCATGATCAAACACTTGCCATGCTCCGAAAAATAACACCATACTGTTACATGTATCACATTTAGTCGGTTTCATTAAACGAGTGTTTAATTAATTATTTTCACAGTTGCATTTAAAAATTCCCTTAGTTGGAATGATTGAATTTTGACATCTTGCATCAAACAACACTGAAAGGCAGTTTAAAATATTACAATTATTCACATATTTTCATTACAGCTATGCTAGCAGATTAATTGGCTAGCTTCATCTTACAATTTCCAATCCAATTTGTTATTCTACTAGCAAGTAATGCAGTGTCATAGCCTGCGTGTGGGGTGAGGTGATGAGGAAATTTTCATTCAAAAGTATATATTTTTTTAACATTATGAAAAAGTAATACTAAAAAATGGCAGTTATATATGAATCAGTGAGAATTATAGATGTATTCACTTCCTTTTTCCTATACTGCCTTTAAAAATTGTGAAAAATATTTTCATTATAAAAATTTCTAATTTTACTTAATATAATTTTCACAGCTTCACTACACTGCAAGCTTCTGAGAGTCAAAACGACACAAGAACATTTTGGGGATATATAATATCAGTGCATGATATTGACTTTCAGTTTTCTGATTTTCAGATACCATATAGTATATGTACTTGCACCACCTTTATGTGAATGTCTTTTGTCTTTAACAATAATTTGTTCTCCTTTGGTACAGGTTCTAGTGTTTACACTTATCCCCATGGGACAGACTTATAAAACTTGCATATGTACAAAAAAATGGCCGAAATGTGCGTATACAACTTCCATCCATCCATTATCCAACCCGCTATATCCTAACTACAGGGTCACAGGGGTCTGCTGGAACCAATATCAGCCAACACAGGGCGCAAGGCAGGAAACAAATCCCCGGGCAGGACGCTAGCCCAGCGCAGGCGTATACAGCTTTCCACACAAAAGTTGATATTTATAAAAGAAAACTTGACCAGAGAACTTGCATGTATTTACAGTGGCTCTGACTCATCCATATGCAGCATTTCAGAGAAAGAGGGCAATGACAGCATCCATGATCAAGTAGGGAGATGCAGCAAAACCAGCTAAGTAAAGAGTCATGCATTTAATTATTCATATCACCAAGCTGTTATTATAATGTGTGTTGATGTGACAAACAATAAACTTCTAAAGTGATAAATATAATGTACAAACTCTATTGTAGTTGGCTAGGTATTTGCACTGAACAACTTACTTGGGCTTTTTGTCAGTTTATATCAGCTACCTCTCTCTTTTTAGCATTAGAAACCAAAGCAATCTCTTTTTTCAATTATTGCATTAAGTAAAAACACAGGCTTGTTTGGCTCTACTTGAAGAGTATGGAAGTGATCATATATGAGTTTTAGGGACTTTGTTTCTCCGTGATGATGACTAGCTAATGAGCCAATTTAGGCTTCCAAGAGCCATTCTATCAGAACAATGTGCTAAGTTGCCCCTAGCCTTAGAAAGATAGACTGCCCAAATTTTGGCTCTACCTGTTTATATCCAGGTTTTAACAACAGTTGGCTTTCTGACAATAAGCACCTATGAGTTGGAACTGACAGACAGTCAAGGTTCAGTTCCATCATTCCTGCTGTGCTAGAAGCCATACACCAACTGACAAGGCACAACATTCAGTTTACTTGTAGTCTGAGTGTACAGGTCAACATAAAAATTCAATTTGCACCAGTGTCTGGTTTTCCTAACTGAATACAGTATTACATATTGCAATAAGAGCATCTATTGAAAATGAATCTGCTCTTGTTAACTATAAGCAGTTTCATTCCATTAACACACAAGTCATCTCTGATTCCAGGATGAGATTGACAAATGTCAGGACTACTGTGGCATAATGCTGCATAATAAGGCATCTCTGATGCAAAGCACAGACAGAAATCAGAAAATGTAGATCTGCTTTTTCCTCCTTCTGCTGCACGTACACACAGTGACAAGCGATCCACTTTGTCACCTGATATTGCACTGCATTCATGGCAGCAGTAATATATTGGCATTCGATTTTTTGCTTTTCTTGGTGAAACCCGCACTTAGGCCAACAAATAAAGTTTTTTTGTGTGCCTCTAATTTAGAGACAAGAACGTCTCTCTTGCAGAACATTAGGCCATCTGGGAGGCTGCTCTACCAGCCAATGAACATTAACAGCATCATGATTGCATATGTATGAGGTTGATTAGCATTCTCCATGTATGGTTGTTTCAGAGTGGCAACCAGGCAGGGTTCAAGATGCATTCACATATACACATTTACAAGGTGATTTGTGATTTATAAAAGTAAATTGCTTACAAATGTGTGTATGCCAGATTTTATGCTGTTTTTTAGTGTAAGCATACTTTCACACTTGAACCCACACAAAGTTTCATAAATGAGACACCAGTTTCTTACTCATCACTTATAATATAGTGGTGGATTACTTCTCCTTGAAGCGGTAAATAGATAAAACAAATTGTTAGGAGAGGTGGCTCAGTCAAAGCCTTAATTGGAAAGTCCAAGTTCTAACAATTGAGGTGAAAGAATGAAGCTAGAACTCTGCTATTTGAAAAGTTATGATGTGACAGTACTAGGAAGTGTGAGAAATATCAAAATTTAAGAGTAGTGCCGATTAAAGTGTTTCTTTCAATACTCATGGCAAACAAGCTGAGGTGATGGTCTTTAATGAACCCTGTAAACATGTAAGAGGGCAAAAATTTAAACGAAAGCTAAATATAAAATTTTCTACAATTTATTACAAAAACTCATAGAAGTGGAGCATTTGTTTAGGCATGGAAAAATGAAGCTGGCATATAACAAAGTGGCACTAAATACTCTTCGATTAAAATGTTTAAAAATTCTTTTACACTTTGCTTTCACCAAAGGCAGTTATTCCAATCGTTGTATGCTAACAAATGTAAAGGCTTAACTGACTTCAAATGTCACTCTACCTAAGGCTTTCTGAGTGTGGGCTGCAAATGCTAAATTGCCAACACACAAGAAATGAGACAACCTATTCTTTATATTTTAACAAGGGAAGATTTAACTACAAAACAGAAAATGATTTTGTTTGGTAATTCTGAAAGTTAAAATTACAGTATGATACATGATCACATGCAGATGTTGCATAAATAAATTATTTATTAGCTGGTGAACTTGAGGGTAGTTTAAGGTAGCAGAGAGCAAAGGGAATATAGTTCTTTATTTGTAAGGACAATACTGTTCCTAGTTGAAGAAGGTCTGCAGGTTATGATATTGCATGTTATGTATTGATTGTGGCTTCACCCCTTGCCTGCTATTTGCACTTGACATCACCTATTTGTGTCTGTTGCTATGCAATACTATGCACCTACCACATGATAGGATAGGAAGGAAGAACAAACAAAGGGATCTCGGAGGCATTCTACTAGCACAACGTACTTTCTGCCTTTGTGGTCTGGTGTTTGAAGGGTGTTGTTATTGTGGAATTTTGTATTATATATTTTAATTTTCTGTTACTTTTTGCTAGTATTTTTGTTACAGTTTTTTTTTTTTTGTTAATTATTTCATTATTATTTACTCTCCTCTTTTACTTTCTTTAATTAGTTTAATTACTGTATGTTAATTGTTAATTACTTTACTGTATTTTTATAGAGGTGGAGTTGCCATGCTCCGGTGTTCAATAATTTCAACAAACTAATTCACTCAACATCACTGCAAGGGACTGCCCTCAAACCTATAAAGACTAAGGAAAACCCATAATCCCTTGCAGTTCATTGTAAACATACTTGTGGTGGTGGGGAGTTCTTCTGTGTCTATTGTGATTTATTGGATTTGTGTGACTTTTCACTCAGCTTTTTGACCATTCTTTGAATTTAATATTGGGACTTTGTTCACTCTTGGGATTGTCTATTTTGAAGGTATTGCCTTCTGCAGGTTTTTTGTTTGGTGCTCTTCAGGACTTCACTGTTTTCTGAATATTTTTTATAATAAATGTTTTCCTGACTAGCCATGGTTTGATGGTTTCCACCCTTCTAGTGGGCTTTTAGGGTAATTTTGGGACTCTTTGTGCTTGAGAACTCCTTTGCTTATCTCATGGGTTAGAACCCTAATTAGATTATAGTCTCCTTTGTTCTGGCTGTGTCATGATTCCCTGCAATATTTAACAATATTTGAAACAATTCTTATGTATTTAAATAGGTATTTAATGTAATATTTTGTTATTCACGCAGTGTATAGTGCAGTTTACAATACTGTTGTTTAGGTGTTTATGGGTTGCGTGACTTAGGGATATAATGTAATGACATGACATAAAAGATGGCAGCATACAGCTCACAGGGTACAAGTTTTTATTGTACCTTAAAGAAAAAATGCAGATGGACCTGGTTATGAATCTGCCCAAAAGAGATAAGGTAATTGAATCTATAGAGAATAGGCAAAAGGTAATAAGAGGTGGTCAGAATTCTGTTATATCAAAACCAAGAAATGTCAGACAAAAATCTTAGTCTAGAGGAGTTAGGAAATGTCCAAAACAACAGCTCTAAATCAAAACTCAAAAAGCAAGTAAGCTTCTTGGAGTCACAAGCATTTGGTAAATCATAACACTTGCATGCTGTGTGCTCTCAGTGAATTTAACAGATTTGCCAAGGTTTTGAATATTTATTTTTATTTTCTCAATAAATGTCTACATATATGTTAACATGATATCTTTGATGGTTTAAGTGCTGAAAATGAACTTTACCAAAACAAAATAATATATACCATATATATACCATCGAGAAAGAAAGAGAAAAGACAATAGGCAGTGAAAGTAAATGCTGCTGGAAATTCAGCATAATGAAGTGACCATGCCATGAAGGCACAGCTCCAGACTGTAGCATGCTCAAGGATTCTGTAAACTGCAGAGACACCAACAAAAAAATATAGTGAAGGTGGGGAAATACTCAGAGAACAATTAAGCCACACACTTCTAATTGTTTTTTGGCATCAATTTTATGAAATAAATAATTGCTCTCAGAGTTAAATAATTTCTGTGATACATGCATGCTGACAGGCTATGACCGATTGGCATACCATTCAATGTTGGTTCTTGCTTGCTTGCCTTGAATAAACGGAAGGACAGATACATTCATAGTCAAGCATTCCACATGGTCATGTGAAAAATGAGGTAAGCTGTAATTTCATTTAATATATTTAGTGATCATTCAAAAATATTTGAAGAGGCACAAAAGCATGTAGTGTAGATTTTTTGAGAAAACAGAGTTTCATATAAGCATGCTGTTTTTGAGATTTTAAATTAGAACAGAAAACACTGTCAGTATTTTAAATTAGGCCCGATGAGGAAGCATTAACATAATCAATCCTCTAGTAGAAAATGCTTATAACATTCTAGTGCTAACCTTGGTGCCTTGTGGAGAGTAGCCATTCCATAAGAAGTTATCACTAACAATGGGTAGGACCTCAATTTCTGATATTTTGTCAGAATCCATAATAAAATCAGTAACTCCTGTGAAATATGTAGTCGCAGAGGCACATATTCCTTTATAACATGGAGTATGTTGTAATTCCACTTGACAAGAAGAGAGAACAAGATCTGGTCTCAGATTGTCTAAACATAAAGAAATAAGGAAACAAAGCAAAATGAGAATTTAATTCTGATTAAATTCAGTCCAAATGCTCAAGCTTATAGGTAGGGGAAATGAAGGTGGAATAAATTAATTATGTATAAGCAATTCAAAATTAATTGTTATTGTATGCTCTGAAATAGGCATTTTATGCTACTTTCTTTGAAAATCTAACCCAATTTTGATAAAACTGAGATTTACCTTCATTTAGTGTGTGCAGTTGTAAAGTGATCTTGCAGTCCTCTTTAGGTTGTCCAGATGAAGAACAAGGAATCGGTACTGTACTCTCAATGTGTAATTTATGTTCTTTACCATCTTCTGATATAGACGCAGTTTCTGGATGAAGCTATGTTTTGGAAATATGAAAGACACTTAATTGATTTATGAACAACTTAATCTCATCAGGCAAGGTACAAGCAACAAAATGCAAATTAAATTTGTATTTTAGAACATAAAAATTATAAGAAATATATAATTGAACAAAAAAAACTGCATTTATTACTAAAAGGTTACAGTTCTCAAATGAGTTGCTTTCTACTGTTTAAAGGTTCTTGACATACCTTAATGCCAGCAAAAAATTCTTTGCTTTCAGCTGGAGGTCCTTGAATATCAGGAGAATCCAAGAAAAAGCTGGATATTTTGCAGTAGATCTAAATGTTTTAAATATTTTTATAAAGAAACAAAATTTATTTTGTACTAATCAAACAGACTTTTATTCATTAAAATAGAACAAATACAAAACATTTATTTTTAGATGACTTGCTAATATTTTTCATCAATAAAATAAGAATTGCGAGGCGGTATAATGGATAAGTGGATAGTGGTATTGATTGGTGATATTCACTACAGGGTTTTTGCAGCAAATTTGTTGTGTATGCCAGATATTTTCCTAGTAATTGGCTGTGCAACCGGCTTAGATGAAAGACGCCTCACGCCTGGACAAACTTGTTAAGAAGGCAGGCTCTAATGTAGGAGTAAAGTTGGACAGTTTAACATCTGTGGCAGAGTGACGGGCATTAAGCAAACTCCTGTCAATCATGAAGAATCCACTGCATCCACTGAACAGTGTCATCTCCAGACAGAGGAGTAGCTTCAGTGACAGACTGCCGTCACTGTCCTGCTCCACTGACAGACTGAGTAGATCATTCCTCTCTCACAATTTGCGACTCTTCCACCCGGGGGAGTAAATGCTAACATTACTTTAAGTTATTGTCTGCTTTTTTTATTTTTATTTTTTTCATTTTTATTACTATTTAATTTAATATTGTTTTTGTATCAGTATACTGCTGCTGGATTATGTGAATTTCCCCTTGGGATTAATAAAGTATCTATCTATCTATCTAGACATAATTTTTTTTTCCAGCTTTGAGGCCAAAGTGACATCACAGAGCTGTAGAAGCTATGAAACTTGCAATGCCCGATCTGCTTTGTTCATGTGTGCTGTCAGGATGTCAGCCATTGCAGACTGCATGCATTAAAAATAAAATAAACCTTCAGTATTTTCATTTGAACGGTACATTAGCTGACCATAATACAAATATTATGAGTACTGCCACTTGATATACATTTATATAGCTCTTTTCTAACCCTTCTCAAAGTACAATAAGGAACAAAGGAAGATTAGAAGGCCAGAGTGACCAAGCCATAATGGACTTGTGAAATGCTCTTTTCAAAAGATGCCCATGGATCTTTTATGATGACAGACAATCAGGACCACCGTTTTTCATCCCATCCAATTAGTGCTAATTTTTATAGCACAATGTCCCCATATTAGTACTGGAATCCACACGCAGACCACCAGGTAAAAACCCCCTGATAGACTAAGCAACACATCTTCCATCAGAAACCCAAGCTTTTCCTATATTAGTGTTTCCCAACTGCCAGTGCACAGACTGGCATCCGTCAGAAACTTTTGCGGGTCAGTTAAAATCCAGCTTTGTAGATATATTAACACTGTTATTCTGTACTGCCTTTCCATTAAAAGGTGGTGAGTTATTATCATCAGTCTGAAGAGCTCTGCTGTTAATAAATCTGGAAGCAACCTGCTCACTGCTCATATGTTGCGATTGTTGGTGCTAGAAACCTGACAGGGTAGCCACCTCCACAAAAATCCCCATCTTGGGCTTTCCGTGGTGGGCAAATTCTCCGTAACAATACACAAAGAGATTCTTAAACCTAAACTGGTTCACTTGTTGAAAAGGTAAAAAAAAAAAAACACTGTTCTAGATGGTTTCCCATCCAAGTACTGGGAGAGCCCTCACATGTTAGCTTCAGGTGGACTCCAGTTCTGAAGTGCAGGTGACATTGCTGCTGGCCACACACAAAGTATTATTAGTGCTTGTGCAATATTTTTTGAGCAAGATAGCTTTGCTAATATTTTAATTTTCATAAAATATGTATGCCTGTTTTGTAGGTTCATCTTTTATCCTTAGGTCTACATTGCTACTTAACCTCTCTGCCACTACTGAATTAGCATGTGCATCAGTGAGAATAAAGGAAGTTAATCACGGGTGGGACTTGGCTGCAATGCCACTTGGTTGCAAGGGCAATAAATTCAGATGAACAACCTAGAACAACAACGCTTCTAAAATGTAAGACTTAAGTTATTTAGTCTTATGTATTCTTGTGTTCAAGGGTTAAAGCTTAGATATAGTCATAATAATAAACAGTTTATTTTTTTAGAATTTCTTATGACTTTTTGTTAAAGAAAAGGCAAAATTGTATATTTAAGAGGCTCTCCTTACCATAGTTGTATAGAAAAGTGTAATGATTAAGCAATTTACCTTGTCTCCAAGTCGAAGATTTATGCCATCTAGCTCAATGAAAGAAAAGCTTTGTACTGTTGTCTCTTGCTTCAGTTCTTCTTTAGTTCCATCAGAAGAGAGTCGAGTCCAAGACACAACATGTCCAAGAGAACTATTTGTGACAGGACTATCAAAAGAGCATTTTAAAGTAATGGTGCTGCCAGTCAGCTCAGCCACTACTTCTGGTGTTGTTGGTGAGGGTGGATATTTAGCTGAAAGAAATAATAATAATAATTTGGCTGAAAGAAATAAGCAAATAAAATACTTCTTTAATTCCTTGTACAATTAATACATTGTTTGAATGTGTTATTTAAAAATAAATTTAAAGTTTAAATATTATGAGCCATCTTATTTTTATAACAATATTCAAATACACTGTATGGAAAACTGTTCTTAACTTGATTTTAAAGTAATATGAATACATTTTTGAATACCTTTACAAGTTCCACCAACATCTGTTTCAGCCGGGCCACAGAGGTCTTGCTTTATGTCTGAAACAACTTAAAGACATATTACCATTAACTTAAACAACCTATGTTTTTTATTATCGGAATAAACTTTCATTGACCACATTTTGTGAATGGTACAGAAGCATATTACAGCCACACAGAAGAAATAAAATAGGGACACAGCAAGGGGAAAAAGTGATTAAAATAAAAATTTCCACTTTAATCCCCTAGTTTATTTTGTCATTAAAGTAGAATGTCATTAACTTCATCTTAAAATTGATGTTTAGTTTACTAGCTTTTCTCAAAACCCATCATAGCTAAAGTAGCATGTTAAATTCTTCATATTCTAAGTGCTCCCTGACCCAGTTGTTAATCGATATCTGCCATTTAAATGGGTTTCTTCTTGTGCTGAGTGGAGCTGCAGGCAGCAATCATCACACATAATATATTAAGTTCATGATATTACTGGTCTATAAACATTTACAATCCTAAGATTTGTACCTGATGTCATTTTCATGATGAAATGCATTAAAAAATGTATATTACATTTTACAAATAAATTGTTAACTTAATTTAAGTCAATTATACTGTTAATAATTAAACATGTGGGGCCAATTAAACATGAGGCTGCTGCCTCTCAGTAAGGGTGTCACATCATGGATATTCCCAGCCTGGAGTTTCTATTTTTTCCTGGTGGGTTTCCTTGGCGTGCTTCAGTTTCCTTATAAAGAAATGCAGGTTAGGGGATTTGGTGATGCGTAATTGACCATAGTGTATATCTGTGCGCGTATTGACCGTGTTATGAGCTGGTGCCCCATTAGCGGTTGCCACAGTGGATTATCTAATTCCATATCTTTTTATCATCTGCATCTTGTTCTGTTACACCCACCACCTGCATGTCCTCTCTCACCACATCCATAAACCTTCTCTTAGGTCTTCCTCTTTTCCTCTTGCCTGGCAGCTCTATTCTTAGCATCTTTTTCCCAATAAACCCAGCATCTCTCCTCTGCACATGTCCAAACCAACGCAATCTTGCCTCTATGAATTTGTCTCCCAACTGTTCAACTTGAGCTGACCCTCTAATGTACTCATTTCTAATCCTGTCCATCCTCGTCACACCCAAAGCAAATCTTAGCACTTTAAATCTGCCACCTCCAGCTCTGTCTCTTGCTTTCTGGTCAGTGCCACCGTCTCCAACCCATATAAAATAGCTGGTCTCATTACAGTCCTGTAGACCTTCCCTTTCACTCATGCTGATACCCATTTGTCACAAATTAATCCTGACACTCTTCTCCACCCATTCCACCCTGCCTGCACTCTCTCCTTCACCTCTCTTCCACAATCCCCATTACTCTGTACTACTGATCCCAAGTATTTAAACTCATCCACCTTTGCCAACTCTACTCTCTACATCCTCACCATTTCACTGACATTCCTCTCATTCATACACATGTATTCTGTCTTGTTCCTACTGACCTTCATTCTTCTCCTCTCAAGAGCATATCTCCACCTATCCAGGGGCTACTCAACCTGCTCCCTGCTCTCGTTACAGATCACAATGTCATCAGCAAACACCATAGTCCACGAGGCCTCTTGTCTAATTTCCTCTGTCAACTTGTCCATCACCATTGCCATCCATGATTTAATAAATGGTGTAATTCATTTCATCATGAAAATATCAAATATTTATCTTAGTATTCAAAATGTTCACAGAGCTGTACTATATTGAGCCTGTGGCTCTTCTCAGTACAAGAAGAAGTCCATTTAAGAAACACGTAGCGATTTACGACTGGGTTTCGGGAAATACTTAGAATATGAAGCCTTTAATGTGCTACAATATTTACGATGAGGTTTGAGAAACTCAAAGAAATTAAACATTGATTTTAGGATGAAGTTTACAACGTTCTAATTTAATGACAAAATAGATTACAAGATTAAAGTTGACATTTTGACTTAAATTTCAACATAAACGACAAGATTAAAGTTGACATTTTGACTTAAATTTCAACATCAACAACAAGATTAAAATTAAAATTTTGAGATTAAAGTGGAAATTTTCCTTTTAATTTTGAAATTGACTTTTTCTGCAATGTGTCCCTATTTTTGTTTTTTCTTCTCTCAGGTCCTAATATGCTTCTGTAGTACACTTCCATAAAATGGACATCCTCCTTTAAGGACGAGTTTAGTTTGTGTTATACATTCCAACTCAGCTGACACATGATAACAAGTGATGTCTCTTCTGAGCAAATGTTGCTTGGAATGTACATTTTGAGGCTTACAGTATATAAGATAAATCAGAATCATGATCCTATCTGTAAGTTTGATACAGACAAGTAAATAGAATTTTGGTTGTAAATATAGTTAATAAGAGAAAAGGTGCTTAGTCTGAAGACGATAATGGGATAATGTAATTGTCCTGGACTATCAGCACACTCTCTAATATACCTCATTTTAAGCGAGAACTGTAAGCTGTTTTGCAACTGACTGATCTTTTGGGGATAGGTAGATCATGACAGCATCAGTAACCTCCACGTATAAAAACATGCAACCATACAGGCTTAAATCATTGAATTGTGTTAATTATAGGTCAGAATCCATGATTGTTCCTCAAGACCATAGCTGTAGCAGCATTCATTAAAATTAACTGGGCTGCACACATAGTAAGAATCCATTGTTAACTTAAGATAAATATACGCCAAAACTTTTGAAAGTATGATTATTTGAGGAAGAAAGGAGGTAGAGACATTGTTTTCAAAAGAGTGGTCTAGAACAGGGGTTCTCAAATTCGGTCCTGGGGGACCCCTGTGGCTGCAGGTTTTTGTTCCAACCAGATTCCTAATCAGTCACAACACCTGATAGCACTGATCTCATTTAATTAGCTGGTATTATTGATCTTTTATCCTACATTCAGAAAAGCATAGCAGCATGATTTTTACATTTACTGTATAAAAAACTTAGAAATATCTCTGTTTTTGCTATGGATTTAAATGCTTAAGTCTCTTTTTATTATATTTTGTCCTTTCTCTGTGCAGTTTGCTACATTAATTAAATCTTAATAATGACAATTAAAAACAAGCAGAGCAGAAATTTAAGCAAACAACACTCAATTATGAAAGGCTGTAACTACTTTAGTGTCAGCCCCGCAAAGTAGTAAATAACGGATTAATTAAACAATTAGAACACCTAGAAAAGTAGAATGACAATCAAGATTAAAATACTGTTAAAAAGAAAAAAATACATATAACTGCTTAGTACATTTTAATACTTTTTTCTTTTTTTTTTTTACCAAGAATAGTTTTTATAATTTGTATATTGTTCCCAAAACAGGGAATCTGGGAAACAACAGTTCACTTAATTAGCCCAGGAGTCCAATTAAAAACACAGGCTGGTTGGAACAAAAACCTGCAACCACAGGGGTCCCCAGGACCGAGTTTGAGAACCCCTGGTCTAGAACATTGGGGATGCACTGATAAACAGAAGTAAAAAGCAATGGTAAATTCTGGACTGATGTGGAATGTTCATTGAGGGTTGCCGAAGAATCAGATACTTCAAGGACAACCATGCATCTTTCTGTTGTAATAATATGGAGGTGACCAATTTGTTACGGTCAGGTAAAACACATTTTACTGGCCACTACCCAACCAATATATAACATGACATAACCTAACATTCTCAAACCTGCTTCGTCCTTTTCAGGTTTTGAAAGATGTGGGCTTATGTCAGGGACACTGGGTGCAAAACATAACAACAATCCTGACAGGTTGCAGTGCATCATATATTTTGCTCATGCACTCACCTGTGCAATTAAATAAAAAATTACCTTGAGCACAGTAGCCCATACATCCCTGTGTTGGCTGCAGTAGATACACATTAAATTCTCCACAGTTTCGCACAGTCACAGGAATTCTAAACAGGCAGCAGTCCTTTGTAGTGCTAAAGAAAAACTGCCATGTTGCACAGGCTGTGAGCTGCTTCACCTCCCCAGGCCGAGGAAGAGACTCTGATTCTTTAAGTGAAAGCCACACAGGGGCCTGTGTGCCACAGTGATTCATCTGAAAAAAGTGTCAAACAAAAACAAAACGTGATGTAAAATGTACAGAAACAGAAACAATTGTAATTCAAATTAAATAAATTATTTTAATAGTAATATTTTATTAAATGGCAAAACAAAGGGAAAATGCAAAGGTTTTTAAAAGCAGATTTACCTATACCTGGGTTTTTTTTAAATTACTATATATCATGGACAGTTAGAGTGAGCTTCATACTTTAATTTTAACTCATTTTTTAGTTAAAAGTCAATTATTCAGTCAGTAAAATGTTTGTCTTATTGTAATATCTTCATGTAATTACATTTCACTTTCTGTAATCAAGACACTAGAATCAGCTTTAGATTCCCAAAAAGATTTAAAAAAAAATTCAGAGAGTAACTGAACAGAACTTTCCTAAACATAAAATCACTTAGGGGAATCCCTTTACAAATTTGTCATGGTAATCAAAAGTAATTAAACTTAAATAATGTGATTGCATTCAGAATAGGCTAGTTAGTTATTAAATTTTGTTTAATATAAAACAAGTCTTAACGCCTTAGACAGACCTGCTGAAGTCCTGTTCCTTGCCTTGAGTCATCGCCCTAATATACTGAATCAATTTTATTTTATTTGTATATACGTATAATACAGTATATCATGGTAGCAATGTGTGCTTTTACCTATATGAAGACACTTGGAACAGAGCTTTTTTTTATATATCTATGGAAGTTAAAATATTGTGATGTGCCGGCAGACACGTGCTATATTTCTGCGTGAGGCAATGAGAGGGCTGGGAGGAGAGGTTTTTAATTGAAAGGGGTAAACGCACCTCCTAAGGCTTGAGTGAAAGGGATAAGGCTTAAGAGGGGGCAGAAGTTCTGGGTGAAGTTAATTTGGAGTGAGGAGACTAAAGGTGATGGATGGTGGTGACAAATGGAAGCCAATGGATATGCAGATTAGCTGATATAGGACAGCTAACAATACTTTAATAATTAAATGTGGTTTTGAAAGTAGACTGTGTAACCCAAAGAGGCACAGCTAATGATAGTGCTCCATTTGTATGGAAATGAAAAGAGAAATAAGCTCAGAAGATGCATGAGAGCTGTGTGTCCTCCTGTTCTTATTGACACAAGTTCATACAATATTCAAATGTGTAGCAGGAAATCCACAAAGGTAGCAAATGAATCATGTATCTTAAAATATTTTTTTATTCCTAAGCTTTGCATTCCTACAAGAGATCATCATCAGAGGAAAGCGATTAGACTTAAAAGAACCCAAGGCAATATATAGCAAATAAGGAGGACAGAATAGGTTGATGAGGTGGGGGTTCAGAGGGTGTTGGTCATAAAGTCTTATTTCTTATATGTCTGTTCTTCTTTTCAAGCCTGCATATGCTGGATTCATGTTCAAATGTCTGTTAATGGCGTTTTCATTGGATAGCCACGTTTCAGCCAGTTCTCTGGCACTTTTAGAATTAGTCTTGAATTTTACTTGCACTGAGTCCCATTTAAATGTGTGTCCGATCGAACTTGTAAGTGTGTAAACCAAAGGCCGTGGGTCCTTTCTTCTGACAGCATGTTGATGTTCTTGTATACTTGTGGCAAGTGTTTTTAATGTTTATCCCACGTATACCTCTGGACATGCGTTACATGGTATGCTGTAAATCGTGTTTCGTGTCTCTGCTGCTGATGTCTTTCTTTTATCATTAAAAAAAGCTGTGCGCAGCTAGGCTTGAGCTCTACTTTGGACAGGATACATGCTGTACCTTCTGAATACCCCATGATAATAAGGAAGTGTGTGCCATGTGGGATGGGGGGGTCAGGTTGGAGTCGATTGTTTGATGGGGTCTCTGGTGTCCCCACATAACCATTGCATGTGAAAGTCTACCAACCATTTGATTTGAAAGGTTGGTAAAGATACTGCCTTCCATTCTTTTAAGTCTCCTTGGTATTACAATGGGCATAAATTCTTCTGAAACAGTCTTAACACAGCTCTGTTTATGCCATTGTGGGTGATTGCTAGTAAAGTGTAACAATTTGTTTGCATAACATTCCTTACAATAAACACCTGTAATCAGGGTGGCATTGTTACCTCTTACAATGGATATGTCCAGGAAATTGATGCATCAGTTTATTTCTTTTTCCATAGTAAACTGGATCGCAGGGAATATTGTGTTGATGTGGTTATGAAAATCATTCAGTTGGACTTTTTTGAAATGACGAATGTATCGTCAATGTAGCGTATACAAAGTTTCAGTGTGTGCCATGCTTTCAAATCGCTGTATTACCAGTTCCAATAAGAATTCTGGAAATGGTGATCCCACTGGCATGTCATCTTTTGTCTGTAGTATCCATCCATCCATTATCCAACACGCTATATCCCAATTACAGGGTAACGGGGGTCTGCTGGAGCCAACACAGGGCACAAGGCAGGAAACAAACCCCGAGCAGGGCACACACACTAGGGACAATTTAGAATAGCCAATGCACCTAACCTGCATGTCTTTGGGCCAAAATCTGAAGTACCCAGAGGAAACCCACGCAGACCATGCAAACTCCACGCAGGGAGGACCCGAGAAGTGAACCTGGGTCTCCTAACTGTGAGGCAGCAGCGCTACCCACTGTGCCACTGTGCCACACCTTGTCTGCAGTATTTCCCATTAAATTGAAAGAGAGTTTTCTGGCAAAGTGAAACTAGATGCATTACATTGTTCTTGGCCAGCTTTGTTTGTGTTGTTATGGTGGGGTCATTGTTTAGCTTTGTTTGTAGAGTTTCTGTGGCCAGTTGAATTGGAATCATGGTGCACAGTGACACGATATCAAACGAGACTATGATCTCATCCTTAGCGATGGATACATTTCTCAGTATTCATTTCATTTTTCAAAATTTCAATATTCACATTATATTTCTAAAAAAGCTAAGAGTTAGAATTAACTAAAAAACCTAAACTGTTTTCCTTACCATTTGCCAAGACTGATGTGGATGAAATAACATTGAATGAATTTACAAGCAGTGAGTGATCAGAAATGGGGTATGTTATGATACCTGACATACAAATTCTTAATGAATTTATCAGATAAAATAAATGCATGTCAATATACAGCATGAAAGTAAATAAAAAATTTATTAACATTTCTCTGAAAAAATAAAGGGGATCCTTAGGAAACAAGGAAAAACTACCAAGATCCTTTTTTGGTAATCGATGAGCCATTAATGAAATATAGTTTTATTGCTTTCTTTTTACAGTGTGTCATCAGTAATATTTTTGCATCTTTATAGATAAAGGTATTGTTTTCGTATGACCTGTGTTTCAAAAACAATATCCCTTTACTGGTCTACTGACAATGATATTATTTCTCAAGTAAATGCACTTAAAAAAAATCTTCCATCCTAAACCTGCTTGATTTTTATGAATTGTATTAATGTAAAAGTGATTCACTATATGCTTCAGGTAAAAAAAGAAGACTTTTCTCATGAGCCTGCATGAAACTAGTGTTCAACTTATACAGTTTCAATAATTGGGTATGGCACACAGACCCGGGCATTAGCAGTGCTATGATGCCTTTCAGCGCCAGGACTTAGAATCCTAACCCCAACCTGGACACTTTCTCTCTAAATTTCCTAATTTTGTCTATGATAGGTGTGTTTTCTGCCCAGGTCCTCAAAACACACACACACACATACACACTTTCCATCCCAAAGATGTGCTTTTTGGCAGATCTAACAGGGTGACATGATCAAGTGTGAATTCATGCCTGAGTGTACTCTGCAACGAACTGGCACATCAAGCTCTCTCCTGCCAGCTGTCTATGTGTTGTCTATGCTGATTTACAGTCATTTTTTGACAACTGTGTCTGTGACTGGATAGCCATCCAAACACTTATCTTTATGCATTTTATTTTTGCACTACTTCATAACAGGTGAACTTTAGCCAAGCCACTTTATGACACAGGGATTGTCTTTTACCCCACACAAAATTAAAGGAAAGGACAAATGTGCCTTAAGCCAGAAATGATGCAGATCAGTGCAGAAAAGTAGGTGCTCCACAAACAGACTGCAGTTGCTGTAAAGGTTTACAATGAAAGTGTATGTAGCAACAGATTGTTTTTAATTTGTCCAGATTTTTGTGATAAGAAGTATAGGACAAATAATGATGGGCATTTTCTAGTCCATCACTTGCTTCATTGGCTTCACTTCCACTGTCAAAAAGTGCAGTTTCAAAACAGAAATGTAAACACAAGATTTGAAAGAAAGATGCTAACCCTCGTCCTACTCAGAATACCATAAATTCACACACTGTTAAAGCAGTACTTAAACTATTTGTGAACAATTGTTAATATAAGGAAAGTAAGAATGGCAAATAGATGAACAATTTGGAGCTAGAGAGCTAGAACCATATAGAAAATAGTTAACAATGTAGGAATATTATTACCTCCACACATTTTGTTGGCATATCGGCCGGTTTGTCAAAAATATGGAAACGATACCATCCAGGAGTTAAAGAATGATCACATATTAAGTCCTGTATTGCTGACTGCTGAAGCTTTTGAGAATCAAATGTAACACTTCTATAAGGGTTTTGGAGAATACGATGGCCATTGGGGCTGCATTCAGGAGCTGTTTGAAAAACAAAAGTAAATATAAAGTTTTAGAATTAATAAAAACAGTATAGTTTTGACAAGACTTTATATTAACTGATGCGATAACTGGATAATAATCTTATAATATAAGTAGCAGGATAGTTTTATATATTAATGATTTACCAATAATGGAAAAAATGCATATTATTTTTTCTGTCAATATCTAAAGACAGCTCAAAATTTTTGACTATGAAGAAACTGCCGTTTTAACAAATCTGTAAAAATCACAGTCTAATGTTAATATATATATCTGGTTAATAAGAAAACTATAAACATACCCCACTGTTCACAGACTCATATTGATATACTTCTCACTAACTCTTCTCCCAAAATACTGTCATCTATGAGAACCAAAAATATAAAATGTGCTATACTGGCTGGTGTTCTACATGTATGGTCTTTCACATACATGAATCTCTTCTGCTTATTGTCTTTCAGAAAGATTAATTTCTTTGCAGCAGCACACTCTACAAGACTGTCTTTTTTAAGACTTCTTGGAACTGTTGAAGTGTGTAGTTTGATGCCAAATGCTCAGCAAACACTTTCATGCATTTCCTTCTGTCCCCTGAGGAAGTTACCTTTCAGTACTTGTCATCAGATAGGGTCATCAGTTTGCCTCCAATTTTTTTTTAAAAGTTCTTTCTCACAGCTTTAACACCACATCTTGGTTTGGTCTGCTATTGCCTTGTGGATACAACACTATGATTTTGCTAGCATAGCTATTGACCAGTGTCTCCTTGAAGAACTATCCGATGCACCCCTCCCACCCCAGGTTTATTTTTGATCCTTTGATTATCACTGTTTATGCTAATACTGTTATCTATTGTTATTATTTGCCTAATTATGTATTTCATGTCAGTTGTGTTTATTATGTAGTATTATATACTTAAATTTATTCTACCATGTCTCTTTTATTTTTTGTGTGGCTTCCAAACAGGCAGAGCCACCTGTCAATTTATGTTGAGGTTCAACTCCCAGCCATATAAAGGCTCCAGGAGCTTGCAGTGCTTCTCTGGTACTTTGTATGAGCTGGCTGATTGTGAGTTCTCCTGTGCTTTATCTTATTACTAGAATACTGATTTTATTTGACCTTGCTGTCTTTTTTGAACAATCTATTTGAATTGTGTATTGGATCTCTGTTTGTATCAGTAATGCTCTTTTTAGCGTTCCTTTCTGCTCTTTGTGCTTTCTTTTGTTATACAGAGCATTTGTGAAGTAACTTTTATTTATAAAGATTCATTGTTTACACTTTTTTGTCTTCTATCCCAGAGTTTATGGCCATCCCTTCTCTATTTGGACATTTTTGGTATAATTGGGGAATTTATATATATATATAGAATAAATAAATATATTTTAAAACTTTGATTTAAAGTTTGGCTGCGGTGTAGGCCAAAGCCAGCCAGTGTTGGTGGATCTCACACTGCCTTTGCGTGTACCCCTTTCTGGGCAGGCCAGTGGAGATTCTGAGCTGCTTTCCTAGCCATTTTGGAGGCTTCACACCACTTAGTCCATTTCGAGTGAGCAGATCACTGCACACACTGGGTTCAACTTATCACTAACTCATTAATTTCAATCAGACATGCTCTTGCGTTAACCTAACAAATGCGTGGAATGGCTGGAGTAAGTTGAGGGGAGGTTTAGAAACCATATGCCTGTTATTCTTGCCATTTTACAAGGTAAAGTTTGTATAAAAAGCACTCACACCTTTAGAAGTTTTTGCATTTTATTGTGATAGACAAACTGAATAACATTGGATTTAGTTTGACTTTTTGACACTGATCAACAGAAAAATATTATTTTAATAGTGAAAAGTAAAAACAGATCTGTACAAAATGGGCTAAAATAATTATAAATATAAATCACAAATTAATTAATCACATACATATTCACCTTCGTTAATATAACACACTTAAATCATCACTGATGCAGCCAACTGGTCTTAGAAGTTACCTAATTAGTTCAATGGCTATCGTGTCCACAATCAGATAGATAGATAGATAGATAGATAGATAGATAGATAGATAGATAGATAGATAGATAGATAGATAGATAGATAGATACTGTATTAATCCCAAGGGGAAGTCAATACGGAGTTGCTGGAAAGGCTGCCACTCGGATGCGGTGCCGGTTGATTGTTGTAAAAAAAATCTTAACTGTAGTCCAGCTTGTGGCCCAACCTACACAACGAAGACAAAAGAACACTCCAGGAAACTCAAAATGATTTAAATGCTAAGTCAGGGATGGATGTCCCTCAGATTCAAGTTACTGTAGATCAGTTAAGAAATGAAAACGGTATGACGTAGCTGTAAATCTACCTAGAGAAGGCCATCCACACGAACTTAGTAACCATGCAAGAAAAAGACTAGCAAGTGAGGCCACCAAGAGACCTGAGATAACTCCGAAAGAGTTACACACTACACTGTCTTTGACTGCAGAGATCGTTCATACGACGGTTGTACTTTATGACGAGACCTAAACTGAGTCTTTTGCCCATCAGACTAAATGCCTTATTTGAACACTGCACATTATCGAAACCACACCACCTCACTGTGAAGCATGGTAGTGGCAGCATCATGCTGTGAGGATTCTTCTCTGCCCTTAAAGGCTTGTGATTATAGAGGAAAAAATGAATGAAGTAAAATACACAGAAATCCCAGAGCAAAACCTGATATAGTCTGCAAGAAACCTGCAGCTTCAGAGAAGATCTATTTTCCAGAAAGACAACAACTCCAAGCATAACGCAAAAGCTACACTAGAAAGGCTTAACAATAATAATGTTAATTTCCTGGAGTGGCCATGGCAGAGTCCAGATGTCAATCCAATTGAGTATTTGTGGCTGAAATTGAAAAAGGCTGATAACTCACAATGCAACTCTCAAACTCTCAAAAATTGCAGTGCCCAGAAGTGTAAAGCTGATAAATACTTGTGAACAAAGACTCAAGTCTGGAATGGCTGCCGAAGGTGCATCTACTACATACTGACTTGAAGGGGATGCGTACTTATGAAAAAAACATTTTTTAAACGTTAGTCTATCAAATATCCTCCCTATGGCATTTGCCACTTGATTGACATACAGGGTGGCCAGTCTGAGATCTCTTTTCTTCTAACACACTGGTAATCCCTCACGCACGATCAAACGCGTAAGCTACTGCAAAACTCCGGCTGTGATCTAGTTAGCCTTCCAATTTATATCGACTAAAGAAGGGATTTAAAAAATGTTTGGGAGGGTATGGGCTGGATGTGGAATTGGAAGAGAATTTTTTTTTCTCTCACAATGTCACAATCGAAGTGAGTTTGTCTGATTTGTCAATCTATCATTGCTATTCCAAAGAAGGAAAATGTGGAAAAGCACTTTCGAACTGTTCATAAAACTACGAAACTGACTTCCTTCCGAAAAGTGATCTGAGAAAGAGAAAGGAGAGGGAACTAAAATTGCAGTTAATCGGACAACTGTCATTTTTCACTCGGCTGAATTCAAAAGCAAAGGCAGACACACCGAGGCATCGTTCTGGGTGAGTCACTCGATCATTAAGCATAAGAAGTCCTTCCAAGAGCTACCTCCTTGACTACATTATTCAGCTCTACTTATTTATGCAAGTCAGCCTTTTCCCACATGAAGATTATTAAATCCAAATACTGTTAAGACCATAAATGTATTGAATTGTTAGTGTGCCATAAAGGTTATTCAGTTATGCAAGGAACGACAACATATATTTTATGTATACTCAGTATCATTTATATATGTAGCATTTTTAATGTAGGTAGATCATTTTGACATGGTCATTTTAAAAGTAGTTCGCAAGCCGAAAAAGTATGGGCAACCCTGGTTTAAAGAGACTCAGAAATAATTACATTTATTGGAAAACAAATGTACATACAGTGGAATAACCCTCATACATCTGAGGGGAGGATAATAGACTCCTTCAGGGGAAACAGTGTAATAGTCACTGTCTCAGAAGCTGCAACTGAAGCATTTAAATTAGCTTTAGAAACAGAGGAAATAAATTCCTTAATCATTACACATGAATGTTGTCTAAAGTTGAAGTTAACTTGTTAGTGTGCCTTTGCAGTGAGATCAGAAAAATTCGATGTTCAAGAACTGAGGCTGGCAGTTGCCCTGTTTTGTTCAGGTCTATGTTTTAGAGCAGGAGTTTGCAAATTCAGTCTTGGGGGCCTACTGGTGGCTTCAGGTTTTTGTTTTAAGCAGATTCATAATCAATGACAACAACTGATAATACTTATCTCATTTAATTAGCTGGTATTTTTTCTCTTCTCTTATTCTACATTCAGAAAAGTACAGCAGCATGATTTCACATTTATAAAACATTTAGAAATACTACTATTTTTGCTATGTTGAGTTGAGTTGCTTAACTCTCTTTTGTTACTTTCGTTATATTTTGCCCTTTCTATGTGCAGTTTACTCCCTTCATAATATCTTAATAATGACAACTGAAAACGAGCAGAGCAGACACCCAGGTAAACAGCACTGAATCTTGAAACATTACTACTTTAGTATCTATCTATCTATCTATCTATCTATCTATCTATTGTCACACACGTGTGCATGGGAAGCAGCTGAAGGGCTTAGGAAATATTGTTTATACATCTGCCCAGGGGGGGGCGGGGTGCACTGACGCTCTTTCTGAGTTCTCTACAGGTCTTACCCGGGAAATCCCACCAGGAACCGCCATTTCCAGGAAGGACACATCACTTCGGTTCCGCCCCAAGAATGAGGTCACTTCGGTTCCGCCCCAAGGATGATGTCACTTCCAGTTCCGCCCAGAGGGCGACATCATTTCCGCCCTCTGCTATAAAGCTCACTGCCTTGCTTAGGCAGGCAGTTCTGTTTTGGACTCTGTTGTGTAAACAACTATTGCAATGCCTCAAAGACTTTTGCAGCCGGGAAACCGTAATAAACGGGTGGCTGCCCCAAACCTTTCCGCGTCTCTGGTCTCCACTTATTACAGTGGCGTAGTCGGCAGGATGGTGTCCCCGATGAACCCGGGACACGAACTATCATGGAACCAGGTGGGTGAGTACCGGGCCGAGTTTCAGGGCGGGGAGTGCGCCAGAGGGTCAGGAAGGACGCGGTGCAGGCTCTGCTCCATGAGCATAACTCGGTGGGGACCACCCATCTCGTGGAGAACGTAGAGGGGACCCACAGGCGTGGGCTGGCTTCTGGGGAACACACACGAGTGGCTCAGTATGCTCTCCTTGGCAGGAAAGCCGAGCTGCCCATCGGGACCAAGGTCCCAGTTAACGATGGGTTGTCCCCAGGCCGGCAGGTGAAGAAATCATAAACTGGGAGTTTAACCCAAGCAAAGGGCTGTCAGAGCAGGCTATGGCTCTCTGGCAACAGGTGGGTGAGTGGCTACGCCATTCGAGTTAACCCCCTTACAAATAGTGCAGCAAGTGGCCTGTTTTCTGCTGCTGAAAATACTACCCCAGGAATTTGCCCAGCCGGCCTGGGGCGAATTCCATTCTATGGACGAGCTGCTGCAGCTCTTGCAAACCAGAGGCCGGCTGTGAAACCTGGGAGGGCAGAACAGCCGCTCTGTGGACTACCCGGAGCTATGTCCCACTAAAGCAGTCCCTTCCACGCATTCCAGAGCTTGTTCAAGTCGCCGGGCCGTCTGGCTTGCGACCTGTCGGGAACAAGGCGGACCGTAGGGGACAATGGCGGGTTGTTTGTGTGCCCTTAGCAATCCCTGGCGGATAAACATACGGGGGAGCTTCTTATTAATGGACATAAGATAACAGCGCTGTTCGATTCCGGCAGTAACGTGTCTGTCGTTGCTCGCCGTTTATTCTACCGCAACAGTGGATTAAAAAGAAGACCAGTCTAAAATGTATACACGGAGATATCCGCTCGACAATACCGCCCGGTGTTACATATGTCTCGGAGGAACCCTTCGACAGCTTACCGTGGCGGTGCATCCGGATCCTCCGTTTCCGTAATCCTCGGGCGAGACTGGTCTGATAGTAACGGTAGTAGTTTAAAACTTATGGCCTCGTTATAGATGACAACGATTCATCTCAAGTTGCTTCCACACCGTGTAATCAGCCGACAGGGAGTGGGGCGGTAGGCCAAGAGAGTGACGAAGCACTCCCGGCCCGTCGCGGGCTACTACGCCATCCACTAGCGCCCCGGCAGCGAGGGAGGAATCTCCGCCCCTTGAGGTCAGACCGACCCGCTCTCTGAGTTGCACTTTCAGTTTAGAGCGACGCCGCTTCTTTCAAGAGAGAACAGTGGAATGACGACTCTCTGAAACACATAAAGAATGCAGTGGTTCTCGTTAACGCCAACGCGCGATTTGCCCATGCCACAGGGACCTCACTTTGTCGTTGATAATGATTGTTGTATCGGGTCGCTGAACATGAGGGGAAGGTCCGGAAGTTGTTGCTAATCCCGCTGACCTACCGGCGGCAGGTTTGCGAAGTTAGCACACTCCCACCTTCTTGGAGGCCATCTCGCTCCGATAAAACATTAGAGCGAATTAAGCTCCGTTTTTCTGGCCGGGATTAATGAGGAGGTTCGCGCTTTGCATTTCCTGTCCGGAATGTCAACTGCGGCAAATTCCTAGGAGGACCGTGCTCCTCTGGTTCCCCTTCCCCTTATTGACGTTCCTTTGATAGGATTGGGGTTGACATAGTAGGACCCTAGAACCCTCAGCCCGAGGATATAAATATATACTGTCCTCGTGGATTATGCTACCCGATTCCCTGAAGCCGTTCCGTTGCCGCTACCACAAAAATATTGCACGGAACTAGTAGGAGTCTTTTCGCAGTAGGCATTCCTAGAGAAGTCCTGACGGACCAAGGAACGCCTTTTACCTCGGAAACGTTCAAGGAGACTGCCAAGTTACTGAAAATAAAGCATTTAAAGACCTCGTGTATCATCCTCAAACCGATGGCCTAGTGGAGAGATTTAATCAAACTCTCAAGCAAATGCTACGTAAGGTAGTCAGCAAGGATGGGAGGATTGGGACCAACTCCTCCCCTTGTCCTCTTTGCATATCGGAAGTTCCTCAAGCCTCTACGGGTTCTCTCCATTTGAATTACTGTACGGAAGACAACCCGGGGTTTATTGGATATTTTAAAAGAGGGCTGGGAAGGGAGGCACAGCCCTCCACTAATATTTTGGAATATATCGCCCAATTGCGCGTAGATTTGATGCAATAAGACCATTCTAAAAGTCATATAGAGAGGCGCAATCAGCACAGGCCCGCCTTTATGACCGTGGCGACTCTCCGGGAGTTCCAACCGGGGGATCGCGTCATGGTATTGGTACCAACTTCTCACTCTAAACTGCTCGCCCATTGGCTAGGCCCCTACGAAATTAAGGAAAGGAAGGGATTGGTTGACTATTTGGTGAAACAGCCCAATCGCCGACCAGCTGAGCGAATATATCATGTAAACCTGCTGAAACCGTGGAAGGAGAGGGCGATCCCTCCTCCGACAGCCCTGCTCTCTCTTGCGAAGTAAGTTCCCTTAATTTCGCGAGCAGCTATCCCCAGGCAGAAACAAGAGCTCAAGCAGCTATCCGCTCTGTCCCAGAGGTGGTAAGTGAAAACCCGGTCGGACCTCTCTGATTGCGCATGACATATTGACTGACGGGGGTGATCGTCCGTGAGCGACCCTACAGACTCCCGGAGGCAAAGAAAGTAGAAGTGGAACTGGAAATCAAGCGAATGCTGGCACTAGGAGTAATCGAGGAAAGTAGTAGTCCCTGGTCCAGTCCCATCGCCTTGATTGCTAAGCCTGACGGCAGTTGGAGGTTTTGCAATGACTTCCGTCGGCTTAACCAAGTTTCCAATTGATGCTTATCCCATGCCTCGCGTGGATGACCTCCTCGAGACTGGGACCAGCCAAATTCTTGACTACACTTGACATGACAAAGGGGTACTGGCAGGTTCCTTTAACGGAGTCCGCGAAGGAAAAACGCGCTTAGCACTCCTAGCGGACACTGGCAGTATCGTGTCCTTCCATTCGGGTTACACGGGCCTGCGACTTTTCAGCGCCTGGTGGACAAAGTGCTCCGCCCCATAACTCGCTCTGTGCTGCCTATCTGGATGACGTGTCATCTATTCCAGCACCTGGAAGGAACACATACAGCAGGTCACAGCAGTATTACGGACACTGGGAGAGGCGGGCTCGAATCAACCCCAAGAAATGTTTCTTTGGATTGAGGAAGCCAAATATTTGGGCTACCTAGTGGGCGGGGTACTGTGAGGCCACAGTGTTCCAAGTTGCAAGCCATAATGGCCTGGCCCGTCCAAAACCAAGCGGCAAGTCCAATCCTTTCTCGGTTTGGCGGGTACTACCGCCGGTTTGTGCCTCGCTTCTCCGAGAGGCGCCCTTGACCGACTTGACAAAGAAAAGAGCTCCTAATACGGTGGTATGGTCTGATAAAGCGGGGGCTGCATTCAGTGACTTAAAAAGGGCTCTGACTTCAGCACCTATCTTGATCTCCCCTAACTTCTCTCTCCTTTTATCCTCCAGACGGACGCCGGACACAGGCTTGGGTGCCGTGTTGAGCCAAAGCGTCGACGGTGTTGAACACCCCGTTATGTACCTGAGCCGGAAACTGTTGGACAGGGAGACCAGGTACGCGGCGGTGGAGAAAGAGGCTCTGGCGATCAAATGGGCAGTAACTCAGCTGCGGTACTACCTCTTGGGTCGCGTGTTCACTCTGGTGACGGATCATGCACCTCTGAAGTGGATGGCCCTTCACAGGGAGTCGAATCCACGGGTCACGAGGTGGTTTCTTGACCTGCAGCAGTACAAGTATACGCTCGTTCATCGACAGGGGTCTCTTCATGCCAACGCCGATGCCCTCTCCCGGGCCCACGACCTCTCGGTGCAGGTCGCCCGACCCGACGGGTCTGGGCTGAGGGGGGAGTCTTGTCACACACGCGTGTGCATGGGAAGCAGCTGAAGGGCTTAGGAAATACTGTTTATACATCTGCCCAGGGGCGGGTGCACTGACGCTCTTTCTGAGTTCTCTACAGGTCTTACCCGGGAAATCCCACCAGGAACCGCCATTTCCAGGAAGGACACATCACTTCCGGTTCCGCCCCAAGAATGAGGTCACTTCGGTTCCGCCCCAAGGATGATGTCACTTCCAGTTCCGCCCAGAGGACGACATCATTTCCGCCCTCTGCTATAAAGCTCACTGCCTTGCTTAGGCAGGCAGTTCTGTTTTGGACTCTGTTGTGTAAACTACTATTGCAATGCCTCAACGACTTTTGCAGCCGGGAAACCGTAATAAACGGGTGGCTGCCCCAAACCTTTCCGCGTCTCTGGTCTCCACTTATTACACTATCTATCTATCTATCTATCTATCTATCTATCTATCTATCTATCTATCTATCTATCTATCTATCTATCTATCTATCTATCAATATAGTGCCTTTTCCTATCTATCTATCTATCTATCTATCTATCTATCTATCTATCTATCTACTTTAGCATCAGACTCACTAATTAGTAATTAAACAATTAGAAAAATGGAAAAGTAGAATGAAAATCAAGATGCACATTTTTTCTAATATCTATATTGTTCCCAAACACAGAATCTTGGAAATGACACTTCACTTAATTGGCCCAGGAGTCCAATTAAAAACGGAAGCTAGTTGGAGCAAAAACCTACAGCCACAGTGGGTCCTCAAGACCAAGTTTGAGAACCCCCTGTTTAAGGCTGTTTCATTGTGCCATATCCCACAAGGGAACACTCTTCCTTGCCAGGTCCACAATTTGCTTTTTCTAGTAAAAAGTTGGATTGGCAACTAGCATTCAGACATTGTAATAGTATTTCTTTTACGTTTATTACTCCTCAAATGTTCCATAGGATCTTGCAGTAAATATGTGAATATTCTAAAGACCATCGTTTCTAAAGTGGCACTATATTAGTAAGTGTAGATACAGTATGTGCTTTGAGTGTGGTCTGTGATAGACTGGCTTCCTGCCTAGGGTTGGTTTCAGCTGTCTGACTGGGGTTAACTGACGAAAACTTATGTCATCTCACTGGAAGCCTCAATCTTTATCTTCCACTTTATTGGTTAAGAAGTAAAATGAAAATGATGTCCTTCAGTAGGTTTCATTTAGTTTTAATGGTGTTTTAAGGATGTATGTTTGACACCCTTGGCATGAGTCCTTTCATTGAATGTTTTTAATTGTGTTTGTTTTAATGGTATTTTCTGTATTTAGATGTACTGAGAGAAGGCTGTGTAGGTATCTAGTAAATTATGTTATCAGAATTGGGAAGGAAAGTTTGACTAAAAGGAACTAAAAGTTTAACTAAATCTTCCCTTTCTTTCCCTCTCTGCTTTCATACTCTAATTATGCTTATTATTGCTAATCTGAAAGCATGAGCTACCTTGACATGTTATGCTTCAGGAATACGAAAACCTTTATATTAAAATGATTGATTTAGCAGTAAACAGATGTGTGACTTTTTTGGCAGCAGAATTTATGCTTTTTGAATTACCAAAAATGTTTCATATTTTGGTGTACCACCATTTTATTTTCTTATGGATACCAAGATTTGTGTCACAATTTGTAATATGGTTACTATTCACATTCCTACCACTAGAGTGAGAACCAAAAATCGTAAAGTGTGATGTCACTTTTCCAACAGTATAAAGGTCAGCATCACTTCCTGGTTAACCAAGATTCTGAATACAAACAACAAAAAAATGTTTACTTTGGTATCAATTAGAATTATTTCCTCATCTCTTGATTTTTTTTTTGGTTTGTGTGTTGAACTTAGTAGTTTGCTAACTTTTGACTTTGGTAATGGGCCTTGCTAGCACTCTCACTCATCACCTTGTCTATTCTTTCTATTCTTCTAAGAACTGTACCAAAAATACAATGAAACATTAGAAAAAAAAGATTCACCCTTGATTCTGGTATTTTTCAGAATACATTTATTTTTCTGAAAAACTGAATCTTACCAGTCTTTCAGACTATGAAGCTGCTCAACTTGATATTCCTAAAATCATGAGTGAAATGAAAGGGTCCATTATACAGCTTACAAAGGCATATGCTAAGAACATGAAGGGATATAGCCTAAATATCTTCTGACACTCATAGATCAAATGCCTGGCTCTGGCTCCTTTAATTTACTGCTCCCTTTCTGATCAGGGCCGAAATTGTAATGCTACCTTATTACTAGTGAAACACATGGACCCACAGTCCTAAAATAAAATGCAAATAAAAACCAAGTTAAAGATAAGGAGTTGTTGACACTTCTTATGTTTTCTATATGTATCTTTCCACTCCTCTAGTCTTCAAAGAAACATTCATGTAAGGATGTAAAAGCAAAACATTAATATAGTTGGAAATTTTATCTAATTGATGATCTTCTCGATTGGCACCATACATTTCGGTCTCTGGGGCATTCTGTATCCTAGAATTTGTTTTGCATGCCTGTGAGCAATTATGTTTGTCTGAGGCTCAGCTCGTCTATAATAAAGATTCCTTCTTGCTTGTCAGTGTGGTTCAGCATCTTGTGTTCTTATGAAAGGGGGTTGTGTAACTCAACAATTGGCTAGATATAAACAACAGTATATTCTCCGTGACTATCGACATGCATGTCTCTGTCCTTGCCATTTTAGAATTCTGTGTCTGACACTTGATGCTCAGTGAATGGAACTGCTTTAATTCTTCTTCTTATTATTATGATGTTCTTCACATTATCAGCCTTTGCAATTTGCTTGATGCTCAGAAGATGTCTCTGCTGCTCTTATTTTTGTTATAAACACACAACTACAAGTCACTTTGCTGAGGTTATTGTTACCTGAAGTTTTTTGAATTTCCAGAAGATTTCTTGTCATAAGCTTTTGATCAAGACCAAGATCAGAGTTCTAACCCCATTAATTTTTGAGTACTCATGTGACAGATTGACATACTTTAGCATTTTATGTACACTGCTCACAAAAATTAAAGGAACACTTTTTATTGGGCCTGGCATGAAATCAATTAAACCTGTCTGATAATTTTCTGGTTGGTTAAACAGCTGAGGTCATTGTTAATCACTTTCAGCAGTATTGGTGTTCATGGACTTAACGACAGGTGCACTAAAGTGGCAACAATTAGAAAACCCTCAAAACTAGGACTGGTTTTACATGTGGAGGTCATTTCAAGTTTCTCCCTCTTGATCTTTTTTGGCTGGTTTTCCACTCGTGCTAGTTTTGGCTTGAGTAATCATCTCTACTGGCAGTATGAGGCAATTCCTTAACCCTACAGAAGTTGCACAGGTTGTCCAACTTCTCCAGGATGGCACATCCACACGTGCTGCAGCAAGAAGGTTTAATGTGTCTCCCAGCACAATCTCCAGAACATGGAGGAGATTTCAGGAGACTGGCTGTTATTCTCGGAGAGCTGGGCAGGGCCGTAGAAGGTCCTCAACCCATCAGCAGGACCGATACCTGCTCCTTTGTGCAAGGCGGAACAGGCTGAGCACTGCTCGTGCCCTACAGAATGACCTCCTGAGGGCCACTGGTGTGAATGTCTCTACCCAAACAATCAGGAACAGACTTCATGAAGATGGCCTGAGGGCCCGGTGTCCTGTAGTGGGCCCTGTGCTCACTGCCCAGCACCGTGGAGCTCGACTGGCATTTGCTCAAGAACACCAGAATTGGCAAGTCCACCACTGGCGCCCTGTACTTTTTACAGACAAGAGCAGGTTCACCCTGAGCAGCTGTGATAGACGTGAAAGAGTCTGGAGAAGACAAGGAGAACGATATGCTGCCTGCAACGTCGTTTAACATGACAGGTTTGGTGGTGGGTCACTGATGGTCTGGGGAGGCATATCCATGGAGGGACGCACAGACATCTACTGCGTAGGAAATGGTGCTCTGACTGCCATAAGGTATCGAGATGAAATCCTTGAACACATTGTCAGACCCTACGCTGGTGCAGTAGCTCCTGGTTTCATCCTAATGCACGACAATGCCCGGCCTCATGTGGCAAGAGTATGCAGGCAGTACCTGGAGGATGAAGGAATTGAAACAATTGAATGGCCTTCACGATCCCCTGACTTAAACCCAATAGAACATCTGTGGGACATTCTGTTTCAGTCCATTAGGTGGCGCCAGGTTGCTCCTCAGACTGTACAACAGCTCAGGGATGCCCTCAAACAGATCTGGGAGGAAATGCCACAAGACACCATCCGTCGTCTCATTAGGAGCATGCCCCGACGTTGTCAAGCATGCATACAAGCTCGTGGGGGCCACACAAGATACTGAAAGGCATTTTGAGTAGCAGAAATTAAGTTTTTGAAAAAATGGACTAGCCTGCCACATCTTCATTTCACTCTGATTTTAGGGTGCCTACACAATTGAGCCCTCTGTAGGCAGAAAACTTTTATTTCCATTAAAAGACTTGGCATCCTTTTGTTCCTAAGACATTGCCCTGTCGTTATTTGTATAGATATCCAACTTCATATTGAGATCTGATGTATCTAATGTGTTTCTTTAAAGTGTTCCTTTAATTTTTGTGAGCAGTATATATAAAATGAAGCAAAACAGAGAATCTTATTCCTGCCAAAATGACTAACCATTATTACTAATAAACAAAACAAATTCTCGTTGCTTGCAAATTTAATTTGTAAATCAAATCTGTAAAAATCAAGAATCAACAACACATACATTCTCTGATATACTTGCAGCATAAGAGGTATTGGGTGACTTTTCCTGTATGTGTATTGTATGCCCTGGAATGGACACAGACAGGGCCCTCAATGAATAAAAGATTCCTCTGGGTGCATATATTTAAAGTTCAGAAGGAGAATGATGGCTGGCTTGAATTTGCAGCCTGTGCTGGAAAAAATCCAGCCATGTTGGTTCTTTAAGACACTTGCTGTCTTTTAAGGGAAACTTAATACTTGGGATTCCAAGTATGCCAGGTGCTGCTACAAGGCACTCTAACCTTATGTCTCTTTGGCAAAAGTAGAGCAACCTCTGACACTGCAACTGATTCTTGTTGCCAGAAGTGACCACAGAGGATTCTGTTTAAAGTCACCTTATGGTCAAAGACACATTGCATTTATAGTTCCTAGAATAGTTTGGGTCAGAACCTAAACTGATGGAAGGAAGTGGAGAAAGATAAAAGGTTAGATATTGTATGTTTGAAGGTATTTTATGTTGCACAAGTGGGTACGCCACTCTTCCAAGGCAGAAAGGCTTACTTGATCCTAAAGTGGCAGCACGTTTTGCTTCTGTTTACTTTCTTACTTTATATTCTCACTTTTTAAAAACTTTTTGAAATCATCTGGCCTCTTTAATCTGACTGTGTGTGTGAATGGTCTGTGTTTGATCGGCCCACCTGCTAGTGCACAGGCTTCTGTATATAATTGAAACATCCAGAAAATGAACCTGTCAAACTGCACCACTGGCAGTGGTCATTATAAGGAATTTCAATGATTATGCCTGAAATATCTGTGGATAATACTTCTGGCTCCTCCATCTTTACTTCCTGTATTGTATTAAAGAATGGATTTTAAAATTCAAGCTGGCTTAATTACTCTTTTCATAATTTTAATCACTTCCATCATGTCATTGCTTACTCTTTTCTTCCTTAAAATGGAAAAGTTAAACTCCATTATCTGTTTAGCACTCACACAAATTATACTTGCTTTTTCTTATTTAACATTCTCAATTGCTGCCATGTACTTCATGAAATAATGAAACTAAACTGTATGTAATATTTCAAGATTTGCTTCACAAATACATTAAACAGTGCTATAAAAAGTATTTGCATCTAATTTATTCCCTTCATTTTTGGTAAATTTTGACACTGTTTAACATTGGGTAGCACAGTGGTGCAGTGGTAGCCCTGCTGCTTTTAATTAAGGAGACCAATGTTCACATCCTCTGTGCTTCCTGTGTAGAGTTTGCATGTTCTCCTCTTGTCCACAAGCAGGTTGGGAAAATTGTTTTTGCTAAATTGGCCCATTCTGTTCCTGCCTTGCAAAAATTAATTGCTGGGTTAGGCTCAAGCTAGCCCTGCCCTGGGTAATCGGGTAAAGAAAATTAATCGGGTTACTTTTCACTGTTTCCTTATCTCTCTCTCCTCTTACCTGTAAATGACAAATTTCTTACAGAAATCTTAAAAATATCTGCCCCTCTATCCTTTCTGGATCAATTTCTGATCTTTTACTCTCTGCACCTATTCCATCAACACTAGATAGTCTTGTTGACCACTATAACTCAGCCCTTCATTCAGCATTAGATAAAACAGTTCCTTTAAAACCCCTGCCCAGGGTTTATTTCCTGCCTTGCACCCTGTGTTGGCTGGGATTTGCTCTGGCAGACCGCCGTAACCCTGTAGTTAGGATATAACGGGTTGGATAATGGATGGATGAATGTTTATATCTCTCCCTGTTTTCCCACTCCATCCAGCTCCTTCTCTAAGTTCTCACCAGTCACATCTGTGTTTGTTAATAACCTGCTTTGTAAGATGAGGCTGACTACTTGTGTACTGGACCCCATCCCCAGCACACTACTTAAATCCTGCTTCTATGCCATAATCCCGATTGTTACAACAATAATAAACTCAGCAGGTCCAGCTCAGCGCCAGTCACACAAGGAGTTCCTCAGGGCTCTATCCTCAGTCCTCTTCTCTTCTGTATTTATATGCTTCCCCTTGGCCATATTATTCGTAGCTATGGACTGGGTTATCATTTTTATGCAGATGATACTCAACTCTATTTCAATGTTAAAAGTGGAACTTCGTCAGAGCTCTCTCAGCTCACAACCTGCCTCAGTGAAATTAATACCTGGATGGATATGAACTCTTTAAAATTAAATTGCAACAAAACTGAACTCCTGCAAATTGGGACTAAAGTGCAAATTAATAAAATGAACTCTTTCCCAGTCCATCTTGTCGGTGATCTCATCAGACCTGCCTCCACTGCAAAGAATCTTGGTGTCATTTTTGATTCCTCTCTTTCTTATTCCGCCCACATAAATCACATTAAGAAACTTTCTTATTTTCACCTCCGTAACATATCCCGTGTTCGCTCCTTCCTCTCCTTTTCTAATGCTGAGAAACATCCCGCATCGATTATTGTAATTCTCTACTGGCAGGTGCCCCTTCTAATCTTATATTACAGCTCCAACTTATTCAAAACTCGGCTGCAAGAGTCCTTACTCGAACCAGCAGCAGCGAGCACATAACACCCTTCCTACTCTGCCTTCACTGGCTCCCTGTGTCTTACAAAATTGAATATCAAATTCTGCTAATAACCTACAAAGCCTTAAACGACCTTGCACCAAACTACATCAGTGACCTTCTCCATCACTATGTGCCTGCCCGCCCACTAAGGTCCTCTGATTCTGGCAAATTTGTTGTTCCCCACACTAATCTACACTCCATGGGTGACAGGGCCTTCAGCTGTATAGCACCCAGACTCTGGAATGACCTACCGAAATTAATCAGGTTAGCTGACTCCATGAATTCTTTTAAAAAACAACTCAAAACTGTTCACAAAGGCATTTAGCTCTACCTGACTTTATTCCCCTTCTCTCAGTTTACCTCTATGTCAAGATGCTCATGTAACCTGTGTGTGTGTGCTAGATCATCAATTATGTTGTCTGTTAGACATTTTCTCTGAGTTTACGGTCTTAATCTTCTTTATTTATTTATCTGGTTTGTACAATGCTATATACTGTATACCCTGTCGTTCTTTCTTAAATTCTGTGAAGTACCTTGAGCATGGGAAAGACGCTATATAAATAAAATGTATTATTATTATTATTATTAAGAAAATAGATGGATGGACTGTAATCAGGTCTTAAAGTACAATCAAATATTAGATGAAAGACACCTGAGCGAGCAAATAACATTTTAACTGTATTTATGTTATCACATGAACAAACCTATCTAAAATCAGCTGGTATTGTGCAAAACAGTCATTGCCCCCAAGTTAAATTAACCCTTTTACAAGCACAATTAAAGTCAACTGATTGAGCACAACCAGACCTGATTACATGCAACTCTGCTTAATATAAACCTCTCTTAATTTGACCCTTACCATCTTCACAGGAGTGGCTGGCTTACCAAAATTACTCCAAGGGTACTTTGTAAAGTCATCCATTAAGTCACAATGAATTCTAAACAAACGGTCAATGATCTGCAAACTTTACTTACCTTAGTTAAAATAAGTGTTAATGACTCTACAGCCAGTTAGATACTGGGTTAAATTGGAGTGCAACAAGAACCATGGGCAACAAAGAACAAATTAATTATTTGTCTGCTGGAAAGCACCTGAATGATCCCAACATCTTGGAAGAATGATCTATAGCCTCATATAAGAAAAATGGACATTTTTGCATGACTTTCGTCTCATTATGTCTGATGCTAACACAATGTTCTGTAGTACAAATAACAGTCAAAGATAGTGGAAGAAGTGAGACAGGGTCGGGATTCTTTGCTGCCTCAGGACTAGCATGACTTGACATAGCTGAAAAAATTATGAATCCTCTCCATAGAAGAAAATTCTTAATGACAATGCCCAGTCATCCACTTAAGCTGAAATTTAGTTTGGTCATGTAGCAAAGCAGTGATTCAAAACACAAGAAAAAAATACACAATGACTGAAAAAGAAAGTACTGGTCTAATTAAAGTCCAGACCTAAACCCAATGTAGATGCTGTGGTGGGATGTAAAAAAGCAGTTTGTGTTTAAAAACCTACTCATTGTTTCTGATTTAACTCTTTCAGGGTTGATGTCAACTTTTGTCGAAATTCAGGGGTAGAGGACGGTAATCATCTGTAAACTGCAACAAAACTCGCCCTTACCTTTTAGTTCAACTCTCTATGCTAGAAGGAAAGTTGAGAAGCCTTGGCTGATTTAACCTCGACTCCCTGCGTGTGCATAAGTAGCCAAGAGCAAACAACCTGTAAAATGACATTGACATCTGGTGAGAGACTAAAGCGAATGTGCAAATTAAAATGCTCCATGGATGTTTTACTTATTATCGCTGAACCGGACTCTGACTTGTTGGACTTGGAATTTGATGCAAGTGATCAGGAGAAGGTGGTCAAAACAAAAGTTAGGGACTAGCATCGGCTGATCGGTCCCCAGCTGATCGGGGTTCCTGAACATATTCGTGTAGCTGATACGCCTGCAGCAGCGTTCGCCTGGGAGGACCACCACTTATGATGACTTGAGGGACTTGAGGTACAAACCATATTGCGTCACACTGCAACTGCCGCCACCGCCCACCTGCTGTGCAAAGACAGCCAGGCAGCCGGTCCACCATGCTTTCCTGCTGGCCATCGAGGTGCCTCCACGCAACTATTGATGCTAGAGATGCCGAACATGTGCCAACTCCAGCCACAGCATGTAGCATCAGATGTTTTATGCTGATTTATGGGTGAAACCATTGCTTTGTGTGCTTTTCAGAAAACTGAAAAAATATTCAGCCCTCAAAGTTAAAGCAGTTCTGCTAGGAAGAATAAGCTACAATTTCTCTACAGCAATGTAGAAGATTGACGTAGAATTATAAGAAGTATTTGGTTGCTATCATTTCAGCTAAAGGTGGTTCAGCCATTTACAGTATTAAGTAAACAAGTTAAGGGGTCATTACATTTTCACACAATGTCAAATGATGTTGTATAACTCTGTTTATCTTTGTTTGAAAAAGCCCAACTAAACAGCAAATCTAAAAGAATGAATCCTCCTTAGTTTATGCTAGAAATTAATTTAATTAAGTTTTAGCTCTACTTTCTATGATCAAACTTTTTAAAACTAACCCAGAATTAAATTATATGTGCATTGGATCAGCACTAAGTACCAATAGACCTTACACACTTGTTTTAGCATTTTCCTCAAATAATACTTATTTGTTCTATGCATTTGTAGGGCCTTGGAATTTTAACAATTTTGTATCTTCTTATTGGCCTTTTTAAAAGCATCTTTAATGAAACACCCATCTTTAATGACTATTGCAGTGTAGTAGACTTTGTTAAGTAAATTTTCTCATTTGAAAAAAACCTTGTACCACCATCGACTTTAAAGACATGCTTTCTACCTGAAATTTCAAAACAATTAAATAAAGTAACATAACTCAATGGGGAACAACCCAGCTGTTCTACAAAATATGCCATATTTCTTAGATTCAGCTCTTGTTCTCCAGCCTCCAAGGCAACTGTAGATGGTAGATCATTCTTTTCTTCTTGATGCTTTTTATAAAGTCATATACTATAGTAGGGAATACAATACAAAAGTAATTTGATGTGTCAAAGATATAAAAAATAATATTGTAATTGTATAAGTAATACAGTATAATGTTTTTGCATTATTCTGCTCTTCAGGAACTCAGTAATAAGATTATAAACTATAAGTTAAGACTATTTGATATCTTTACTTGTATGAATTTGTACCACATGTTGATTTTAATACACTTCACCTGGTCCTTACTGCTAAAATAGTGAAAGGACCTCTTTTGCATTATAAGCAATATTTCTCTCCAGCTGCTCTTTTGGAATTTCTAATTTCCTTTTTAGATTTTTACTCTCATATATTCATAAGCCATTGCTCCTTTCCAGTTCACTTAAGATGCCCCCAGATATGCCTAATTTCCTCTTTAAGGAAGTGTTATATTTAAATTCTTTGTTAAATATATTGCAACACCTTCACATGTTAGAAAGAAAGAAAGAAAGAAAGAAAGAAAGAAAGAAAGAAAGAAAGAAAGAAAGAAAGAAAGAAAGAAAGAAAGATTATAAAACTACTGGTGTCTTGTCTACTTAAATCAAGGTTTGTTCAAAACTCTTAGATAATGTTGTAAGCACTGTTCTATGAAGTTCCAAGAACAGGTGAAATATTAGCAAACTACTTACTAATATGAGATTATAAAGAAGTCTAAATCTTGCGTTCTTGGTTATTGCAAAAAAGTACTTGCCACAGTATGTCTGCATAAAGTACCTCAGAAGTTTAAATGAGTGCCACCCAATATCAAAACTAGGTCAGTGACCTGGATCAGGAGATTCCCTGTAGAGTTACTTTAATTGAACAATATAGAACTTTACTGGTGTTTTGAGTTGGTTCTATGTTTTATAGGTTTAATAGAGTCATTATTCTCAATTGTTCTGAGTACATTCTTACTTATATATATTAATCATTATGCAATTTGTCACCACTCACTGGCACCATGATTGGTGAGTGTAAGTACCGTTGCCTTTCTTAGGTGACAGATTTTTTACCATATTTATTATATCATTTCACACAAAATAATTTTTGTATTCATATAAATTGTTCTCATTAATAAAATGCAATAATTCCTGCTTTATTTAAATTATACTTTCATAAAATGGACAGAAATATATACAATATGACATGCTTCTACTCTGGAATAATTTTTTACAGAGAGTAAAAAGCAAAAGTTACATTCATAGAAACAGCATTTTCTTTCATAGATGTGCACTAGATTATTTATATTGTTCACCATCGTCTTAAATGGTAAATATATTGTAGAGTGTGGAGGTAGGCCAAAGTGGTCAGGCAACATAAAAAGATGGCTTAACAGTGATTGTTATTCCTCGATAAGTATCCCACAGATCTCAGCAGGACAGTCTATGGGTCAGGAAATCAGACTACAGGACAAAATCTGCTGGAGCCACAAGTTATCAATGGTCTCTCTGTCCTGGATTAACGTTAGTAGTGGGTAATGTAAACATTGTTATTTCAAAAAAGAATAACTAACTTCAATAAAATGGCTATCTAGATGATTTATACCCCTCAGTATTATAAATTAGCTCCCAAATGTTAAAGATGTTAAACTAGGTGAAAGCCAGAGTTTGCAAACTGCACAATTAAAAAATATATGTATATCTCAAATAACTCATCTGAATTCCTGGGCTCAATCTGGACAATTGTGCAGTTCGTAGCTTACGTTTACCTGTATATAAAGTCAAGGCAATATATGTAAGCACAGGAAGATTTGACTGTGAAAACATTTCTACCATTTCTGTGCTATTAATAAAGCCAACTCTGTTTTTGAAAGGGTGATTTATTACAGCTTGAACACCGGGGTAGTGTACAAGTTTGAAGTAATAATGTTCATTGCTTATATATATATATATATATATATCGGCTGGATGTGTTAACACAGTTTTTGTTATTATTATTATTATTTGAAACCCTCAGTCTCGCTAGTGATTGATAGAGATCGGTGATCTTCTTGTTGCAGCGCTTTCCGATACGCTTTTGCTAGAAGGAAAGTTAGCTTTGTTGATTTGACCTTGATTCCCTGTGCGTGCATGATTAGCGAAGAGCAAGCTGCTTCTAAAATGGCATGGCATGTGAAGAGATATCAAGGTGAATGCTCAAAGTAAAATAATCCGTGGATGACTTTTTACGTATTATCGCTGAATCAGACTCTGATTTTGATGCAAGTGATTTTGAAATGTAGATCAAAAACGAAAGTAAGATACCGGCATCAGCTATCGGACCCCAGCTGATTGTGGTGCTGAACTTGTTTGTGTAGCCGATGCACCTATGGCAACGTTCGCTTGGGAGGACAGACACTTTCGATAATGGATGAACCAGCAGAAGCTAGAACTTGGGAGTGGTTCCATTCCCCATGTGCTAGGAGGCAGTGTTCCTCATATTAGAACCCAGTCAAGAACCCACAGGGTTGCTAAGGAGATAGATTCTGGAAGTGCTGCCCTTTGGGGGTCATTTGGGATTGACAGAGGGCACTGTCGGCAGGGGGGGTGGAACCTCGCCACTTTCATTATAGCTTGGAAATGCATCCCAAAAGACTTGGCTTGGCCCTGGAAGCATTCCTGGATCCAGCATAAAAAGAAGCCCGATTTCACATGTGAACGAGTCAGAGTTGGGAGGTACTGGGCAACACTCAGTGGAGGAGACAAGCAGGAAGAATTGTGTGATTTGTGTTCAATTTTTGTATAATTACGGCTTGTTATTGGGAGGCCTGTGAAGAGGTGCCTGGGAAAGGATTAAAATTCCTTTATATTACCCTAACAATGTGTGCTTTTAAAACTTTGGCAACACAGCTGCGCATTTTATGTTTCTAAATTGTTTTTTCTTTATTTTTTTAGGGGCAAGCACAGTTTTTGAAAATTACCATTGAAAGCATATTGGTTCCAGTGATTACAATGCATTACCCAATGACTCTAAACTTTGCTTCCATTAGGAAATGAGAACTCCAACAACTATGTAAACTACAAAAGCTGAACAAACAGGGTTCTAAACGTTCAAGGGGAAAACAACTGCACTGAACAAAAGTAAGACTATGTTTAGACCTTCTAGAGTTCCTCAGATAAGCCCATAGTTACTACAAACTCAGCCCTCCTCTTCATTTATTACAGAAATTAACAATACATTTTCTTTTTTTTAATAAATAATTATGGATTATACCTGACACTGCAAGTTACATTTTCATTGCTTCTGTTTTATCATTTGTGATACAGGAAAAATACTCACCTACTGCAGTTCACCTACTGTTATATTTCACCATGAATTATGACGTTTAATTATTCCAGGATGATATTCTGTGTTCACCTTTCAGAGCTGCTTTTCAAGTGTCATAAACAAAATAAATTGCTAAAGGTTACAGAGAACCATGTTTCAGAGTAGACTGAATTATGCACTACCTTACATAGAATTTGCAAAACCAAAATTAGTAAATATAGTCAGATATTTATACTGAGATTCCAAGATTAAAAAAGTGACAAATGGCTAACAGTTGACAAAAATAAGCAATTATAGTTAGTGAACCTGCTGTTTAATTTTTGTTGTTAAGCTTTATTCATACATCCAACTTTCCTTTCCATGAACCTACTTTATCCATTACGTAGTTCTGGGCTTTTGAACCCAATTACAGTAGTTTTGGCCACAAGACAGGAACCAACGCTGAATGGGATTCCAGAGCATTACGAGCTAAACTCTAGTAGAAGAGCATGTAAATTCAAAGCAGACCTGAACATATGTGTTTAAATCTGTGTGAGGCATATTTGCTAAAAACTGAACAACCGTGTCATCTACACTTGATTCAATCATATGCAAAAAAAAATCATATATTAAAAACAAAGGTTAGCAGAATGAATAAAAAAAACTGTGTCTGACTATACTATCTCTCATGAGACAACTCAGATTGATTTTGCAGAGGTACTGCAGAAAATGGAATGCTGGTTGTGTTTAGAATAACAGTGGACTTATTGTTAAGGTCATGACCACAAAAATTGGTGTGTTGTTATTTTTGGGCATTATTTTTTGTGTATTAAAGCATAATTTTATATAATAACTAATATTATAATTACTAATATTTCAAGGAAATGGTGTTTACATACCTAAATAATTGTTAATGTTTTGCAAAAGAAAGACTGGAAAATTAGTTTAAGAAATATCATAGAAAATGGCATAATGGCATGACATTTTCAAACCTCCATAATCTGTGTGCTGTGTCTTGCAAGAGCCAATTTTGAAACCTACCTGTCTTTATGAAAGTGAGACGAAACACTAGAAAATCCATTCAGACAAAGGGAGAAAGTGAAAACTTTGAGCAATGACCTGGTATAGGACCCAGGACAATGTATTCATGAAGCAATGCTACCACACTTGTACTAAAAAATGTGCTCTTGTACTGACAAATTTACAGCATATCAAGGTAACCAAATTAATTCATGTTACCATTCCCCTTTGAAGTACTTAAAGGCGTGTGGGTTAAATTAGACTCCTAACTTACAGTACACTTGGAATGGTGAGAATCGGTATGGACGAGGACTTCACTGGCAAGAGAAAGAGAGAAGAGAGAGACAGGAAACATGTCAGAGGGAGTAAGCAGAGCAACATAGAGATAGTTAGTTAGTTAGTTAGTTAGTTAGTTAGTTAGTTAGTTAGTTAGTTAGTTAGTAAATACTTGATTTCTCCCAATGGGAAATTTGCCATTTCCATAAGATCTAGAAATATGACAATAAACAAAAACAATAAGAATCCTTCTCAAAGAAACACACAAAAATTACAAAATGGAAGAAAAAACTTCTGACTTGGCTAATTATGACAGACACAATCTCACCAAGGATAAAAGAGTCTGTTCTAACCTTTCTTAGAGTTTTTATGTGTTAGGAGACCAGTCTAGCATATCATTAATGTAGACCCCTATGTACTTGGAACATTGTACCACATGCACATTCACTCCCAGAATATTGACTGGTTGTAGAAGCCCATAACCAGTTCCTTGATTTTACTGATGTTGAGTTATGACTATTCTCATTGCATCAAGAAGCAAAATTCTCCACCTAACTCCTATACAGTACTCTGTCTCTGTCCTATACTGCAATATATATTAGTTATTTTTATTATTTAAACATGTACAATGATAAGAAGTCAAGCAAAATGACACCTTTTTAGTTTTTAATCAATAAAAGGTGCCATTTTACTTGACTCCTCATTGCATCCATAATGGCTAACACAGTACAACACCCTAATACTATGTACACTGATGAAATAATTTATCAGCAAATATTTGTACCTGTAATGACCTTCAGATATATACCTGCCAAAGCTTGTCTACTGAGAAAGAAGTAATGTTATATAAGAATATATTGGATTTAATGTAATAGAAATAATAACAGAGTATATAATTTTTCCACTAATCTTTTACTATGAAATATATCTTCTTCTTTCATTATTTTTATGCTACAAATCTCCTCGAATAATGATGATGTGTGTTGAATCTGGTCCCTTTTCTACAACATTTCTCATAATCAGACTGTTGATCCAGATTACCAGCATGTGTAATGATTAAAATGGCAAGTAAACTATTTTAGGATAGGACCAATAGTCAATGAAAGAGGTGGAAGCAACACTACACTCTACACTTTCCACAGAACAAATGCAACTGATGTTAGACTATGAAAGGGTGTGTGTGTATTTATGGTGAAGGAAATAAGACATATAAATCACACAGAACTCCTGGCAACATCATGATTAGTGGTGTTTTTGACTTGAACATTCTGGTGGGACACTACCAGAATTTTTCTTTTGGTCAAATAACTTTATCATTAATTTATCCAACTAATACAATCTGTCCCCTATTCCTAATGACTAGCAAATCATGCAAGATCACACACACCACTTGCATTACAAAAACATCTGTACATGAAATGCTGATTCCTTTGTCTGTTTTGAATATCATCAGATTATTTTGATGTTATCTGACATCATTATTATTTGATAAAATAAAACAAATCCATATATAATTAAAGTAAACAGAGAGCCTCACACCAGATATATTGTCTATGACCTGTCTGTATTTAAACAGAAAAGTGTCAACTTTAGTATCAAATATCTTTCGGTTGAAAAGGGCCTATCCACATTAACTCAGAAAGAATATGAAGACTATGCAAAATGTGTAACTAAACAAATCTTTGGTGCTATCCAGTAGCAGCACTAACCACTGTGCACCTGTTAAGTCTACACTAGGGCTCAGTGCTTCTTTGACACAACCTGCTAGTTGTTTTTCCCTCTCTAGTGGAAGGACCTCAAGTAAGGTTTTCTTTTTTTTCTACCAAATTTGGCACTGCCAGGTGGTCCTTCTGGCTGAAGATGAATGTCTTGCTCATACCCATTCTGTGTAATGTCTTGTGTTCAATGCATTCCTGCAATTTTTTTTTTAAAACAAGGGAACAATTGGTTCTTGTCCCTTCGCTGGCTTGCACTACATAGACTTCATTGGGAAAAACTTGAACCAGAAAGTCAAATGCACAATTAATAAAAAAATAAGGAAGCTCTCATTTTAATGCTGAAACCAAGGGCTGCCTGGAGCTGAAGTGTTCAGGTTGTACATCTGCTCCTTATACACCCATAAGCGAACCTGGGACACTGCAAGCAGGGTTTGTTGGACCAGACCCATCACCCATAAACAGGCCCGCAGCACTAAGCACAAAGACAATTTTAGAAACTACAAAAAGTAATATATATTTTTTGTTCTTTATTTCACCTTTGTTTAGTTTTCACATAGCCCTTGGGGTCTTTGTATAGGGTCAGCCATTTTACAATGCCTCTGGAGCAAGTGCAGCTTAAGGGCCTTGCTCAAGGGCCCAGGAGAGTAGGATCTCCTCTGGCAGTAATGGGGATTTGAACTGGCAACCTTGCAGATAACTGCACAGATCCTTAGCCTCACAGTCACCACTCTACCCCAAAAATTGTTCTAGATACGTGGAATAGTTTTCTTGTTGTACATAAGCTTTTATTGGAAATGCCTGAGGAAATACATGAGGGCTTTTACATTGTATTTGAAATACATGAGGGCTTTCAACCTGATCTCTGTACCAGCCTGATATAAGCCCTTTTTACCTAAATGATTAACTATAATACGATTTTATTAAGACTGTCTATGAAATGATTGGTGTGATGGCCTATCAATTGTTGGCTCCCTTATGGATCCAGTGTCCTGATTTGGAATCCCATTGCTGGTTGATGTCTGTGTAGAGTTTGCATGTTCTCCTCCTGTTGCCCTCCAAATACTTCTGTTTTTATCCAATACTCTGAAGATGTATGTTAGGTTAATTGACAGTTCTAAAAAGGTTCTGCATGAAATGGCCCAGGAACGTATTGATGCTCTATCCTTATATGTTGCTATGCGTGGGCTCCTGTGACTATGAAATAGATTAAGCAGATTTGAAAATTTATATTGCAACATGTCTAAGAAAAAAACACTCGCTTCTTTTGACCCCAGCACCCATCAGAGGAAACTTTGCTTTGTTCACTCTTAGTGCTATTTTTGATAGACATTCACCCAACCATAGTACAAAATGGAGGGGAATGACAGTAAAAAGAAGTCTTAGATGTTTAGCTATGAACTAAAGCTTGAATAAAGTGTAAGGTTGCATAAATTGACTCAGTAAATAAATGAAGTTTCTCAAACTTGCAGGTAGGCAGATTAAGCTCTGCAAATCTACGAGAGTCCACATAGCATTACGCAATACATTACACAGCACTTTTTCCAAGCATCACTTACTAGTAAATTAAAACCATTTAATTTCTGAATTGATATTATAATTGCAGTATTCCTGTTGTGGTGTTGATACAATTTAAAAACAAAGGAATGAAGCCTGGCATAGCAAAATCAATACAGAGTAGCACTTCTGGTGCTACTTTGTGAGTGTCCTGCATAATCCATCCATCCATTTTCTAACCCGCTGAATCCGAATACAGGGTCACGGGGGTCTGCTGGAGCCAATCCCAGCCAACACAGGGCACAAGGCAGGAACCAATCCTGGGCAGGGTGCCAACCCACCGCAGTGTCCTGCATAATTAAAACAGTATTTCTTAGTAAATGTACTTATTTATCACAGAGGTCTGCATTTAATATACAGTACTGTATGTTTGAACCAAAAACTAGAAATAGAAATAATTCAGTCAAATTTATTCTTCAGCACTCTGACTGGATTCATTTTTCTACTATGCAGAACATGTGAATATTAACTTTTCTGCATGGACAATCAATCTATTCTGCCTTCCTTAAAAACAAGATCAGGTTACTCCTTAATTAACCCCTGATGTTTGTTTTAAGCCCTCACGCTGGCAATACTGCAGAACAGTGGACACATCAGTGACCTGAATGACTAAGCTCTGAGCAGGCTGCATCCCTGCTATCTGTGGGGGGCGGTGCCACCAGTTCTCACTAATTTACTCACAAGCTGAACATTGCTACAGCAGAGGCAGCCTTGACCCCAGGTGACTCATGAGGATGCATGTAGCAGCACAGAGAAACAATTAATATACAGTGCCTATAAAATGTATTCACATTTTATTCTTATAGAATTACAGTGGATTTAATTTACCTTTTTTGACACTGATCAAAAAAAAAGATGTCAATGTCAACTTTATTTATACAGCACTTTTAAAACAACATAGGAATGCTGTGGCCAAAGTGCTTTACAATAATAGAATTAAAGAAAAACCTACAATTAACATGAATAACATAAATAGAAATAAAATAAATGAACATAAATAAATAGAAGTAATGTTACATAATCACAATGAGGAAACCATCAGTATTACTTAAGGTCACGGAATGCAAGTGAATAGAAATGAGTCTTTAATCTTATTTTAAACAGTTCAATTGTAGATGACTCCTTTATATAATGAGGTAAAGAGTTCCACAGGCGAGGAGCAGCAGCTGCAAAAGCCCTGTCCCCCTTAGTTTTACACTTTGTACGAGGGACAACAAGAGACAACTGACCAGAAGATCTAAGCACTCTGGATGGCTGGTGTAAAACAGAGAATTCGAATACATAGGCAGGAGTAAGCCAATGTAAAGATTTAAAAACTAGCAACAAGATTTTAAAATCAATTTGAAAACTGACAGGCAGCCAGGCTAGAAAACATAAAGGCATGAGTAGCTTTCTCAAGATCCCTAGAAGATAAAAAAGGCTTGATCTTACCTAATAGACAAAGCTGGAAAAAGCAACTCTTGACTACAGAATTAACTTGTTTCTCAAAAGGTTACTGTCAAAGATAACACCTAGACTGCGGACTTGTGGTTTGCAAAAGACAGAGAAAGAGCAGAGAAGTCCAAGACTGCTTTGTACATCTAGACAGTGCTGTTTTATCCCATATTTCTTTGCAAAACTGCACAATCTCTGGTTGCATTGGGATTGTGAGTGAACAGAATTTTTATAGTCTACCCACAAATTTTCAATTGGAACGAGATCTGGACTCTGACTCAGTCACTCCAGGATATTAATTCCTGTGTTGCTTTGACTTCATGCTTGGTGGTGTTGTCTTGCTAGGAAACACATTTTTCCTAAGGAGTAGATAGATATCTTGTTTTCCTCCAGAATTTCCCTGCATTTTGCTGTTTTTATTTTGCCCTTTATCCTTCTAGGGTGTGGTTCACAGAAACATCTCCATAACATGCAGCTACCACCACCATACATCCATCATAGAGTTTAGACTGATGACCAAAAACCTCCATTTTGGCCTCATCAGACCATAGAACCATCTTCTAGCTGACTTCAGATTCTCCCTTGGTTTTCTAGAAAATTCTAGTTATGTCATATTCTATTTTTAATAATGCCTTTTTCTTTGCCACTCTCAGATAAAGCTGTGAGTGGTGAAGCACTCAGGCAAATGTTGTATGTACAGTCTTTCTAATTTAACCCACTGTAGCTTGTAACTCCTTCATAGTTCTTATAGGTCTCTTGGTGGCCATCCTCACTAGTCTCCTTCCATAGTCACTCAGTTTTTATAGACTATCTGCTCTACACAGATTTACAGATGTGTCACACTCCTTTAATGCTTGACTTAACTGGACTACCACGATATATTCAATGTCTTGGATATTTTCTTGTATCCATCCCATCTTGTTCTTTTTTTATTACCTTTTCATGGAGTTGCTTGGAGTGTTCTTTCTGTCTTCATTGTGTAGGTTAGGTGACAATACTGACTCACTACACGTGGACCTTCCTGTTAAGGTGCATTTATGCTATGATAAACTGAATCCCTTTGACTACAGATAGGTGGTGTCTGTTTATCTAACTGTGTGACTTTTAACACCAATTTCCTGCACCTTTGATGATTTAAGTGTGTCGTATTAAAAGGGGTGAATATTTATGTGACCAGTTATTTTCTGTTGTATATTTGTATATTACTTTTGATTGAGACCCTTTTACAGAAAATCGTTTTCTCTTTGACATTAAGGGTCTTTTTCTACTGATCACTGCCAAAAAAAGCCAAATTAAAGTGACTGTGATTCAGTGTTGTGCAAAAATTAAAAGTGAAAATGTCCAAGGGGAGAGAATACTTTTTATAGAAACTGCATTTTACATGTTTGCTTTGTTTATCTACTTGATCATCCAACTACTTTAAATATACAAGGTAAAACGTTTATATGGCATGAGTTCTGTCGCAAATGGATATTTAGTGCATGTCTAGAGACTGAAAAAGCTAATATTAGTACTGTTGTGCCAAACTATTAATGTGTTCAGTAATGTGGTTACTTTTTCAAAATTGTCCATGTGGTGCAATTTACAACTCTTTTCTTTTTACTCATTGGCGCAAGTGGGAAAATCAGTATGATGTGCTCATAACTGGCCATTCCCATTGGGCGGTCCTGCAGACATCCATTCACCCATTCTCGAACCTGCTTCATCTTTCTGAGGCATTTCTTTAGTTGTAAGCTAATAACCAACACTAGGCCATTATACAGGTATTACATTGCAAGAAATAGCATAATTATTCAAACACCAAGCCAAAATAGGGTCACCTATTAATCTAACATGCTTGTCTTCAAGATTTGGAGAAAAATCCAAACTAGCAAGGGGAGATCTATGCAGATCAAGAGGTAATATGCAAACTGTACAGTGACCAGACAAGGATTTTTACAAAAAACTTAGGGGCAGTGCTAACCTATGTACCACCAGTACTGATAACATGCCACCACATCCTCTGCGGGTGGTAAAACAGCTAGGGTGTGCTGTAAGTCCAAATTCGTACATCAGTACTACTATAGTAGAAATTGTTCAAGGTCATCTTGTAAGCATATTCTGGTAATAAATGTTTCCAATTAATATATACAGAATATACCCACTCAGCATGTCAGTTTTAGTGCCTTCTTTAGCTTACCTTACAATGTGATGAACCAGAGCTTTTCTTGATTTAAGCAGGTTCAACCCCTGGTCTTAGTAGACTGGAGTGCATGGCATCGTAAATGCAAAACTCAATAATGTAATATTACTTTTCAAAAATGTTATTCTAGAATGTCATTTTCTGAACTGCTTCATTCAGACAAGGATCCTTTGGGTGCTTCAGCCTGTTCCAGTCAACATAGGGTGCAAGGAAGGAACAAACCCAGGACATCATAGGGACGAACACACGCACACACCAACCAGTTCACCTAACCTGCATGTCTTTGGACAGTGGTAGGAAACTGGAGCACCCAGAGGAAACCCACACAAACACAGGGAGAACAGGCAAACTCAACACAGGGAGGACCTGGCGATGTGAATCCTGGTCACCTTACAATGAGGCATGCAGCTTCACCACTGTGCCACCATGCCGCCCCATATTAATAATGTATAAAATGTAAATTTACATTTATGGTGCAGTCAATTTTATATGAATACTAGGGGGCTTCAACCCCTGCTCGCATCGCTTGCCAACCCCCCCGGCCTGCGCTACATGCCAGCCACTTAACGTCTCTGCCACTCGCATATGAGGATTTCACTTTCACCAAACAACAAATCTTTTAATTCTCGCAGATACGCCTCTTCACTGGGAAGAAACACTACTTTTCCCTGATGGCAACATGAATTAGACAATCTACAAGTCTCTGACTTATAGTTTAAATCCGAACAATATATTCAATCTCTTTTCACTCTTCTATTATTTTACTGAGTAATAATTTCCATTTGTTTGCACTAATGCAATCTTTACTGTCATTTTTCAGAGACTTTAAAATTTTAGTACTTTCATTATCTCTAACCTGCTCTTCATGTGTATCGCGGCAACATTTTTGAATTCTTTACGAAGTTCTACTTTGTCATCTACTCTTTGTCTTTTATTTCTGGCCCTGCATGTGGTTAAATCTCTTGGCACAGAGTCTCATCTCGCAGGATGTGAAAGTTTCTCTGTGAAAAAGTCACGTCTTGTCCCAGGCTAAAAAGTCTTGTCTCGTCCCATGATTTTTTTATTATAATAGAGAGATATGTTGATCTTTAGCTGAATTTTACATTTTCCAGATAATTTTGCATTGTTTCCTACCTGGAAAGAAATTATTTTTATGTTGTGTGTATCATCTAAAACTTTAGTGTACATATGGAGTTTTGATCTACACCCAGTGTATTTCTCAAACGTTCTGTTTTCTCAATGACACAGCCCATGTTGTCAGGCTAATGAATTTTTATCACTTTTGCATGCTGAACTCCTGAATATTTTCTGTTATTGGTCATTTTATAGACACAAACAGCTAATTTGTGCACTCCCAGTCCTTAACAGGGCATATCTGTTTCATTCATTCTTCACTACAATTGATGAATCAACAAGAAGACAGGTCTAACAATGCTAAAAAATTGTATGTTTAACTTGAAATCTTAAAACAAACTTAAAATGAGCTCTTTTTGCAGATACACATATTTTTTCATATTATAGTTGTAACGATTGTATATTTCACAGGGCATGTAAGTGGAAGAACACTGAAAAACAAAATAAACTGAAACAGCAGTGTTGCCTAACAGACCATTACAAAGCAAAAACATTCACTATTTTTTCTTTTTTTTCCTGTCCAAACAACTGTTCTAGAGTTTTATAAGTTTTAAAGTTTTTTGATGAATGTTTATGTGCTAAACTGTAAGAATGTATCAGACATGCCTTATTAAAAATGAAATCCAGATGATGAATGAACATCTGTGGTTTTAAAACCTCATAAAAAGACAAGCATAAAGATCTGGACTTATTTTTCTTGTCTACAATGATTATAGATGTCCAGTATGTGGTATATCTGTATTTGTGAATACTGTACTCTTATTACCTACTCCCCAGTCCTAGAGAAAGCAGGCTCATAAAATGACTAGATTGACACATAAAAACTCAATATTCCATAAAGCCTTCCGGATAATGCACTGTGCAGTTGTTCTCTGGTCTACAGTACCATACAGAAAGGTTAGTCATAAAAGACAGAGGTGTAACCAGAAGTAGTGCCCATGTGGCTATTTGTAAGGTTTATAGGGGGAACGTATACACATTTCTTCGTAAAACAGGAAATAATAATAATAATAGTGTGTTATCGGCAATTAATAAATATTTCTTATTCTTAGGTTCAGGAAATCAATGTGACTTACTTTGTTCACAATCTACTCAGAATTATTAAAGGGTAATATATTTCTTTCCTTTTATTACAGCATTTTAAAGTACAAGTTAGAAAACCCCGTCAGCTTGCAAAAAGAAAGAAGGAAAGAAAGTGAAGTGACCCCCGGGTTTTACGTTACCATATGACACGAACAATCCCGCATTTTGCAGTTGTTGCAAACACGTGGTGTTTATTTTTTTCTGCCCATACGCTAGGGGGATAGGCATTTAGCTCAAATTGCATTGTAATGGAGTTTTTGATGGAGTGCAAAAACGCAATTTAAACATTCCCCAACTTAGCAAATTGAAACTATTTATAAAACAGAGCGAGCAAAAATAAATAAAATAAATACATAATAATAATAATAATAATAATAATAATAATAATAATAACTGAAGGTCTTCAATTTAAATACTTTCAAACTTGGAAAAGAGTAAATTAATTTAACGATGTCTTTAGGAACTTCTTCAGTAACTGCTTAGGATTTTCAGTATCCCTGCTATATGGCTAAAGCAGTTTGTTATAAGGCACAAGATACGCGCAGTTGTGAAGTCTTACCTATTTGACAGTGTCCAGCGGTCATCGCCAGAACGATCATGGTAATCCTGATTGCAACATATTGTACCAAATGTTCTAGTGCCATGGTGAGTGACATCCGACGTGTCTTTAGTCTCCGGTCCCTCTCACTTAACCCGATTACTCTGTCTGCTCAGATCAGCCAGTATTCCAGTGTTGTTTCGTGAGAAGTACAGACAGCAGCGCCGCGTCTCTCACTGAGAGCAGTAACTGCTCGAGCGCAGCTGGACGCTCCACTTTGTCGCTCTCACACAGCTGGCGATGCGGGTCGCTTGAGCTCCCCAGTGAGCTGAGCCGGCCGTGTGAGATCGCGTACCGCGCCTCAGTAACAGCTAAGGGAGGAAAATCTTCGCAGCCTAATTTGGGCAGTTTAATGCATCAGTTCTCGACTCACTGGGCGATGCGCACAATAGGCTAGAGCCAAGTTAATTGCATTGTTTCGTCTAAAGAGAAAAATGCGTATAGAGTAACGTTACAAAATAGCCTTATAAATTGGCTGCTTAGCGCCAGCACACCCACACAGAAATACATACGCAGAAGGAATTGCGCGGCGAATGCCATCGGTTTGTCAAGGGCTGCTGTGATATAAGAAACAGGTTTTCTCTGTTTAGGTGAGAGGTCCACAGATCACTAACCTTCTCGTAAGTGTGTGTGTGGTGGGGGCAACACTACAGGAACATGCAGGACCCCCAAAGACAAACCACTCCTTTTCCAATCTTCTCCACAACACGACAAGCTCATCTATCAACGAAGAAAGGAATTCAATGTATAAGTACAAAAGGCGGGAATAAAATGTACCCGAAATAAAACTGTCGTCTGAGTCCTATAGTAATGGAAAAGAGGACAAGTACTTTTAAAATATGTGTGTTGTGTATAGGCTGTAACCGTATGTTATCCATATATTCTATACACGTGCTATTATAACATTGGAAGCAACTATTGTTTAAAGAAAGAAAGAATGTAATGGCATTAATAATTGCTACAAGACTTGTAGGTTTAAAGATTTGACCAAAACAGAAATGGTGACATTTGGAGTGGTCAACCATAGTATCACATTTTTTTAACTACAACATTGCAATAAAGAGATGAAAAAGTGTCCTTAGGTTCAGAGTCTGATTGTGTAGGTAGTAGCAAAAAAAATAAGATTTATCTGAGGTTTCTTAAGGCATCCTCAAGTGAAATGTGGAAATTTGATATCAAAGTTACTAAGATTGCATTTCTTTAGATTATTTAGTTGTTGTCAGGTACTGGCTCCAATAAAAACATGTTTAAGATGACAAGACGAGGCTGAGAATGACAAGCCATCCGATTCCTCATCAGTCTTCACATTCTTTTTACTAGGGCCCAAGATGGTGGAAAATGTGCTGGAGGCAAGAATGTGTATGGCTGACACTGGGGTAAGTAAGAAAAACATCTGGTGTGTAACAAAACATGGCTCCAAACAAAAGTCAGTCTCAGAAAACAAATTTGATAAGAGGAAATATTCTTTGATTGTCCACAAAACAGAAATCTTACTTGTAAGTTAAAGTATCTGAAAAATGTATACATTATATTTGCATCATATTACTTAGCTCTGTGAATCTGTTTTGTCTGTTCTTCAAATATTAACTGGAGTAAATAGTGAATTACTTTCATGTAATTGCAAAAAAAAAAAGTTATTATTACATATTGGTATAAAAATAGTAAAAGCAGTATTTTTTTCTATTTGAATGGTTTTAATTACTTTCCTTCTAAATACCACATGTCGTTCCTGTTCCTAAGAAAGAAATTAAAATAAAATTTGTATCCATTATTTCACTTATTCCGCTAAAATGTTGTTTCACAGAATTTTTGAGGGAATCTCAAATTAGTAGGTATTTCTATTATTTATAGGACACTTTTGTTAAATTGCTTCTCACAGAGTTATTGATGCTGGCTTACTTGCTCACTCCCAAAGTGCACTATTAGTCCCATTGTACATTACATACAGTGGACTCATTAACCAAAGCCAGTCAACAAATGTTTTAAGAAGCAGTGGAAATTTAGATCGTTGAGACCTGATTTTTGATTATTTGAACATCATCTGTTCAGTCAGGTTATCATGTTCTGAGTCCAGTTCATAATGGTGAATGCTGAATTCATAAGTAGTTATAATCCTAGTTTTTCACATGGAATTTCATAAACATACAGCAATTAGTGTTGCTGCCTGACAGCTCCAGAGTCCTGGATTTGTATCCTGGATCCAGTTGCTGTGTTGAGTTTGTGTGTGCTTTTTATATTGTCATGGTTTGTTTTTGCCAGATACTCCAGTTTTCTTTCCAAAACCTTATATGTTAGGCCTAGAGTCCATGTGTTTGCCCGAAGATGGACTGGCATCCCATCCACAAAGTGGTTTTTCCAAGTGATGCCACAGGGGAACAATTTTTCATTCTAAAAAGAACAATCTGAATGAGTGTTCTAGAAACATTTATTAACTTAAACCTGAAACAGACTTCATTAATACAGATTAATCCATAGTAGTAGTTGTATTTGTGAATACAAATCAGTTCCTGATTTGAAAACGACTCTATCTGCACACAATAATACGGGCTAAATTCAGATTTTCTTGATCTGTCAGTATCCTGCTAGTATCCTGTATCTTCTATTTTGTCGTATCCTGCTAGTATCCTGTATCTTCTGTTTTGTCCCCATTGGCACCTTTTTAACCCCCAAAAAACATATGCAAAAGTACCCTTCTCAGAGCTGAATTGTTCTTTGTCAAGCAATGATTCCAGGATGAACTACGCAACTCAGTAAAGTGTCCTTGCAGAAACATTATTTTTAAGAGTGCACACATTAAACTTAAAAAGATTAAAAAATTAACAATGCTGCACATTCTGTCTCTGACACATTAACACGGAGGAATTTCAGCCAATGAATAGTTCAGCAGAAGTGCGGGCTTCTTTTTTCCAAGATCAATGTGCCTCAACAGTTTCTCACTAGAACTGGAACTGCCAAGTCAGAGGTTTATTTTTCTTTTTAATTTTCCTGTTTTTCAATTATTCTGGTGTGTGTTCAGACCATAATCTATCTATCTATCTATCTATCTATCTATCTATCTATCTATCTATCTATCTATCTATCTATCTATCTATCTATCTATCTGTCTGTCTGTCTGTCTGTCTGTCTGTCTGTCTGTCTGTCTATGTTGATGTATGGATATTTTCAAACTGCTGTTTCTTTTCTGCTTTAAAAGAACACACATACGGCATTTGTGTATCTGTATTACATTTTAGTTCTTTCTTAATTCATGGCCATTAATAATACCCTCAAATGAGTGCTGACTAGTGCCACAATATGGTCACAATGAAGCTCTTACATTCTCCTCATTTCCACTGCTTATTTGAATCAGTCACTTTGCTAACTGTACTTTCCATGGACCATAGCAACACAATTGTCTCCATACTGTACCAAATTCAGTTAGGTCTCTTATTAAAAGTAAGTTGTGTCAAGCAATAATGTAATAAATGTTTGTTCATCATTTTAATCTTCAGTGAAACATTACTTGAAATTTGGAGTAGCACATCTAGAGTGTATCTTGTATCTTGTGATGATATCACAGCTTCTTCAGTTAACAGAAACACAATATTCCACGTCTATAAGAATGTGTCATTGAGTTAACTGAGTGGTCGGTTATTTTTATGCTCTGTTAGAGAGCTGGAAAGCACATGGTAATATCCTTTAGGTTAAATATATACAAAACTGTCAGCGTGAGTAAGTGGCTCAATGGAAATGTATCTCCAGTATACTCTGGATAGCTAGGGTACATGCAACAATGCATTGACAAAATGACTTAATAACAAAGCATAGTGAAATCATCACTTTAGAGTATATTTAAACTGTAGATTGTTTAAAAAACCATAATTTAGATTTAGAGTTTAATATGACCACAAATGTGTATAAATGTGAAGTTAAATTTCATTCATGTGCTAATGTAAATTTTCTGACATATATAGGCCTCTCCCAGACTTTGTATTTTCATTGTTGTTTAATTCCCTATTAAAATGTAGTAGACACATTTGTCTCTAGGTAGCCTTGTAGAAAGAATATTTTCTACTTTGAAGTACAATTTACAGCCTCGAAGGAAATCATTATAAACTGGTGAATTAATCAAACCTTCCTATTGATGAATATTAAGAAATGCATTCCCATTGACAAATATTTATTTAGGAGGCCATCCAAATGATACAGTCAAATCCACCGGTAGGAATGAAGCAGAGGTTTAAAGGTCTCTTAAGTTCTTGTGTCATTTTTGTATGCTGTTATATGACTAACATCTATCCATCCATCCATTTCTGAAACCACTTAATCCAGTTTAAGGTCATAGGGCACACTTCATATCATTTTTCATTTTGCTAGAGCCATTTGAGCAACTGAAGGACACAACCTTACAGACAGCAGCTGTCAGAAGAGTGCACTAGATTTTTTAGAATTAGTTTTATTTAAATTTAAAACGTTAATCTGAAAAAAGCTCAAACTATTTTCGTTAGGTTAATTTGTACATGCAGTGTTCTGACATTATAACCCTTAAAGTAGTTTACACAGAGGATTAGCTGATTGGTCTCTTATTACAAGAAAAGGCCACAATTAAGACAAAATTCCATAAAAATGGCTTCAGTGTAAAGTAAAAGTAGATTTTGTTAAAGGAAATGGGCAGTTATTCAATAATTAAAAGAAAAATAAATATCAATGTATTCTAAACTGGGAATGCTTAGAGACATAATACCACAAAAAAATGCAGTGTGTGTTATGTAACGTGATAAGATCAAAATTATTTCATTGTTTGGGTTATTTTGACATATTTCTCCAGTAAATACTTGAAATCCCACTTTTTTGCTTTCACAATTCGTGTTGTAATGTGCAGCTCTTAACATATTCCACCATATTCACTGTGTTGAGTGAAAAAACAGATGGGCACAAACTGCAGACAAGTGATGCAGTCTTAAGAATTGTTGCTTGCAAAGGACAATCACATGGAGTATAACGTTTCAAGTCAGCATGTTAACGTGATGATCTTTGCTGGGTGCACATATTTGTATACTACTGTACATAAGATACAGAAAGTTAGATAAATGCACTATTTGGCAGAATTTTTGTATATATTTCTGTTATTTAGCCAGATCTGCCAATCACTCTCGAATGAGTCTCAATAAATGAAAATATTGAATACCAATGAGCGACTCACTGAAGGATAAAACTGTTTCTAAAGCTAGCCCATTTTGAAAAGTTATTATCTGCAAAAATGTTCACATAATATGTAAATCGTTTCTTGTTAAATAAATAAATGTTACAAAAGACTGTTCTCATATCTGTAGCAAATAAAATAAAAGAAATGCATTAACAACCAGACATATATTGTGTATATTTTGATGGTTTATAATATTTGACCCAATCATAATACTACATTAAAGGAATGTTTTAAGTGTTATGAATGCACACTTGCTGGCGGTGAAGTCATCTGTCTACTTTTTTCAGTGTCTCTCAGGGGTGCAAAGCACATTTTTCTATGGCTCATAGATTCCCAGTAAAGAAGAAAAATCTGATGTTTATTTGTGGTTGGGATGTTACTCAGATCAATCCCTTTATTCATTGGTCTTACTGCTTAATAGGTCTTTCTTCTGAGAATCCCTTAAAAACCCTACATTTCATTTCAGTCTGTGCATAAAGCAGTTATATTTCTGTTTAGTTTGTTGATTACTTTAGTGTTTCTCTATTAATTTAATATGGTGGTTAAGGCTTAACCCTATGGTTATGGGTTCGAATCCCGCTAATGATTTTGTGTAACCATGAGCAAGTCACTACGCCTGCCTGTGCTCCTATGGTTAAAAAAAATGTAACCAATTGTATCTGAAATATAATAGATAAAGGCATCAGACAAATAAATACACATAAATGTAAAATAAAACACATGTAACTTGTGTAGCAGTTAGCGCTGCTTATAACTTATATGTATATAACATGTAAACCTGCATCAACAGAACCCAAGTTCAGAATCTTCACATTGGACAGTAAACATTACACAATGTCCCTCATTTGCTAACTACATTTAAATATGGCCAAGCTAGTCAGTATTCCTGTGTCCACCTAACCATTTTGAAATGAATCATTAACTTGTGAAATTGGAAAAGTCTCTTATATGTTGATTACTGAATTACATCAGGGTGATGTAGCAGTTAATGTTTCTACCTCCAAGCTCTCAACACATTCCCTATATCATATATGTATGGTTTTTCATGTTTCTTCCACATCCCAAAGATGTGTGTGTGTGACACATGTTAAAGCTAGCATGAGTTGGGGGTGGATGGAACTGGATGGGGGCCATGTGATTGTGGATGGAGATACATTATTCAGTCCACACACCAGGCCAACTGACCCGATCCTCACATTCAGTGTTACTTTGACAGCTTACAGGTCTCTGCCACCTTGTAATAAAATATCCAAAATCAATCTATTTAGATACTTGTAAAATATGCATATCTTTTAAAGTTAGGTATCTGGAAAGGGAATAATATCCACAATAATGGGCAGCATGGTGGTGCTGTGGGTAGCGCTGCTGCCTTGCAGTTAGGAGACCCGGGTTCGCTTCTTGGGTCCTCCCTGCGTGGAGTTTGCATGTTCTCCCCGTGTCTGTGTGGGTTTCCTCCAGGTGCTCCTAGTTTCCTCCCACAGTCCAAACACATGCAGGTTAGGTGCATTGGTGATTCTAAATTGTCCCTAGTGTGTGCTTGTTGTGTGGGTGTGTGTGTGTGCAGGCCCTGCAGTGGGTTGGCGCCCTGTGGTGTGTTTCCAGCCTTGTGCCCAGTGTTGGCTGGGTCTGGCTCCAGTAGACCACCGTGACCCTGTAATTAGAATATAGCGGGTTGGATAATGGATGGATGGATATCCACAATAATAGATTGATAAGCTCCAGATTCCCTGCCACCCTGCTCAAGGTGGATGGATGGACACAATTAAATATTGGTAGTGATGAAGTGGACTGTCATAGAAAAGACTAAACTGTACTTTAAAAAATACAAACATCACAAGTTTTTCAGAAGATCTGGAGCCAGTCTACTCTTGTAGCTAAAAAAATTCCTTTGGTGTTACATCAATTGTGGCATTAATGATAAAGGAAAAGGAAAAACGTTAGACAGTGTAGACCTGACAGTTGTGTAGAGTTTAAATCTCCTATTAATGTGATGGTGCAAACCAGTGTAATTTAAATTGTTTTGTCTTAATGACTATGTACCTAGTTTATTTTGCATGAAACAACACATTTCTTTTAAAAAACAACCATTGAAATGTTTCCTAGATTTTACATATTTTATAATTTTATCTCCTTGCTGTGTATTCTAGGCAGTCTTTATCTTCTGTTAAAAAAGGTGCTATATCAACCCCTGACCCCAACACAGACAGACACGAGAGACACACTTATAAAACAAATAAATGTTTTTTATTTATTCTTCACCATGTGGGAAACGTCTTCCCCATTTCCGAAAGGCACAACACAGTCCCAATAAGCACTGAAACACACACACTTCTCCTTTACTCCTCTCCAGCAAGCTTAGTCCCTATCTTCCTGACTCTGGCTTTCGGAGTGGTGTCTGCTGGTCCTGCTATATAGTTCACCTAAAAGTACTCCAGGTGTTTGATTCCGCATTTCCAGCAGCACTTCCAGGTGTGGCAGAAGAACTGCCCATAAGGGCTCAGCAGCTCTTGCTGCAGCACCCCCTGGTGGCGTCTGCCGTATCGAAGTCCAACTCCCATGAAGCCCTGTGGGAGTCCGAGGCACCGCTACAACCCAGGGAGGGTTGCTATCTAGCATCCCCAGGGAGGTAATGCTCCGTCCACACTTGCTCCTCCGGTCCTCCCAGCGTTAAGGAGTCCCGGCTGGGCAAGAGCCATGGCCACAGGCTACACTTCCCAAATAGCAATTTATCAAGTAAAAGATAGAAATAGATACATGGTAATTTTCAGAGCAACAGTTAATAAAGTTTAATGTAATTAGTTTTGTAGACTTACATTTCTAACACAGAATACATATGTTTTGTGTAAAATGAGATGTTACTGTTTACAACAGAAGTCTCCATTTTATGCTGTGTCTTATTGTAAATGTCCACAAACCTTTCTGAGATTTTTTCAGGAAAGCTGGAGCTTTGTGGACCTTTTGTCTTTTTCACCATATCTCTGGTATTACAGTATATTAAAGGAATAATACTGTTGTTTTAAACTGCTATGCATGTTATATGGTGTGGACATATATTGTTATCATACAATAGGGGTAATTAAAGTATGTGTAAGAGGTCTAATCTTGTATAAGTTGAAAATGTAATTGAAATACTATAAAATGTATCAACTTTTCCATACATATTCAGTTAGATTCTACACTGGTATTCAAAGAAAGCAAGCTTGTCCTATATGATTATAACCTATGGCAGAAAATGGTCAGATGTTAAATCAATATTTAAGTAAATAATTTGACTCTGGCAAAGAAGAGTATTAATATTTCATTAGGATTATGTGCAAGTGTAAAATATTCCATAATAACATATGAGGCTGTAAGTGATGTTTTCCTGATCTCTGAAAAGACCTTTAAATAATTCATGCACAGAATTCCACAAATTCCTTCTAGAAAGCCAGAATTTGCACATTTTAGTGTTTTATTTTTTTCAAGGACTTCAATCTGGTAAGTAGATGGTTTCAAATATATATCAGAGCAGGATGGTTTAAAGGTACCTTTCCCAATATGAAAGCAAAGACACATGATGTACCACTGTTAGACTGATTACTTTTAAAATGAAACATTTATCTGTGATAAAATTAATTCATTTTTAATTTTTTTTAAATGTGTTATTATCATTTTCCTCTTTTTCTGCATAATAAAAATATAACATACTGTTCTCAAAAGAACCTTGGGAGTTGGTTGGGGTTGGGGTTGGGACATTTAGAACTTATTCCAGACACACCAGAAGTAAAGCAAGGCCCAAGTCCATTGAAGGGCTGACACAAGCATCAGTTTGGTACCATGACATCTTTGGGAATATAGTAGATAAGCTCATGCATGGAGACACAGGCTGCAGTGCATATCATGAAATAAATCAAATCATCAACACAGAATCAATAAGCCCAAAGTTAAAAAGTTGTTATAAATTTGTTTAAAAGTGCAACAAGACAATGCTCATTATTGTATGTTGGGCTGAACCCATTTTTCCAGTACATGATTATTGTGAGACAGAACTCACATTTAGTGGATATACTAAAACTGCAATTGTCAAGTCAGAAATTTTCTTTTTTTTTTTAAGTTCTTTCTAATCATTCTGGTTTATATTTAAGAGGGGTTTGTTGTTTGTCATAATATAATAAATTATTTAGGTTGGTAGGTTGACTCTCACAATTAGAATAAACATGAGTCTCCTGCTTGATTGAACTCTTTGTCTTAAGTAAAACCAAGGAGCTATGGTAAGCACTTTGAGCTACATTTTTTTGTATGAAAATGTGCAATATAAATAAATGTTGTTGTTGTATTTTATCGTAATTAATACATTTTGTGTGCAGTATTTCACACCTGGGGCAGCATGGTGGCGCAGTGGTAGTGTTGCTGCCTCACATTTAGGAGACCTGGGTTCACTTCCCAGGTCCTCCCTGTGTCTGTGTGGGTTTCCTCCAGGTACTCCGGTTTCCTTCCCCAGTCCACAGACCTGCAGGTTAGGTGCATTGCCCATTCTAAATTGTCCTTAGTGTGTGTGTGGCACCCTGCCCGAGGTTTGTTTCCTGTGTTGGCTGGGATTGGCTTCAGCAGACCCCTGTGGCCCTGTAGTTAGGATATAACGGGTTAGATAATGGATGGATATTTCACACCTCTTCATTGCTACCACAGAAGTGGTGTTACAAGAAAAAAGCAGTGCTGTGCAAAAAAGGTAGTGTTTCCCTCAGTAATTTAACTTTTTATTAAAATGTTTCTAACAACCCTCACCTTTGCCTTTTTAAATAATTCTTTCCAATTTTCTATCATATGCTTAATGCTGGAAAAATATTACGTACTGTGAATTGTGAAATTATGTTTATGCCAGGTACTGTATGCCTGTTTCTGGCTGAGGGACTGGACCAACTGTCCCTGTAGTGCTCTCCATACCCTTCATTGTGTGTAAGCATGTGTAACATGAAGTTTCCAATTTAGCAATTGGGCTTGAAGGCCCTTGCAGCACATGCCACAGAAAAAAATACAAAAAAGTCCAGTACCACTCGCTTGTTTAAAGGTAGGTGCAGTAATGCCTTGAAAAAAAGAAAGGAGGTCAATATTGTCAGCAATACATCATTCACTGGACATTGTTCTGCATCTTGATTTTCACCCACTGCTGAGGAGGACAACATTAAATTTGAAAAAGCCACCAAGAAAGTCTATGTGTACTCCTTCTACTTTGTGGAGCCATGTTGTGATGCTCCCACTTCAAAGAAGTGCAGAATGTTGGACAGAAAGAATGTAGAAAAACTTGTTTAAATTGTTTTCTGGCCTTGTGCAAACCAGCAAACACCTGCCCGTATGTCAGTTAGTGGCGTTACTAGACAGGAAGTGTACATTTTGAGTTGTGCAGTGAGTATAGTTAGTGTATTCTTTCCATGTTATTATGGCTTATCCTTTTTAGTCTCATTTCATTCTAAACTTCAGGTGATGCTGTTTCATTTTAGGCAGTTCTTAGGCAATGTATTTTTCTGAGCAGTGTGTGTTTACAAGGTCCTCAGTTTACTTAACCTTTACATTAAAATGGTTGAATTTTATCAGATGATGACATCCGTGGGTATCACAGTTATTTGATGCAATTCAAGACAGACCAGGCAACAGCTTCTCATTGTTTAATTACTTATTTTTTGTGACACAAAAATTTGGGTGTGAGTGTCAGTAGGCTATGCACCCTAGCATCCAAGTTTCCCGAACTATTCTATAACATTTCAGTAATTATTTACCACTCTGAAGCTGATCTTTCTGATCATAAAATAGGTCATTATGATAGCAAATGACGAGAAGAATTCAGAATTTATTGCAGAATTACAGTATTTGAGAGTTCCTCTAGAGTGCCTCTTTCTCTTGCACAATTTGGCTCAAAAACGAATCAGCATATCGTCATCTCATAACAGGGTTAAGTTTTGAGTTTGGTATTTTTCCATCCAGCCATTTTAGTTTAGACCATCCACAAGAAACTGTGACACACAGACACACACATAGACAGACAGACACACACCCATCATTGAGATATCAATGTTTTTGGTATCAGGGGTCCCTTAAACATTGAGATCTGTTGAAAACAGAAGATTGAAATTTTCACGAATCTAAAGCTTTTACCCCCCCCTCATATTATAGGTTATGGTGGGGCAGGGTTCAAAGCAAAAAGTGCATCATTGTCATCTATACTAATAAAAGGCAAAGCCCTCACTGACTGACTGACTGACTCATCACTAATTCTCCAACTTCCCGTGTAGGTAGAAGGCTGAAATTTGGTAGGCTCATTCCTTACAGCTTACTTACAAAAGTTAGGCAGGTTTCATTTTGAAATTCTACACATAATGGTCATAACTGGAACCGACTTACATACATATACGGCCATTGCCTGCAGCTCGGTCGCCGTGTGAGGCGGAGTTGCGTCCCTCATCATCACGCCTCCCACGTAATTGAGTGCCTGCCCATATAAGGCCGTCCGTCAGCAACAATCCAATAGAAACGCTGCCACTAAATATTCACGGGTGAAGGACTGTGCTTATGCAAACGAAGATGAGATGGTCAGGGATCGACTAGTGTTTGGCACAAACTCAGCGAAAGTGCGAGAGAAACTTTTAAGTACCGGGTCTGAGCTAACATTAAATAAAGCCGTGGACATCGCAAGATCGTACGAAATAGCACAAGCACAGCTGAGAACCTTCGATGCATGTACTCCGAGCAGCTCACGTGAACTGACTGTGAACGCAGTACGCAGAGAACAAGCATATTCATAAGTGCAGCTACTGCGGAAACAAAGCACGGTGAAAACCTTAAGTTCACAGACAAGCTGCTGCTGGCGTTTCTCATGCCTATGACGAATACAATATTTGCGAGATACAAGTTTAATGAGAAGATGAAGGGTATAAACGAGACTTTTGATCACTTTGTAACGGAGTTAAAATTGCTGTAATGTAGTTAAAATTGCTGGTGAAGTACTGTGCTTATGCAAACGAATAGGAAAGCAAGGTGTAAAGCTTAACTTTACTGCAAGCAAGAGCTCCAAAGAGCGGTGAACAAAAAACGCATTACACAATTGAGAAGGCAGCAAAAGAATATGAAGCGAGTGATGCATACAAGCATATTCATTAGTGCAGCTACTGCAGAAACAAAGCACGGTGTAATCTTTAAGTTTAAATTAAGTTCATAGACACGCTGCCGCTGGCGTTTGTCATGCCTATGACGAATATGATATTCGCGAGATACAAGTTTAATGAGAAGACGCAGGGTATAAATGAGACTTTTGATCACTTTGTAACGGAGTTAAAATTGCTGGTGAAGGACTGTGCTTATGCAAACGAATAGGAAAGCAAGGCGTAAAGCTTAACTTTAAATTACATTCATAGACACGCTGCTGCTGGCGTTTGTCATGCCTAAGACGAATACGATATTTGCGAGATACAAGTTTAATGAGACTTTGTAATGAAGTTAAAATTGCTGGTGAAGGACTTTGTTTATGCAAATGAAGATGAGATGGTCAGGGATAGACTAGTGTTTGGCACAAACTCAGCGAAAGTGCGAGAGAAAAGTTTAAGTGCCAGGTCTTAGCTAACATTAAATAAAGCCATGGACATCACAAGATCGCACGAGATAGCACAAGCACAGCTGAGAACCTTCGATGCATGTACTCCGAGCGGCTCACGTGAACTGACTGTAAACGCAGTACGCACACAAAAGCAAGACCTCCAAAGAGCGCTGAAAAAAAAACGCATTACACAATTGAGAAGGCAGCAAAAGAATATGAAGCGAGTGACACATACAAGTATATTCATAAGTGCAGGTACTGCGGAAACAAAGCACACGGTGGAAAAAGTCAATGTCCAGCTAAAGGAAGACAGTGTAAAAAATGTGGTAAATTGAGCCACTTCGCTAAAGTTTGCAGGACTGGGATAGGTAAACCCGTGCATGCAGTGTGTGATGTCTCAGATAAAGAGGAAGACGAGCTGTTTATTGATGCAGTAAGAAAGGAACAACCCTCGGAATCTGAAAAAGCCTTTGTAGACATATCAATAGGAAAGCAAGGTGTAAAGCTTAAGTTTAAATTAAGTTCATAAACACGCTGCCGCTAAATATTCGCAGGCAAATCCACAACTTAATACCGAAAATGATTGTTAAACATCTTAGATTCAAGAGTACAGATTTGGGTAGTGAACACTTCGATGAATGAAACCTGTTATCTTTACAACGGTTGACAAACATGGAATATAACTTGAACACAACACATCCTCCAAATGCAAACCTGATTGAAACAAATAATGATAATCAAATCCTTGATGAATGCAACACTCATAACAGTCACAAAACAATTACATTGACAATCATGTTACGCTATTTTTAAAATGTTTCCTTTTCTTTTTCATAACTTCTTTCACACACTACTTCTCCACTGCAAAGCGTGGGTATTTTGCATTGTTTCTCTAATAATTAGGAAAAGTGGACAGAACTAATTAGTTATGTAAGTTAATATTTACGTCAGAGAAGTTTGCACACATATAGGGAAACTTGGCTGTATCCCCAACAGAATATTTATGCTAAAAATGACACTGATCTCCACACTGTAAAAAAAAATTACTGTGAATTTACAGTACATTACTGGCTACTAATTGCATTACTTTCTCAGTATTTTACTGTATCATATTACTCTATATTCCAATAAAAATATAATACTATACAGTGACCTCACAATAAACTGGGCCACATAATTAATGTGATGTAACAGTACACTTCTGTTGAATTACAGTAATTCCTAAATTTTTACGTGGTAACTGTAATAGTAGTATAATTTAGTAACCAGTAATTTACTGTAAATTTACTAAAACAATGTTAGTAAAACCCAACTGACTGGAAAGAGAGACTTATTGTCCCTATCTGGAAATGGAAGGGTGATTGCCTGGATTGCTGCAACTTCAGGGGTATAACACTGCTCTCGGTGCCGGGTAAGGTCCTTGCTGGGGTCAAGTGACCGGAACAGTCTGGTTTTACACCTAAAATGTCTACCATCAACTGTATCCTGGTTGCGAGACATGGATGCTATCCAGTGACCTGGGATGAAAACTGGACTCCTTCGGTACTGTATCTTTTCAGAGAGTCCTTGAGTACTGCTGGTTTGACTTTGTGTCTAACACACTACTTGATAATTTACTCTATGTGTCTATAGTACTCTGTGTACAGCTAAAACTGTAATCAGATTGTTCCACATATACAATTATTGCATTTGCAATGATCTAATTCTATAGAATATCAAATAAATCAACTAAAAGTTTTTATTCATGTTATTTTTTTACAAACCTCTAGCATTTTGAGCTTGAAGAAGGTGTTTTAGTATTATGTTAAAGAAAGAAAAACAAGTCAGCAATTATTGGCTGTGTAAAATAAATGTGCAGATTTAGACATTCATTGCCAACAACACTATGATAATTTACATGAGGTAAACTTACTATGTGCTCATGAACATCAAGTACATCATTATTTCCAACTTAAAGTGGTACTTAGTTGAATTTGTACACATTTTATTTATTTTAGGAAGCAGACTGGCCTTCTTTTAAATCCTACTTTTCTGAATTTATTTTAAATGCCACTAATGTAAAAAAAGCTATTTTAGACATGTAGCTTTACAATGTCTGCTTCTAACAATCGCACTTGAAACACTACCCTTGATACCTTGTCTGCTCCTTCTCCACAGGAGTTTAAAATTTATGGAACAACGAAAGAGTAAAAGGTTGGCAGGAGACAGACAAGACCAAAAGGAATCAGTCTTCCACAATTGTTTGTTTGCTTAATGCACCCTAGTGAGCCATTCCGGGCATTTTTTACTTGAGGCGTTAAAGTGATCACTTACTCAAGTAAAAAAAAATACAAAATGTTAGAAATGTTGCTTTATGTAAATGTAAGATAATTAGGTGGGAAACAATTAAACATATACACTGTTAATTTTAATTAGTGAGGTATGTAAAATTATTTTGAAAAATTTAAGTCTATGGAAAAGTTTTACTTCTGCAGCATGTCATAATATAAAATGACATTCTCAAACCTGACTAATCCAGTTCAGGGTTGCGGGTGTGGGTCAGACCTTATCTCTGCAGCACTGGGCACAAGGCATGAAACAGCCCAGGACGTGGTGCCAGTCCATTACAGACACCGTAAGTCATAGCTATTCATTTGCTTCTCCATACATCATTTATATAATTGTAATAAATTCCCCGTAAAGTTCTAAAGTTACTAATTTTTTTATTCATGGCTTTTCTGAACAAAGAAAAGTCAAGGATCTAGGATTATGCAATTTTGACTTGGAAGGTATTTTAAAAGAATAATAAATCATGATGGATCAAATGATTCTTTAGAAAAATATTTTAATATTAATTCTCTGAGGAATGTATTGAATATGTGAAAAATATTAGATAAGAAAATGATGTTGTACATAGTGATACACAATGCGACACACTTTCTGTGGACAACAGAGCAACACTCCACCAGTATTATCCAGGCAGCGGCAATGGCCCTTATGCTGCCATATAGTACGTTTTACCACAGCCCGAGTACGATCGTGGAGGTCGTTATAACATCGCTCTTTTTCAGTCAGGGGTTTGGCATGTGGGGTGAGAAGCCACGTCAACAGAATGTACTGGCTGTCACCAAAGTAATCATGTTATATGGATACATCATACAGATAATCTACAAAATTGACCAAAAGGATAATATTAAATGTCTTATCTTACCAAGAGGCCAGCCATCACGCACAACACCATTTTCAAGCTTGTTCCCAATGCTACTATTTCTCAGGATGAATTAATCATGAGTTGACCAATGCTACTTCGCCAAAACATTAATGAGACTCATTTTCGCATCACAGATAATTTTCACATTAATAGAGTGGAAATGCTTTCTATAAACATAAGCAGATTCATTCTGTGACAGTGCCTTTGACGCTGGGTGCCGCCAGTTTGCAATACCAAGCAGAAAAGTGTGTATGCAAGGTGAGGGGCTGCCGTGAAAATGTGCGTGGTTTTAAGCCAAGTTTAGTTTTCATACATCTCGAAGTGAGTGTGGAAACGGGCGTACGCAACATTTTTGTGCGTACACACTGTTTCTACATGAGGCCCCATGTCATTAGCATTAAGTAAAGACAATTTCACCAGTAGCCCTTGTAAATGTCTCAAAAAAACAATTGTCTTCAACAACACTATCATTGGAATAAAATTTGAGGAGATCATTAATTATCTCTACTGAATTAGGCTCATAAAAGTTTGTTGGGTTAAAGGTCACAAATTAACTTTACATCTTATGAAAGTCTGAGAAAAGATCTTTGAACTGCTGTGAAGCTAAACATGTTTGGGCCTGGTCAGTATTTGGATGGGAGACTATCTAGAAAAAACTTGGGTTGCTGCTGGAAGAGGTGTTGGTGAGGCCAGCAGTGGCACTTTACCTTGTGGTCCCTGTGTGGATCCCAAAGCCTAGTACAGTGTCAGGAACACTGTGCCGAAAAAATGGCTCTGTCCTTGGGATGAGACATACAACTAAGGTCTTGACTCTCTGTGGTCATAAAGGATCAGTTTACATCTTTTGTAAAGAGTACAATGTTTCCTGATGTCCTGCCTAAATTGCCCATCACGACCTGGTCATTCTAGACTCTTAAGCATCCCTCGTCTCTAATTGGCTAACTATCTCTCTGACCCATTCTCAACCTAATAACTAATGTGTACTGATCTTACTGATGCAAAATGTCTGCTGTTGCATCATGTAGGTAGATTCTACACATTGGTGGTGTTTGAAGTGGCTTCCCATTCTCTATGTAAAGCACTTTGCGTGTCTTGAAATGTGATGTATATGTTACAGGTAAAGCCTGCAAATTGGATAAACCAAAAATTATCCAGGTAAAGTTCACAAATTCCAGCAGACCTGGATATACTTAGCATCACCTAGGTAAAGCCTGCATTATCCAGCAGACTGAGGTAGAGCTAGAATAAAATATGAGTTTCTAACTTTATCCAGGTAATCTCTTTGGTTAATGCAAGCTTTACTCGTGTAACTTGTAACATATTCATGTAATGTTCAATTAGTAAATTTCCACATATGAATTGTAAACGTGCATTCCCATATGTCAATTTAAGTTGTTGGGCAATATAGTGATCCACTTATCCAAAATGGTCAAAGTGGTGTGAGGCTTCGAAAATGGCTAAGAAAGCAGGCATGATTCTCTGTCAATCTGCCCAGGGTGCACACAAAGACAGCCAGGGCCAAAATGCACTTCTAAATTAAAGTTCAAAAATATATTCTTAAATGTCCCAATTATATCAACCATGTCCAACTAGAAAAGGGATGGCTATAAACCCTAGGCTAGGAAATTAAATGGGCAAACAGGAAAGCTTTATAAATAAAAGATTCATTCATAATTGTCCGGAATAACAAAAGAAAGCTTAAAGAACAGAAAGACACAAAAGGAGTTGCCTTACAAGGGTAATCCAGGAACAACACGGACCCAATACACAATCCAAATAGAGTGCTCAAAAAACAAAGGTCAAAAATCCAAAATCCAACAATAAAAATAAGAAAAAACACAAAAGAATGCACCAACACCAAGCACATGCAATGTACTGCAAGATACTGCATTTCCCATGAGCTTTGGAACTGCCCACAAAATACAAAGAATACAAATACAAATTGTCACACATATGGGGCAGTGCATAAACTCCAAGAATTGTTAAAAAAAAACACTTTATTAGACAACTTACAACAATTCCCTTTTAGTCACTGTCAAATTGCTTCCCTTGTGATTTCTAACATGGCAGCAAATTGTCTTCCTTCAGTCTCAATTTTAATCTCTCTATTATATAAAAAAAAAACTTGGGAGGAGATGAGACCTTTTCAGAGAGGCGAGACGTGACCTTCTCAGAAAGACACTTTCACGTTATGCGAGACTGGACATTGTGCCAAGAGATTTAACCACGACCAGGGCCAGAAAAGTAGAACGTCGTAAAGAATTCAAAAATGTTGCCGCAATTAGAGATAATGGAAGTAGGAAAATTCAAAAGTTTCAAAAAAATGATGGTAAAGATTATATTAGCAAACAAACAGAAAATATTACTCAGTGAAATAACAAAACAGCGAAAAGAAATTGAATAGTGTTTGAGGATGTCTGGGGGAGAAGAGAGACAAGGCAGTGAGACAAAAGGACAGCTGCTGTACAGGGTTTTAAACGTTCGAAGTGCCGCACAAGATGCAGATCACGTAGCATAGCAGCAGCAGCCAGCCAGCAGCCAATCAAGCAATCAAGTAGGTAAAAAAAAACTGTTTCCCATTGTATCACCGTTTAAGAGGGGTTTTAGAGGAGCAACCGGGTCTCCTTGGGGTGCGTTCAGCCCCTCTCTTCACAATAGCACGTAGTGCAGGTGGGGGGAATGGGGGGGTTGGTGAGCGAAGTGAGCAGGGGGCACTTTGACTGATAATGTGGTATGTATTGGAGCACTGTCATGGTGCAGTGGTGTGTGTAGGTGCACTGCCATGGTGCAAAATGCTGTTTCACATGTGCCACTGTTCAGGATGTTTTTCTTCCAGCAGATGCCTCAGTAGTTCAGTATAATGTTGATGATGAACAGTCTGTTTAAGGGAAAACTATTTACTAACAAGTTCATTAATACTGAAAAAAACACAATCGTCATTGTCTTGGTGTTGGATATGACCTGACAAAATTGCACAAAAAAAAATGACGAAAGTCACCCGCCGACTGTAGAATAAATATCAGAAACATGCATTCGGTCAGCTAACCAAAATGAAACTTGACGGACTGATTAAATAGACTGTAGGTATGCGATGCCTAGTGGCATAGTCTACAACTACTGTACACCCTACTCCCATGTTGAAAGATTTTGGGAATTTTTGGGTCCCCCAACGAAAACTGAATAATAAACTAAATTGACAAAAAATACATAATTATGTGAAGAATAAATATAAATAACATCAATATAAGCTATAGTAATTTCAAATAAATAAAAAAACAAAGTAATTTAAACATAAGCTGGTGAGGGGACCCTGGCTTAAACACGTAACAAATAAAGAACAAAAATGTTATGATTTTGCTGGTTTTGTTACATCAGTTTATTATTTACTTTCATTTTGGTTTTATGGTTTTGGTAAATCAATTATTTTTTATTGTTTTCTTAGCTGCCAGTTTGTTTATCAACATTGTGTGGCCCTTGTTGTTAGCAATTGGTTACTGTTGCTATCTCTTCATCACTGCAAGTGACATAACAGGTGTACTGGTAAAGCAGATGATGTCTTGCTAATTTTGTTAAAGTTTGTGGATAAAAATCAATCATCTCTTTTTGTGTACAGTACATTACTATAAATATCTGGGAGTGTAGCTGGATGACAAATTGGACTGGACTGCCAATACTGATGCTCTATGTAAGAAAGGTCAGAGCAGACTATACTTTCTGAGAAGGTTGGCATCCTTCAACATCTGCAGTAAGATGCTGCAGATGTTCTACCAGACGGTTGTGGCGAGTGCCCTCTTCTACGCAGTGGTGTGCTGGGGAGGCAGCATAAAGATGAAAGACGCCTCACGTCTGAATAAACTTGTTAAGAAGGCAGGCTCTATTGTAGGAGTAAAGTTGGACAGTTTAACATCTGTGGCAGAGCGACGGGCACTAAGCAAACTCCTGTCAATCATGAATAATCCACTGCATCCACTGAACAGTGTCATCTCCAGACAGAGGAGTAGCTTCAGTGACAGACTTTTGTCACTGTCCTGCTCCACTGACAGACTGAGGAGATCGTTCCTCCTCCACACTATGCGACTCTTCAATTCCACCCGGAGGAGTAAATGCTAACATTACTCAGTTATTGTCTGCTTTTTTTATTTTTATTTTTTTCATTTTTTCATTTTTATTACTATTTAATTTAATATTGTTTCTTTGTATCAGTATACTGCTTCTGGATTATGTGAATTTCCCCTTGGGATTAATAAAGTATCTATCCATCGATCTATCTATCTATTTATGAATTTATATCCTGGAATTATTGCAAGGCTTTCAGTTTTAAGTTTGATTTACATTTTGAATTTTGGTGCATGATTCTTACCTTTCCATGGTTTTATTTCTATCTCCTGGTTCTCTTTTACTAGCTCTACTAGCCTGCAATTGTTTTATCATTGGGATAACAATAAGAACATAACATTAAAAAAGCTTTATTTAGAGATTCGAAAAGGAACAGGCATACAATGTTTAATTGATGTTGGCTTATTTATACTATAACACAGATTTCTCATACACTCTCTATATCTCCACTGCTTAATCATTCCAGCTAAAGTTAAAATTCAAAATAAATTCTAACCATTTGCTGGTGCTTGGTTTGCAAGTGGTGCTACCAAATGTCCATATTGTATGTCATCACATATCTAAATTACAGAAGTTATAACTTGAAGGTATTCACTCCATGTGTCATAACAAACTAGATAACAAAACAAATAAAATGTGTCAGCCCTCCTAAATACTTTTTTATTAAAAAGCATATGTGACATGTAATATAGTCTTACATTTTTTACCTGAAATTGTTAGGCTGGTTTCTGCTTTGTCCTTGATGCCGCCAAGAAAGGGTCTACCCATCCATGAGCTTGAAATGGATTAAGTGGGTTTGGGGATATTATGCTGTGTTTCATTTTTAGACTGTGAAATAAATTACAATAATTCAATAAATTAATGCAATTAATTCTACTTATTCCTCATGGTACAGTTTTTTAAGATATAACACAACACAAATTTCTTTGAAAAGGATGGCTAATTGGACAAATACACATGTAAGCAATTAAAACAAGCAACAACAGATACAATCATCATTTGAAAGGTAACAGCAGCCTTCGCCAACTCAGGAGCCTTAAGAATGATCATTTACTGCTTTATTGACCAGGCAGATGGCCTAAGGCTCAAAGAAAGTCCATTAGTTACACTTGGGGAGCAGCATGTTACTGAAGGCCAGCAGATCAAACAAGAGATAAAAGATATGGGTGATGTCTTCCTAGAATTTAAAAATGCCTTCCTTCTTAAAGAAGGCCAGACTGCAGTGAAGCATACTGTTGATCTCAGAGCAGCTGGTTTATATGGCTTGAAAGTGGCTCTTGTTCCTAAAACTGTGTGATGAGAACCAGCAGATACAGACACATTTTTTAAATACTTTCAATCTAGGAATCGTGAAAGTTTGGCAGGGTGGGTTAATACACAGACTCAGATCTGCTTCAAGGGAAACATTGCCATCCATATGTTAGCTTCCGTTTTTTCACTCAGACTTTGGGATGCTGTCACTCATGAAGAGTTTTGCAAGATTTGCTACCACACTTGTTTTGGTCGATTACTCCAGAAATTAATTAGCCTTTAATTCAAACAGAACATGTTAAGCTTAATCAGTGCACAGTCAACACCAGTTTATGAAATTACAGCATGCCAGTCTGTAATCCTGCTCAGATCCTGAAATGAGTGAGAAGAGAACTTAACATTATGGCAGCTATCATGAGCTTTATCACTACAGTCATTTATGTTGAGAATAGGCAAAAGGGGTCATAGAACATACTCCTGTTGTGAAACCGCGTAAGCATAAGAATTGTCTTAAAGGAAACAAATGGAATGTACTCTCTTCAGCCTGACAGTTTTAAAAAAATTAATCTTCCAAAAAATGACCTTGTGATCCTAAAGGAGCTGAATATTGCTGCAAACAGCTGAATGTCTGTAAATTGACTGGTTTTAATTTGTGACACAGTTTTCATTTTCTCTTCTTACTTCTGTTTTGCCTCAAACACAGATCCTCCTTTAACAGACAGACACCAAACGTTCATGGGTTTATCCATTAATTGTGTCAGAGGCAGGGTCGGTGCTTTAAATAATGCCGTCAAGGGACATTTTGCCCCCCCAACCCCATCATAAAATTGGTTTGAGGCGATAAACTAAATCAGCATACAAAATTGTGATACAGGCTTCACAAGACAATACACCCATGATACAGTGAATCCTCATAGGAATGGACAAAATAATAAATAAATATAATATTTACCAAAAAAAAAGATTACACAATAAAAATTGAAAGTCGTCTGTGACTAATTATAATTCTAAAAAAAATTATTTGGATCAGTTGCAGAAAACAGTATTTCCTAATATGTGCTGAAATGATTAACATAAAGTTAACTGTAGCAGAGCTTTATTTTATGTAAAATAACTGGAATAAAAACAGTTAATAATAACAACATGCTGGTATCATGTAAAACCTTTAACTTTAGCTGGAGATTGTACAAGTTTCAAAGGAATTGCTGCAATCTCAGCCAAACAGGAGTGTAAATTTAGAAAGAATGAAGTTTAATGACACATAGTATGTGTTTAGCGCTGTTACATTTATGGTTGGGCAGGAGGACAAAGCTGGGGGCAGAACCTGAAGTGGACATGCAATACTTTTGTGCCATACTCTCTAGCGCCCCAATACACTAACAGTCGATCAGTGAGCTAGATGAGTTTGACTGACATCATATGCATGACACATGCCAGTACACCTGAAAACATTGAGAATATATAACTGATAAATATTGAGGAATGCTGGTACTCCATACCGATGTGTACTGGCCCACTTCAAGTGCTGGCTAGGGCTGATTAAATGAGTGATAACCAAGAATAGTTGTGAAAAGTAGCCAGTGGAGAAGATGAATGAAAAGATTAAAAAGTCGGTCAGTCATTTAGTTTTGGGGAAATGTGTGACCCAAGCATTGCTTTGCTTTTTCTAATTTCTTTGAAATGTGTTATTGAAACCGTGTGAAAGAACACAAAGCGAGAACATTAGAACAACCTAGATGAGAGCAGGCCATTCATCCCAACAAAGCTCACCAGTCTTGTCCACTTAATTCTTCCAAAATAATATCAAGTCAAGTTTTGAAGGTCCCTAAAGTCGTACTATCCACAACACTACTTGGTAACTTATTCCATGTGTCTAAGGCTGTTTGTGTAAAATAAAACTTCCAAATGTTTGTGCATAATTTACCCTTATCAAGTTTCCAACTGTGGTTCCATGCTCTGTATGAACACATTTTAAAATGATAGTCTGTACTAATTCATTTCATAATTTTAAACACATCAATCATGTCTCCCCTTAATTTCCTTTTGCTTAAACTAAAAATCTCTTTTAATCTTTCCTCATAACTCATCTTGTGTTGTCCTGGAATCTGCCTAATTGCTCTTCTATGGACTTTTTCTTGCGCTGTAATGTCCTTTTTGTAGCCTGGAGACCAAAACTGCACACAGTACTCCAGATGAGGTCTAACCAGTGAGTTATAAAGCTTGAGCAGAACCTCCTTTGACTTGTATAACCTTTATTGAGAGAGTTCAGTATGGTTGTGAACAAGGGTTTTTAAGACTTCTACAATAGGTTTTGTACGTCTTTGATCTTAATGGCTTAAATATGCTTCTTGAATTGATCACCAAATATCCTCCTGTGTTACTGATCTGCCTGGGTGTTGTTACTGTCTTGCAACCTGTGAATGCTGGGAAAGGCTCCAGCTACCCTGCAACCCTTCCCTGCATAAGTAGGTTAGGGAGATGGATGGATGGATGGATGGACATATCCCAGTTTCACCAATGTACATCCTGTATCTTTTATGTAAAAAAAGGAAAAAAATATGTTTTTGAACTAGTATGAGTCTGAGTGTTTAATATGAAATTTTCCAGAGGACCTGATATGGTAGTGTTCATGGCAGCCCCGCTTACATTTGAAAGTGTCTGTTGGATGTGAAGTGAACTGGTCAATGGAAAGAAATCAAGGATGAATTAAGAAAAGGGATTACAATTGATGTTATAGACATAATAAATTATGCAACATTTTAAAATGTAATACGTCATTAAAATTATTATTACATATCTAAAGTGTATTACAACACTACACAAGATACTGTGAAATAAATACTGTATTACACACTTCACAAACACAGTGTGTTTACTAAATTGTGCCTCAATTTTATTCTTACTTACTGTAAAATTTAGCAAACAAGAAAGATATTAGGGTTGGAATCCCCCACACTGGTCTGTTTAAGTGTCCGGATGACGAGAAACAAATTCATTGTGCCGAGAAGCTGGTCCACGATTGAACGTCAATTTCTGGTGGAACTCTGGGTTATATACCAGTGTGACCGGAAGCGGCATGGCTTTGGCTGATGTAACTTCATCAGTCCATCAGACTTTTATACTTCTCAATACTAAGGAGGCAGATAGAACAAAAGTTAGCAGCAGTGTCACAATTAATTTCTTCCTAATATTTACTTGGCACTGACTCTTAAAGCACTGCCTTTGTCTGACACTACACTGAAGCAATCAATAAATAACAAGCAAACCATACCATATAAGAGGTTGACATGCCATTCATTAATGGTTCCTGCTTTCTTTAAGTTGCCAGAAGTATAGGCTCCCTGTGACAATGAATACCAGAACGTTATGTGACAAATAACTAATGGGTGCAAACATCATTTTGTACATTTATTACTAAATAAAGGACAGTTGTACTAGGAAGCCTTTATTTTAAGGAGACACCAACCATCATTTTTATTGTTGTACTGAAAAAATGAGTTCATGGCCTTAATATGTCCCTTTTGTTGTAACTGGGCATGTTCATTTTTGATTCTCAGGTAACTGCTAATAGACGTTTATTGCAGAAATCAATCCTACAATATACTTAAGTTCATCACAACAATTGCAAAGTTTCATTTTTCTTCTAATGTCTAATTAAAAAGTGTAGTATTGAAAATATGCTTACATGAACAATTAATAATATTTAAAATTTTGTAGTCAGCGTTAAGAAACAGCCTTAGCAGGAGTCACTAGTGATGGATCTCTTTAACACAGGAAATGCTACTTTTTATGCTTATACACGGAAATGCTGCCTTTGAAGTGATTGACAACAATACTCCATTAAATAGGCTAAACATTTACTGCACATTCAACTTTTACATACAGTTGTTTCTTTGATAATGTAAATCCTAGTTTTGAACTTTGTATTATTGCTACAAGTTTGAAAGTACTTCTCCATCTTCCTTATTTTTCACTCATGCTATACAGTGTTGCATATGGAGATCTGTACACATTCTTATCAAGTGTCTCAGAGTAGGAAGACGGTCCTACTGGCTCAAAAATCTCAGAAATTTGGTCCTACTCTGAGGCATAGGTGTAAGAGCATTTTATCAATTTTCCTAATATAGGAAACTACTTCTAACTTCACCAGGATTTAGGAGAGCTTCTGAGCTGTCATAACTTGCTAGAAGCTGCCAGAAAATGGAGTTTAGGCAGACGTTGGCACATACTGTACATCAAAGGAAAAGCAGAACATTTCTGAAATGCTGGACCACTATGAACTTGTAAAGAGATATTGATTTAACAGAGATGGAATAATTTCCATAACAAATCTTGTACATCACGCAATCACTCCATCTATAAGATTAAGTCATGCGCTGTTGGCCAGAATGAAAGTGTTGGTAATGTTATGCTTTTTGGCAGTAATGAAAATACAGCTTTGCAATAGCAATGATTTGCATATATCACAACCAACCATTTCTCAAATTCTGCACCAACGTTTCAAGTAATACACAGATTTATACACCACTCCACATGAGATAATATTAAAGCAAGCTGTATTCATGCAAATCACTGTTTTTCCTGGAGTTGTTGTTGTAATTGATAACATGTACATGAAGATCATTGCCTGAAGTGTGAATGGGCATTCATATGTGAATTGCAATCAGTATCTCAGTATCAACATACAGGTATCCATAGACGCAAATTGTATTGTGGTAGCCAGCATATTACCCTAGAAGTACGGCTATAAATCATTTATTGTTAAAAAAAAATACCAGAGCATAACTCTCATTTGGTGTGTGTCTCAGTCAATCCATCATGGAGCTTAGTATTATTCTTGATGTTGTTGTGAAGTGACCCAGTTCAACGCATGACTCTAGAGTACTTCATGAGAGTGCCATACATCTTCTCTTTGAATGTAATCACATCCCTTTGAATATTATTATTATTATTATTATTATTATTATTATTATTATTATGTTTGTGATGAATCCTTAACATTAGTATCAGAAAACCATAAAATCAAAAGAGAAATCAAGATGTCTTTCATTCATAAATGTGAACTCCATTCCTTATCGGGAGTAGTTGAACAATGCTTCATGAGTACTTTTTATGGCCTACTTTGGGGTAGGATACATTCTTAGCATAGTCTGACCTTTAATGCAAGCCCTTGAAATAATTCTGATGCTTGATAAATACAGGCATTGATACCATATCTTGCTATTTGGAGTGATCATACAAAAGCATACTGATCATTTCAGTTCTCACCCTGATGAATTTTGTCAGTTTTAAAGATTGTGAATTTTAAGTTACTTTTATTCTATTTGCTTAGAATTTTGGTTTAACGTCTGACTAAGATCTGTTCTTTAATTTGTATATTAGTTTGCCATAAAAATATAATTCCTCTGTATTAGAAATAATACAGAATTAGGATAGTTTCTCACCTTTTGAAATGCAGAAACAAATATAGAAGAACTGCCTTACATTCAGGGAATCTGGATTATGTCTTTCTTTCTACTGCTCTGCATTTATAACTGCAGGAGCAATGATCATAACAATAAAGTTAAAATACTATAACTTTCACTCCAGTTTCTTTAACCAGTAATACTGTGTTTTTTTATACCAATTTCTGTACTGCTTTGCATTTCAATCATACTACATACCATGATTTAGATATCCCCACCAATATTACTGTTTAATATATAGTGGATCAACTTTTCCACAATGTAAGAAGTGGTGAAATACTTTTAACCTTTACATCCTTAACTGTAGGACTTTTTTGAAAGGAGTCAGCAGGATGTGCGTCTGACTCATTTAGACAGCCCAGCAGGACTGCCTTTGTCACCATTAAAAACAAAAGTAGCCGTCACATCAGTTCAGCAACATAGTAATTAACAACACACTTTGAGAATGGCTTTAAAAAGTAATCAACATTTCCTGTAACTTTTTGCTTGTTCTCTTGTGTTTTGCTAATTTAGAATGCATTTACATCAGTCATGATTGTAATAAATCCAGGCTGTTTTATCAGCTCCCAAAAATTTAGATTTTTTATCCTTATAAAGGAAAAAAAATCTGATTAATTTTTTATTAAAATTATGCTGTTTGCAGGTTCTGAATGACATGGTTTAAAGGGTATCAACCCAACCAATTACTGATACCTTTTATGTGGAATATACCTTATTAAAAAGCATGTGCCCATTTAACACATGCAATCTGATAAAAATAGATTATTTTATTTTAATTATTGTATTCATACATCTCCCTTTTGTCTTTTCTTTTCCAAAGGTGTGTCACACACATACACATAGGAGGCAGCTAAGGGGCTCAAATGAGGGAAATTCCATGCCGGGCCTCAGTGCATTAACCCTTTCTCTTCTACTCCTGCAAACCATTTTTGGGAAATTCCACCCATCCCAAATGATGACACTTCCGGTTCTGACCTCAATGACATCACTTCTGGTTCCGACCCCAATGACATCACTTCCTCTGGCTTGCCTTAAATACCATTGTTTTTCATCATTTCCGTGTTGAACTCCATGAAACCAGTTGCTTTATTTTGTCTGCAACCACCTGCAATATATGGGGTGTCTACTCCAAACCTTTTTGTGACTCCCTCTTGTTCTTATTGTGACAGGTGATTCAGTTTGCAAGACAGACTTCTAGATGTAACTTTTTGATGTAACATATAATATTCTTAAACTTTAAACTTCATCCATTTTGGTTTTAAGAGTTTCTAAGTCTATCCTGGCAACACTGCTCCCAATACAGTACACAGCCTTGTACAGGACGCCAGTCCATTGAAAAGAAAGTGGATATAAGGGGTCCATAGTAAAGAGCAGATAAAGAAAAACATGTTTTCATCCATTACCTTACTAAGCATTTGTTTTGCCACTTCCTTAGTGAAGATGACTTAGAAGAGTTTGAAACTGTGTTATATTTTTGCTATTACTATCTGCTATGATCATTTGATCCTTGGCAATAATTTAATTTCATGTTTTGTTAGTGCTTTAACTCTGTCATGTGTGGTACATGGCCGGCCATTCATCCCAGCCATATACCCCCAGGTGCTAGGTGGAGCCCTCCCTGCAGCATGGAGGTGCCCCCCGAATGCCAGCAGGGAATTATGAACATTGGAGTTTTTATCCACAGCCCTGCTGGATACCACAGGGGCCGCTAGAAGGCACGGCAGGGAGGAGCAGCGACTATTTGTCCTACACCCCAGAAGTACATCCGAGTCACATGGACAAGAGGAATGACGTGCTTCCAGGTTGAAGAAAATGAGTTTTTACCTGACCCAGAAGTGTTACCAGTCATATGGATTGAGACAGAAGAAACACTTCCGGGTCAAGGACTATAAAAGGACTGTTGGAGATCCCAGACATTGAGCTGAGCTGGGTGGAAGGGTGGCAAAGCATCTGGGAGAGGAGGATTGGTTTTGTATTGATTATTGTGTATGGTTAATGAGTATTGTGGAGAGGAGGGTGCTTTGTGTACTGTTATTAATAATAAAGTCAACTTGTTGGACTTTTATCTGGTGTCTAGAGTCAAGTCTGAGGGTGCAAGGGAGCGATAGCGCCCCCTATCTGTCACACATGTTAGGTCATTGTCAAATCTTACATTTTTTTTCCTTTGTAAGAAAATTATCAAAATGATTTGAAGTCTAAAACATATTAATAATTCTCAATCCTCCCAATTTATTCTCTTCACTTTCCTTCTAAGTATTTAATTAAACCAAACAGTGCAGGATAAATAAACACAAGTGTAAATGGAAAGAAGCTAAATGGAAAAATGCTGGTTTATTTTGTCAGTTGCATCGTATTGCTAATAATGAGCAATTAAAAACTTAGAATACATCACTATCACTAAAATAAGCAATAAGGGTTCAAAGTCTTAACAAGCAAGACAACTGAAATGAAGCAGAAGAGTTATTTGACTAATAAGTGCTTCTTATTAAGCAATTGGATTAGAACAAAAACTCGCAGCAACTGCAGCCCTCCAGGAACAACTTTGCCCACCCTGGCTTAGGATTTAATAACACAAACAGGTCAGTGAAATGTGCAGTTTTTTTATAGAAAAAGAAGAAAAACTAACATATAACATGTTTAGTTACATTTTTGTCAGTAATGTAACTATCAGGGAAGGTCAGCTTGGGGAACATGCACTGATACAGCGAGTTGCCGAACCCAACACACCATGAATCAGCTCAGGATCCTGGTTGGTAACCTCCCCATCGTGACACGTGGTCCAGTCCCACCCTCTGGAAATTACCATCTGTCTACTGCTGCCAGGTGTTACATTGCATCCTCTTTGCCTGGTCTACCCACTTGGGTCTTTAACAATGAGGATCCTGCAAGCCGAATCATCCTTGGGGAATCATGGCACATGGCCGTACTGCTGTAACTGACTCTCTATCACAATCCAGGTAATGTGCCTCATTCAGGACTCTGTGAGCAACCACTCACTTGATACAAAGTCAAACCAATGTTACCCGAGGATTCTCTGAAGAGACATAGTTATGAAGGAGTCCAGTCTGTCACTGGATAGTGTCCATGTCTCACAACCATATAGCAAGACAAGAAGCATCAGGACTGTAAAGACTAGGACCTTCGTCATTTTGCATAGATATCAGGAGCACTGCACACCCCTTTCCAACAACCTTATGATCCCCCTTTCTCTCTCAATCCATCTACTGACTTCATTGTGAGAGTCACCAGAGACATGAAAGCCACTGCCGAAGTCAGTAAACCTCTCAACAAGGTTGGCACTCTCTCCGCAGACAGACACACTGCTGATGGCTGTGCCTATGAGGTCATTAAATGCCTGGATCTTAGTTTTTATCCAGGACACTTGCAAGCCCAAATACTCATACTCCTCGCTTAGCCTCTGCAAGCATTGCAGAGTAGAAGCAAGAATAAACCCTTGACAAACCCTAGAATCAACTGGGAAAAACGCAGAGGTTCTTCCTCCACTCTGCACAGCACTCACAGTACCAGTGTACAGGCCAGCCATGATATCCAGCAACCTTGAGGGGATCCCGCAAAGTCTCAGGATTTCCAACAAAGCAAATCGATAAACTCTGCTAAAATTCACGTTTGCGTTCCATGAGAACCCTCAGTGCCAGGATGCAGTCGATAGTAGACTTCTTAGGCATTAAGCCAGCCTGCTCAGGTCACGGGTAGGTAAGCAAGTGATCACGGATTCTATTGAGGATGACCCTAGCAAGGGCCTTACCTGGCACCAAGAGTAGTGTTATCCCCCTGTAGTTGCTGCAATCCAGGTGAGCACCCTTCTTTTCATATAGGGATAACAAGTCCCGTTTTCCTGTCAGTTGGGATGACACCCATTTTGCAATGCCAGGAGGACAGCCTTATCACCAGCCTGGAGAATTTCACCCTGGATACCACAGATCCCCACAGCCTTCCCTATCCCTCAGCTGGTTCACCACTTGTGCAATCTCAGTGAGACTGGGTGGTTTACAGCTAATTGGAGGATCAGCCTGAATAGCTGTGGACCCAGAGATATCCATTGTCTTAGCTGGAAGATCACTTTTAAACAGCTGCTCAAAGAAGCCAGCCCAGTGGGTCACAACTGCAGTGTCATCCATAAAGATCATTCCATGAACCACACTGACTATGAATCCCCAAGGAACAGATTCAGATGTGCGTAATGCTTTGATTCCTTTGTAAGCAGGACGTTGGTCACTAGACCACAGATGGTGTGTCACTTGCTCACAGATTCCTCCAACAAACACCTCCTTGTCTGCCCTCAGAGCCATCACAGCTGTCTTTCTCAGTTCCTGGTACAGACCAGAGATGTCATCCTGCTGTGCATGACAACTCCTTTCTATGATATTCAGAGTGCCCTGTGAGATGAAACACCTCCTTCTGGTAAACACTGGTGACACCAACACAACCCTCAGCAACCTTCAGGGTCTTTGTCATGGAAGGTCTCCCACATCACATTAGGATCGGCAGTCGCATCCAAGTCTGTAAGTTCCTCACACAAACTGTGTGCAAACTCGTCAGAATGTAACTATGTTACCTTTAAAAGTAACACTCATCACACTGCTGTAGAAACACTGGCTCCACGCTTGCTTTTGGATTCAGAGTGGCCAATTATGATGTTTGACTCTTTCTTGTACAGTTTAATGACATTGGAACGCTTTAGTAGAACTCCATAGGCAGACTTGTGTTTGTAAAATGCAGGTTTTTAAGAAACCAGGTTCCTGCTGTAACTGGGTTACTCGCCTTATCCCAGTTTTATGAGTGTATGTAAATGCACTGATTAAGAAGTAGGGAAAAAGATAGAGAAGCACAGGAAATAAAATAGGAACTGATAACAAAGTGCTAGGCAATCCTTGAGAAACAGGCAGAACCTGCAATCTGTGATAGGAGAAATCAATGGAGAAGCTAGGACATTTCTTGTTTAAAATTTCCCTTGTACTTTATGTTCTCCCTGTGGTTGTCTCTGCCTTGAACACTTTATTTGGAAATTAAATGCACCAACTGTTTCAGTGATCTGTGTTTTGGCATTAATTCTGGAGTGGAAAAGTGCCAGGAGGATGCTCTCCATTTACAACCAATAACGTTTAACATCTGGAAGGAATTAATCTTTACTAGTAGGCCTTAAGGGCTTTAGTATTTGGTGTCATTATGCTCAGTTGTTGTAATGTTTTTTTTTCTTTTCCTGTTAATTCAGTTTCTGAACCTACTTTTTCCATTATAGAGTTGTGAGGTGCTAGAGTCTATTCTAGCAGAATCGATACTACACCTGAATCAATCCATCATGGTGCCAGTCTATAAAAGGGAACATAACCAGTCTACCAGAAAAACAAGCATTCTGAAAACAGGGCTCTTGATCTTTGAGGAACATAAGTATTTTCAGTAACATTAAGGTCACAATCATAACAATCTAAAACTAAATTCCTATGACAACTCTCAGTTAATCTAATCAAGCCTCACACCAAACAAAAATATCAGGTAAACATATACTGTAGCTAGATTGTTATCTGTGGGCTTTCCATCCACAAGATAATTGTGGACACAGTAAGGTCTAAAATAAATGAAAGACAAACAAGTGGCTAACCATGACACACACAATAGGGGCCAACTTAGAATTATCAATTTAATGTAACATATCCAGGGGAAAGCTATGTGGACAAGAGAAACTGCAAACGAAGAAATACAGCGAGGACCATGTTGAAAATTGATCCAGTTTGTCAGAAGTTCTGTGGAAGCACTAAATTACTGCATCACTGTGCTAACCACCTTTTCATTTTCAAATATGTAGTACTTCCTTAGGAGACTGCATTCCCTTAATGTGGGAAATGACATCCTTCACATCTTGTACAACTCTGTGATGGCCAGTGTGATTACTATGCAATGATGATTTGGACTGATTACATCAAGAGAGACCCATCAAATCAACAAGTTAATTAAATAATTAAAATGCTAGGCTCTGTAATAGAATGCAATCTGGAGCCCCTGCATGTAGTAGCAAAGGAGAGAATTTAAACCAAACTGAGTGCCATAATAAAGAATGTTGCATCTCCTCACTCTGACACACTAACACTGAGTTCTTTCAACCAACAAGTTATTCAACAGAAGTGTGTCAAGAAACACTGCTATGGCTCCTTCTTACCTTCTGCAATACGTCTGCATAATGCCTCACTGTGATTGCCAAGTCAGAGGCTCTTTTCTTTCATTTTAAGTTATTCTGGTGTATATTCAGACCAGAGTATGCATGTCTATATATTTATCTATTTTGGCATTTATTTTTTTAAAGAGCTTCTGTAAAATGCCAAGACAGACAGGTTCTGCCTGCCTGTCTGTCTGTCTGTCTGTCTAAATTGATGTATGCATATTTTCATACTGCTGCTATTAAATGGATGTTCTATTAATGTCTGTGCTATTTCCAATCTCTTATTTTAGCTTTTATTTATGACTTTGACTTTGTTTTCGTTATCTTTACTCACTTTTTCACTGACTCACCTGCATTTTAGTGCTTTTCCTGAACCTCCATGTTGTATATTATTAGATCCTTACTAAACCTATTGATTTTTGACCTCAATCTATCTGTGTGTCAAGCAGTAATTGTGTCCATCAGCAGCAGAGCTTAATGTTCTCTGTGAGCAGCATGTGTCTACCTGTTTCCTTATACCTGCATGCCATTATTTTTGATGTATGCATGTAACTCACTATTTTAAGTTATTTCTATTATGAATTATCCATTATATATATTTTAAAAGAAATATGACCTTATATTTTAAAACAATATTGTGCGTTAAATAACTCCAAAATAAATATGTTAGAATTCATTACCTAGTACCCTTCGAACCATGTGCAGTTTTCCTTTCTGTGAATGGATGTTGCTTTTAGAATCAATGACATATCAATCTGGCATTGGTGTTTTTGTTTCATCTGACATTGATTATGTTTTAATCAATCAATCAATCAATCAATCAATCAATCACTTAATGTAAAAGTGTCCTGCTCAGTAATAAACACCTCTTGTCATGAATCACACCAATGTGTGCATAGACACATACTGTATTCCCAAATTCAAAGAGTGTACATTAGAAAAAAAGATGTGAAACAAGCTAAAATAGAAAATGGAAAACAAAACAATTAGTAAACTCAGCCAAAATTCAAACAAATGTTAAAGGTGAGAAAAAAAGATCTTAAAAAACAACTGTGGGAAGTCATGGCCTTACTGTAAACATCAGATTTGAAAAAGCCAGAAATTTGGAAACTACTGATGTTGGACCCAGAGAAGTAATGTCATAAAAAAAAGCCAGGTTATGAAGCCAAAAGACAAGAAAATGATCATCAGAGCCCAATCTTAGTTGAAAAACACACTTCCAAGAGATAGGTACTTGCAAGTTTGTTTTAAAACATATCCAGAAACTTGGACACTCAACATAGCGCAACAGCAGCTTAAATAGCATTGGCCTGTTGATGTGAACCAGCAAGACTTGTCAGCGTAAAGAAACTGTAAATTAAACAAAATGGTACTTTGAAAAAACAAAATAATGAAAAATAAAAAAAAAAACACTGAAGCTAAGACCAAATGCCAAACATCATTCAAAAAATAAATATATATTTAAAAAAAATCTGGAATTATAACACACTGTTCTCACAGCTAGTAAAGCCAGATAACTAGAAAGAAGCTCCATGCTGCTGATTCATCTGTATAGAGTTCATTATTAGTACATGTTATATACTGTTTTACTTGCGTTAAACAAGTATAACCAGCAATGAAAAAAGCAAACCTATGTGACAAATAAAGGGTTTTTAATATCAAGTAAGGGTACATATTTTTGGGATGATGTGCAGGACTATCTTGGGAAATAAGGAACATCTGGTCACCATAGTCATAATCCTTGTTACACTTAATGTACTTAATATCTCTCTTTTAGGTTATTGAAACTTCAGTAACAAGAGTCCTAAACTATAAACTAACTAGTACCAAGTGCAAGACTTACCTCCTACCTATTAGCATTTAAAATAAGAATGGAGACCAGTTACTTTAAAACAGACTACTCCTAGAGGTGATACTAATTGAAAACTGTTGCATTTTGAATGTCTAATTGATCGTCGTTGTGATAACTTTCACAATTTCACAATGGAGCTTTTACAATGGATTGGAGAATGAGACATCCTGACATGCTGATGTCATCCTTGCAAATGAAAAAGAAGTGGCTGAGAGTTTTTGTGGTCTGTGGCATGATCATTAATGAAAAAATACATTTTGTGTCTAAAAATTTGTGTTTTGGTTGCTGCTTAAGAGCCATGCTGGAATTTTTAAAGCTTATTTTTCCCTTTGGAAGGTTTTTTTTTTTTGCCTGCACAGGAGCAACAGAAGATGAGAAGGGGGGTGCTAAGGGGACACACAGCGTAAGGATTCATCAATACGAAAAAATAAAAGCAGTGCGAGTGGAGAACTTTTAAGTAATGAGAAAGAGGGGTACAGAGTTAGAACAGAGAAAAGTAAAGTTAACCTCATAGAAAGACAAACAGCAGTCAGTCAAGGGGGAGAATATTGCAGGAGGTTAAGAGGGCAGAATAAGTAAATTAACTGCAGCAGATCTTTAATCTATTTTTTAAATTATTTTTTTCCCCAGAAAGAGAGAGTAGTGATAGACTCAGTGATTAGGGGAAATGAAGCACTGGTTTGCTCCAGAGATAGAAAATTTCACGCAATGTGTTGTCTTCCAGGTGCACAAGTGGGAGAACCCCTGGAAGGGATGATACACTCTAGGTCAGAGCGGAAGTAGATCCAGTTGTCATTGTTCATGTTGGAACAAATGACATACATACAGTAAGGTTAGTCTTTCAGTTTTGCGATCCAAATTTAAAGAGTGAGGCGACAGACTGAGGAGCAGAACTGACAAGGTAGTCTTCTCTAAAGTTTAGCTCAGTCCAGGTAAGATTGTGGAGATTAGAAGGCTTAGTGGTAGCTCAGATCTTGGTGTAGGGTAGAAAGGTTTAGGTTTATGGGACTCCTTTTGGAACAGATTGAGACCTGTTCAGCCACAACAGGTTACATCTGAACTAGAGAGGCACCAATGTGTTAGGGAGGCATATGAGTAGTCGGGGATTATTTAAACTAGGGCATGTGGGTCGAGGGGAGTTTAGGACAGGCCATGTTTAGAATTGTATATAAAAGAACAAACAATAGTGTAAAAATAAAAATGCAGAATGATGTAAATTCTGATCCAACAATTAAATGCGAAAGTAGTATGAGTAACACATTAAAAATAGCTTGCTTTAACGCTGGAAGTATCAAAAATACTGTTGGAGTTGGAGTTATATGTAGAGGAGTATAATTAGGATATTATAGCAATAATAGAAACTTGGCTAAATAAAAAAAGACAGATATGAGTATAATATAGAGGGATACACATTTTTAGGAAGGATGGATAGAATAGAAAAGGAGATGGAATTGCTGTTTATGTTAGAACTGTTTTACATATAATGCAGGACAGGTACATAACTACATTTAGAATTAGTAGAAAATTTTAAAAAATCTGCAGTGGATTAATAAGGCATTGAAAAAGAAGCTGCAAAGAAAAAAAAATACAGCTGTATAAGATTAATGCGAATTGTAGGGTGTATGAGAATATGAGGGCAACAATTAAAAAGGATAATAGGAAAGCTAAAAGGCTGTTAGAGAGAAATATAGCAGATAAAGTGAAATATGACATAAAGACATTCTTCAGTATTTTTGTAGTAGAATAATAGTCAAGGAGGAGGTGAAATGCACCAGGTATGGTAAAGGAGAATTTCAAATACAAACAGTGAAATAGCAGATGTTCTAAACTTGCATTTTTCTGAGGTCATCACATGTGAGGAAGTAAATAACCTCCCGGCGGTAAAAGGGACAACTAAGGAGGTACTGAGTGGTTTGGAAATTGTAGAGGGAGAAGTACTGCTTAGATTAAATAGGCTGAAATTAAACCAATCACCAAGACCAGGTAATATTTATTCTTGAGTTCTTAAGGAGGTTAGCGAGTACATGTATAAACCCTTAACAAATATTTTAGGAAGTCGCTGCAGACTGTGGAAATTCCAAAGAACTGGAAAATGGAAGCTATTATCCTGTTATATAAAAAGGGTGACTGGACATATCCAAGCAAGAATAGGCCAGTAAGCTTAACATGTATCACAGGAAAATTCATTAAGGATTGGAATTATTAAGGGAAATACTGAGCAACACATTGCAGGAACAGGGGTTTTACTGAACAGTCAGAATGGGTTCAGAAGAAGAAGGGTCTTGTTTAACAACCATTCTAAAATTCTATGATGAAGCAACAAAAGGATATGATCAAAGAGGTGCATCTATTATTTATATTTACTTTCAGAAAGCATTTGATAATGTGCATGAGAGTTTGGGCATCAAACTAAAAGAAGTGGGAGGTATTGTTTGTACTTATGATGGGTGGAAAATTGGAGAGGATTATGGTTCAAGGAGCCATATTAGAATTGGCTGACATTAAGAGTGGTGTTCCGTAGGTGTAAGTGATATGGCTGCTGCTATTATCTATACTAATAAAAGGCAAAGCCCTCACTCACTCACTCACTCACTCACTCACTCACTGACTCATCACTAATTCTCCAACTTCCCGTGTGGGTGGAAGGCTGAAATTTGGCAGGTTCATTCCTTACAGCTTCCTTACAAAAGTTGGGCAGGTTTTATATCGAAATTCTACGCGTAATGGTCATAACTGGAAGCAGTTTTCTCCATTTACTGTAATGGAGATGAGCCTCAACGCCGTGAGGGCGGAGTTTCGTGTGACATCATCACGCCTCCCACGTAATCACGCAGTAGGTAGAAAACCAGGAAGACCTCAAAAAGCGCTGAAGAAAACATGCATTATATAATTGAGAAGGCAGCGAAACAATAAGAAGTGAGCGAAAGTGACATATACAACCATATTCATGAGTTCTGCTACTTGGAAACAAAGCACGATGTAAACCTACACTTTAAATTAAGTTCATAGACAGGCTGCGCTGGCGTTTGTAATTTAGTGCCTGCCCATATAAGGCCGTCCGTCAGCGGCAATCCAATAGCAAACTGCCACGGGTAAATATTCAAGGGTGAAGGACTGTGCTTATGGAGAGGAAGATGAGATGGTCAGGGTGGTGTTTGACACAAACTCAGCGAAACTGCGAGAGAAAGTTTTAAGTGCCAGGACTAAGGTAACATTAAATACAGCCATGGACATAGCACGAGATGGCACCAGCACAGCTGGGAACCTTCGATACATGTACACCGAGTGGCTCACGTGAACTGACGCAGTGCACAGATAAAAAGCAACAGTTCCAAAGAGCTGAACAAAACCGAATTACACAATTGAAAAGGCAGCAAAAATATGAAGCGCCTGATAAGCATATTCATAAATCCAGCTACTGCGGAAACAAAGCACACGGTGGAAAAAGTCAATGTCCCGCTAAAGGAAGACAGTGTAAAAAACCCGTGCATGCAGTGTGTCAGGTCTCAGATAAAGAAGAAGACGAGCTGTTTATTGATGCAGTAAGAAACGAATCGATGAATGAAACCTGTCATCTTTACAACGATTGACAAACACGGAATGTAACTTGAACACAACACATCCTACAAATACGAACCTGATTGAAAGAAATAATGATAATCAAATCCTTGATGACAGCAACACTCAGTAACACTCACAAAACAAATACTGTATATTGACAGTCATGTTACGTTATTTTTAAAATGTTCCCTTTTCTTTTCTAGCTTTTTAACACACTACTTCTCGCTATATACGCGGGTATATATATATATACCGATCTACATACTCGAATAATGGATACTTTATTCGCCATCAATGATTGTTTTGGTAAAGCCATACTCAGTGTATTCATTAGATGAACGGTAAAAAGTAAGAGCGAGGGAGGATGACTCATTGACGCATGCAGGCTGTAGTGCGTCAACTCTATCTGAATTGCGATCACATTTGAAAAATAAATCTTTTCAAGTTCTATTTAGTCCATATGTGTCAAACTCAAGGGCAGGGCCACATCCGCCGTGTAATTATATCCGCCCGAGATCATTTTATATACTGTATATATAAAACCTAACTCTAACCCTAACCCTAAACTTACCCGATGCATACTCTAAACTTAACATCACAGGATGAGGTAGCAACTGTAACCCTAACGCCTAATGTTAAGCCAGTATACAACATAAAAGATAAGTTTATTAATTAAACGTCTAAATTTAAAGAATAAAGGGTTAAAGTTATAAAGACAAAATATGACATAGACAGACTTTTCCGACCCAAATTCTAAACATATCACAGGATGAGGTAGCAAGTATAATTTTAGCACCAGGTGTTAATGACCAGGAATAGGGATATACACAAAGGACAAAAACAGGAAGATTGTCAGTCAAGTTAGGATTGGTATTAGGGAAAGAAGGATAGGAAGGAAAAGGATAGGACAAAATAGGAACAGTGTTGATTGGAGAAAAGGGGAAACTTATGTAAAAGGAAATGGACCAGAGTGGACCTCAGGCATAACCATGCAGAACCACAACTGGAGCCACAGCCTAATATGAGGATCCCCAGACACCAATTAATACGTCACAAACTCCAAAATTGAATAGAATAGAAAAAGAATTGCATAAACAGAAGGATAGAGAAGTGAACGGACAGGTATGGATGGAACGGGACCAAGGGTTAAACTCAAGCCCACCCAGGCAGAACAACTCTTGGGACCACATCCTAATACACATAAAATGAAATAAATAAGTAGAACAGCAGAAACGGATAGGGGAATGGAATAAGCAAACAGGGAAGGAGAGGACCAGGATGAAACCAAGCCCACCCAGGCAGGACATCCAGTGGAACTACCGGACTGTGAGCAGAATTCCAAAAAAGAAAAGGTAATAGGCGGACAGGATGAATAGCAGACAGAGATAGGACAAATATCAGACAGGGATAGAAAAAATTAGACAAACACAGGAAGAAATAGACATAGGGGTAAGGAGGAAACAGATACAGAAGAAACAGGGCAAGGGATGAACTCAGGCCCACCAAGGCAGAACATCCCCTGGAACCACAACTAAGGGACCAGAAAATGAACTTAAGCCCACCAAGGCAAAACATTTTTGGAGCCATAAAAACAAGGACCAGGGATGTGTTCAAGCCAACCAAGGCAGAACATCCTTTGGAGCCACAACACTGTATAAGTTAACCTCCTTACATAACAAAATAAGAGGCAAATAGAAAAACAAAAAAGAAATAAAACACAGGCAAAAAATAGGATGAGACCTGCTTGGATAGGGGACACCATATGAGAAAATACATGTCTAACCAATAAAAAAACACAGGGAGGAGACAAGGTATTAGCCCAAAACAAATTGGTATAAGATGGCCAGTGCTTCCTGAAACTCCATAAGCAAAAAAGACACATAGCTCATGATTGGAGCAATGTAATCCAAGCTCATGGAGATTCTGTTCTTCCCTAAACCTAACCCTAACCCTAAACTACAGATCCCATAATGCAGCGCTTCAGCTGCCTTGCCAACACTTACGCGTTAATAAAGTCTACCTTATGATGCTGCAAGTCATTGCGAAGCTATAGTTATTGCACTGAGTTTGCACGCGCTTTGGTGACTTTGAAGAACAAAAAAAGTCCGTCTACATGCGGCTCGAACCTTGTGCATGTTTGGTAGCACATATCTGTGTGAGAAGCTCTTCTCAGTGATAAAGACTAACAAAACAGCACACAGGAGTCGCCTCACTGATGAGCACCTGCAGTCCATCCTGAGAATCTCCACAACACAGAACTTCACACCAAACAGAAACGAACTTGTGGCCAAAAAGATGCCAGGCGTCCAGCTCTAAAATGACATATGAGCAAAGACAACTGAATGATTTGATTTGTTATTGCACTGATTGAGTCAACCGTTTTAACAAACAGCATTGCACTGATCTGAAATAGCTGTGTGTGTATATATGTAGATATGTATGTATATGTATATATATGTTTATATATGTGTGTGTGTATGTATGTATATATATATATATATGTATTTGTGTGTATATATGTGTGTATATGTATGTATGTGTGTGTATATATGTAGATATATATATATATGTTTATGTGTGTGTGTGTATATATATATATATATATATATATATATATGACAACAACACTCATCACTCACAACAGTGACAAAACAATTACATTGACAATCAGGTTACGTTATTTTCAAAATGTTTCCTTTTCTTTTCATTGCTTCTTTAACACATTACTTCTCTCTGGCTGGTATTTTGCTAGTTAATTTATATAAATGATTTGGATAAAAATATACGCAACAAGCTGGTTAAATTTGCAGATGATACCCAGCTGGATGGATTGGCAGTTAATCAGGCAATCAGGCTTTGGCAGATTTGTGGCAGATGAAATTTTGTAACAATTCAGCCCGCCAGACTGACATGGGACGATTGTTACTGCTAACCTGTCCTACTTTGCGGCAGATGATAAAAAGAATAGGCCAATATCTCATCCTGTAGAGCCCCCCTGTACACATGTTATTTTAAAATGTTCAGTCAAACCTGATGACTGAGCATTTACAGTCCAAGACAAAAAAAAAAAAACTAGTGGTCAATATCCATAAACACGAGGAATATATTACATCAAAGAAAAGACAGAAGGAAAAAAGACCATAACAATCTCTTTCATCTGCACCCCCCAACCCAAAATAACCCTTATATGTGCCGATACAAAAAAATATCTATATAAAATACGAATATTACTCCCCCTGTTCCCCTTCCAGAGCTCACATGTAAGTCCACAGTTCCAGCCCCTGTGGGCAGCAGGTGAAACAAAGAGTACTACTGGATGCTGACATTGTGACAACGCAACGTATAGCTGCCCGTGAGTGAATATCATTTCTTTCTCTCTACACAAACTGTGTCTAACAATAGCATTCACACAGATGAGAAAGGATTGAACCGTGAGCGTGATTGTAAATGTTTTAGATGTGAGCAGGACTTTTCCAAATATCTTTGCATAAAGTCTTGTCTTGCAGGGCTTGAAATTTTCTCTTGTGGGATTTCACTTTCACCAAGCAACAAATCTTTTAATTCTCATGGATAAGCTCTTCATTGAGAAGAAACACTACTTTTCCCTGATAGATGATCTACAAGCCTCTGACTTAAAGTTTAAATCCGAATAATATATTTGATCTCTTTTCGTTGTTCCATTATTTCACAGAGTAATAATTTCCGTTTTTTTGCACTAATGTGATCTTTACTATCATTTTTTTGAGACTTCCATTATCTCTAACCTGCTCTGCATGTGTATCGAGCCAACATTTTTTAACATCTTTACAATATTCTACTTTGTCATCTACTCTTTGACTTTTATTTCTGGCCCCGGGCGTGGTTAAATCTCTTGGCACAAAGTCTTGTCTCACGGCACGTGAAAGTGTCTCTCTGAGAAAGTCACGTCTCGTCTCTCTTCCCAAGATTTTTTTATTATAATAGACAGATATGTAATCCTCCACATGAATACTTTCTAACACATTGTAAAGATTTGCTGTTTGGATTGCTTCATTACTATAACTAATCTCTTGACTCATTTATTATTCCTGAGGCAGCAGCCATTGCAGACAACTACACAGTCAAAGTTTGGCATCATGTTTAGATAAAACTATTTTCCAGTTACAGACAATAAGACCTACATCTTGGATTGCTTGACCAAAAAAAGTTTTCAACAAACCAGAATGAAATGCCAACTTTGTCAGGGTCAAACTAGCATCATACCCCATCAGATGTCAGCACATATTGTAATAGTGAAATAATTTGTTGAAGAAGGAGATCTGCACAATGGTAGAAGCACAAAAACCTGTTAATCAAGACACACTAGCGTGGTAATACTACATGTCAACATTGTGAGGTGATATAGAGTTAAGTGCTGTAGGCAGTTAGAAATTTAAGAATGGATAATTATTTAGTAAGTAGATGTGTGATGTTAGTTTAACAAGAATTACTAATATGAAATTGCAAAGAATAACAGTAGGAAGAGCAGATGCAGTATAATAAATGTGAGAAACCATGCATGAGAACTAATCCTATGACATGTATGTCCTTTCCACTAAATAAATTACACAGATCCCTGCAGTATTCAATACTTGCAACTGCTTTTGATTTCAAGACATATTGGACTGTATTCCCATATAAACAAACATTCTTCAAATACAATATCTTTACTTGAGAAAAAACTTCACCTGGCAAGTAGCCTACATTCTAGCAAAAAGCCAAAAATGTCTTTAGTCATATTTTGTATTTTTACAGCAAAATATTTTAATAGTGTACTTGGATTTTCATTTTGGATCTGTACTAGATAGATAGATAGATAGATAGATAGATAGATAGATAGATAGATAGATAGATAGATAGATAGATAGATAGATAGATAGTGTACAGAAAGGTGACACTGAATTGATGTCCTAGCCAGAACTGGGGTAAGTAGTGTTCCCTTTCCTCAACAGGTCTATTAAATGGCAGTGGAGACAGCCTTCCAAGAGACATTTTTAACAAGATCTGCCCCATCCAGCATTTAATTTCAAGCTGCAAAATCTCTAATGAATATCTAGTTAACACTGAAAGAGATCAAAAAATATGTCACAAAAAATGATAACCCAAAATAAAGCTACATAATTTTACCAAAGAAAAGCAAGTAGATACAGAAAACCAGAGGGCTAAGAACAGATCCTTGAGGAACAGCTTGTGTGCCTAGTGCTAGCTGTACCTGTGGTGGTCAAGACTAATAAACTGTTTCCTGTTAGTTAAGTAGGACTTATAAAAAATGGAGAGCAGAGTCTGAGAAACTCAGGATGCTTTCCATTCTGGACAGTAGGATATTTAGATTGACTGTATCAAATGCTGCTGTTCAATCTAGAAAATGTTAATACTTCCAGAATAGGTTGGTTTAAGTAAATCTTTGAGCAGAACAGTGTCATTGCTGTGCTACAGCTGAAGCTGGGCTTAAAGGGCTACATCAGTTTATTTGAAGTTAAATAACTGGCAAGTTGAGAAATTTAGATAAAAAAGGTAAATAGGTCAAAAATGGTTCAGATTGTCAATGTCAAGATCTGACCTTTTAACATTTGGAATACCAAAAAATTTTCAAAACACAGTATTCTGAATTTTTCTTAATGGTTTTTAAATAAATATTAAAAATCACAACCATACAGTAGCTAAAAATATATCTGAAAATTACATGAATGGGTGAACAGATGGAAGGACAATTTAAGAATATAATTTTGTTACCTATTCATTGGAAACAGGGTTTAGCAGTGTTCTTATTCCATTTAACAAAAATGTAGTCATTGTTTTTCAGTTTATTAGTCTCCCATGTATCATTGTGTAAATGAATATCCTCGGCCAATACAAACAAGGCTTATATGAAGTCACTCAGTGAGAATAGCTGTACTTTGGCTGAAGCTGTCTGTGCATTTTATTAAGTTACATTAATACTACATTCAGGCCATTGAAAACACTTATGGCACCTGTGTTCCTGTTTTTGCAAATTTGTTGATTTGAACAGCCTTACCTTCTTACTTCGTTCACTCTAAATCTTCCTTAGTTGTTTTATGAAAAAATTCATCAGCTTTAAAAAAATTCTCTTCTTCGAAGTAGAAACCCATACCTGTTTCAAGCTTATCTTAGTTTACTTGGAGTTATGTTTCTGAATCAGTACAACATAAAGCCACATTCAGCATAGTTTGATCACAATGTGTCCTGGTGCTCATACTTTACCTGAGAATCAATCTGTGTTATCTGGTGGGTGTTCTTTTCAAAACTGGACAATGGTTTGACTGACTACTAGCATGACTCTGGTACATTTTAAGAACTGTAGTTCAGGCAACATTTAAAATGTGTCTTATTGTTGAGATGTGTTAGTCACATGTGAAAGCGGAGAAGTACAAAGTCAAAGACAATACCTGGCTCATCACCAGGATAGCCTTAACTAACGACAATAGTCACCCAACAATTAATTTCCAACTTTCTCTATAGTGCAATTCACACCCCTTTGACCTTCCATTGTCATCTTCTTATATAGTCACACTATCTCCTGGCAGTTAGCTGTTTTCTTCCATCTTCAAATTTCAGACTCGGGGAACTATTATGGGATGTATCTATTTATGTCCTTCTCAACTAGTTAGATTCATGTGAACACTGAATTGAACTCCTGGGGTCAGAGATCACCTTCAAGAATCCTGAGCCTACCATACAGAAACACTATAAGAAGTTCCCTGAGTGCTCTGCATCTTACTTGAGATGGTTTGATATTTACAGTATATTGTCTTCCCTTCTCGTTTAGCCTTGTTGGTTGTTATTTTTTGGCTTATTTACACATATTACTGCAATATTATATATTTAAAAGATGGGCACTTCATAATAACTTCTGTGTTTTGCTATTTTCTTTTTTGTTTCTACTACTGCCATCTGATCAATGTACCCTGCAGTCGCATTTGATGTTGGGAAAAATGTGCATACCAGATCCACTACATCTAATCCTCTTGGATTAACAAGATAACAATAATGAATTGGTTATGTTTTTTTTAAATGCCCTGTGGGTGCCAGGCAGTCTTTTGGTTCTGGAACTCCTGTATATTTATTTTCTCCATCATCTCACTGACTGGAGTTTTTGCTTTCTTCTCCTTCCTGGTCATCTGACCCTAGCATCAGACTGTGTTGTTCACAATTATAACCTTTAGAGACTTAAAAGCTGGGTTTGGTTTATGTAAATTTATGCTTAGGGACTGTGGATTTCTTATTTGCATGTTTGTACTGAGTACGTTTGTATTTATGTTTCTCTCTTTATTTTGTTGTTTGTAATTTAGTTCTTTTTTAACCTCTTGTAAAGAAATTTGAGCTACAATTTTTGTATTAAAATATATTATATAAATGAATGTTTTTTGTTGTTGTTTTTCACTGTAAACACTTCACTTGTGGCATGGTTACTCTGGTACAGTACAGGATGGTAAAATACAGTAATTTTAATCTTTAAGAATAGATATTTCTCAAATTACATACAAACAAGAGGTCACTTCAGATTTTTTCTTGCAAAGGTTTTTCTTTTTTGAGAATTTTTTTAAAAGAACATTTTCAGAAAATGATACATAATTGTTCTTTCTTGTATTGACCTACCCTTCCCTCTAAGTACTCCTTTAATATTTTGTTATTCCTTGTTTAAAATTTTTGTATTGCAAAATACAAAAATTAAGAGGGAAAACAAACTTGCCTGTATTAAGTTGTAATTTCTTCCAGTTATGATCCATAGTTCCTTATTTTCTGCTGTTTTCTCAGTTTATTATTATGTTATTTATTATTATTTTTATTTAACATTAATCTTATTGTTCAGCAGCATAGTGGCACAGTGGTTAGTGTTGTTACTGCAGTTTAGGTTATCTTATGGGTTAGCTTATGGTATGAAGAGGTCTTCCCTACATTGGACTAACACACTGTCCAAAATTGGTCCCAATGTTGTGGCAAATACTACTAGGCGAGTCTGTGATTACCAGTGGTAATAAATTTGAAATTGTAGTATTAGTAGATGGCTGGATGTATGGATTATTTTTGAAAATCATCAGCAAATTTTGTATGCTGAGCCCTGAATAAATGTGATGTAGAGAAAACATAACTAGTGTTTATAGTATATATGAGAACTTGTCATCTCTTAAATTTCATCTAACTTTAAGAGACAATTTAGTAAAAAATGTCAACTCAACCACTTTAGATAAATGTATTCTGTAACTGTCTCAGCATCTCAGCACCAGATGTTAAAATTAAAACTTTAATATATCTGATTTATCATCCATTTTATATGAAAATTGGAATCTGACAGCAGTCAGCCCTGGGTAGAGTGCTGTTGCAAACATAAGAAAATAAAGCAAATGATACAGCTCTAAGAAAGTTGACCAAAGCACACGGTCATTTGCCCAATTACTGCATGTGATGAGCACTTTAAAGATTCTTAGCTGCCAGCACCATATTTTGTTCCTTGTAATATGGTACTAAAAACCAGTATAAAATGTGGATTTTAAACTGCATAGAGCACTCACCCCCTAGCATCTTGTGGTTTCTATGGAATGCAAATATCCAGACAAAAGGAAGCCCATCTCTTCCTTAATTAAATGTACAGTACTAAGTTTTTTATGGAGCCTAAAGAATATTATTTGTTCTGTTTCCTTGTGAAACTGCAGAATTTAATGAAGTCATTCAATGCAGTTCAACAAAAACATATAAAGAAAATGGATTCTTGCATAAAATCTTTATATTTTGTGACATATCTAATCAGATACATTTATGATTTTACAGGGAAAAATGTCTCTGTCTAGCGCTTTCACCTCTTACATGTCTGTAGCCCCTCCACTTCAACATTCACATATACACTCACCTAAAGGATTATTAGGAACACCTGTTCAATTTCTCATTAATGCAATTATCTAATCAACCAATCACATGGCAGTTGCTTCAATGCATTTAGGGGTGTGGTCCTGGTCAAGACAATCTCCTGAACTCCAAACTGAATGTCAGAATGGGAAAGAAAGGCGATTTAAGCAATTTTGAGCGTGGCATGGTTGTTGGTGCCAGACGGGCCAGTCTGAGTATTTCACAATCTGCTCAGTTACTGGGATTTTCACGCACAACCATTTCTAGGGTTTGCAAAGAATGGTGTGAAAAGGGAAAAACATCCAGTATGCGGCAGTCCTGTGGGCGAAAATGCCTTGTTGATGACTGCCGACTGATTCAAGCTGATAGAAGAGCAACTTTGACTGAAATTACCACTCGTTACAACCGAGGTATGCAGCAAAGCATTTGTGAAGCCACAACACGCACAACCTTGAGGCGGATGTGGGCTACAACAGCAGAAGACCCTACCGGGTACCACTCATCTCCACTTAAAATAGGAAAAAGAGGCTACAATTTGCACAAGCTCACCAAAATTGGACAGTTGAAGACTGGAAAAATGTTGCCTGGTCTGATGAGTCTCGATTTCTGTTGAGACATTCAAATGGTAGAGTCAGAATTTTCTGGTAAACAGAATGAGAACATGGATCCATCATGCCTTGTTACCACTGTGCAGGCTGGTGGTGGTGGTGTAATGGTGTGGGGGATGTTTTCTTGGCACACTTTAGGCCCCTTAGTGCCAATTGGGCATCGTTTAAATGCCACGGGCTACCCAAGCATTGTTTCTGACCATGTCCATCCCTTCATGACCACCATGTACCCATCCTCTGATGGCTACTTCCAGCAGGATAATGCACCATGTCACAAAGCTCGAATCATTTCAAATTGTATTCTTGAACATGACATTGAGTTCACTGTACTAAAATGGCCCCCACAGTCACCAGATCTCAACCCAATAGAGCACCTTTGGGATGTGGTGGAACGGGAGCTTCGTGCCCTGGATGTGCATCCCACAAATCTCCATCAACTGCAAGATACTATCCTATCAATATGGGCCAACATTTCTAAAGAATGCTTTCAGCACCTTGTTGAATCAATGCCACGTAGAATTAAGGCAGTTCTGAAGACGAAAGGGGGTCAAACACCGTATTAGTATGGTGTTCCTAATAATCCTTTAGGTGAGTGTAAAGTAAATCTATCTTATACTTCAGTATAAAATTTGAGATTACATTATTATTTTGTTGGGAATCAATCAAAATGACACATTTCATTGATCACCCAGTTTTTCAGCCTCCTGAGCTGTAAGTACTGTTAGTAAAATATAGATATCATCCTACAATCAATTTTACCTGTCTTAAGCAGACCATCAATGCAATGGCTAGCATTATAAGCTTAGAACTAAAGAATGTTTAGTACAGTCTTGAACTTCAGAACCTTCTTATCCATATACACTGTAGCACTTTTTTGCTTAAGTTGACTATATTTTAAGTGCATGGAAGTTCAACTTGAAAACTGTTGAAATGATTTGTGAAAAAAAATCTCATTTAATATAATCCAATTTGAATAGTATAATTCTTTGATTTAATTTTCTTAAGCACCAGAATAAATGCTATCCTTCACAATTTTTCATAGAACTGTTACAGTTGAGCAAACGGATCTTCAAATCACAAACTTTTATCAATACATGTCTTTTGGCAATGTGAAGATCCCAGATACCAAATGTAAAAGCCTTGTCAACACCTGAAGAATGTATAAAGTCCTCATGTAAAGTGACTGACTCCATAATCAAATCTACAATTCAAGCATTGTGAGGTATCTGGTTTTAACTGATATAAAGTTAACAATTTATTTCAAGATGAATGTCACTCAGGAAAACATGTGAGGAGCCTCCATTTACCCATGGGAAAATTCTAATTTGTATTGTGGCCTGTCAATGACTTTAATGAATTCCAGTGCCTTTCAAATTTTAGAAAACAGATGTGCATTGTCAGTGCTATATTGATTTTTGCAAATGATCTGGGTCGGGTCAATAAGTTTTATTTGATTTCTTTAAACTGTCTTGCTCTGTTACTAATCTAATAAAACAAGGTAAACAAGAGGAAGTGAAATGAGCCCTAGGATTATGTGCTACTTAAGGAATTTGAGTGATTGCTAGCTTCTGCCTATGGTACATATTAGAGCAAGTTGCCTAACAAATCTTGACCTCTGAAAAGAAAAGTGTACTTGTTTTTCTGTTTAATCTTTGTATTTCTTGGTATTTACTCAGATTGTTTTAGTATCTCAATCATTATCTTCCTAAAACAATGACAGATTATGTACTCTAATTGCATTGTTTTAGAACTCTGCTTTCAATATTGTATACACATTCTTTATTTTTCACAGATGCTCCACGATTGTTTGTATTCAGTATTTAATTCTACATTGGGGAGTTTCATTATAATTTGCATTAAAAAGGTTCTTTGTGCATTTACTTAGATTTTTTTCAGAATCTGATTCTATATCTTTTGTTATCCCATGTTACAACTAGACTTATCTTTTTTTATTTAATTCTGGAGTTGCATACACTAACTTATATTTTGCAGGCATTTCAGCAGTTCAAAACGTAAGCTATTTGCAAGCAAAATTAAAGTTACTTTGATGCAAACATATGGAAACTTGTGACTTATCAGAAAGTCAAGTGTACCGCAAAAGCAAGAAAACTGAAAAAATAGAAGTACTCGAGTATCAAAAGGAAAATGTGACATTATCATGATTTAATGATATAAAACAAGTTTACATCTAAGTCTGACATCAAGCCCACATTCATAACTGAGGCATGATGAATAAATACTGTAGGTAAGAAAGTTCATGTAATAATGGAGCGGAGTGATGGCTCTGAGGCTAAGGATCTGTCCTGGTATCCCGAAGGTTGCCGGTTTGAATACCCGTCACTGCCAAAAAGAGATGCTACTCTGCTGGGCCCTTGAGTAAGACCCTTAACCTTCAGTTACTCCAGGGGCACTGTACAATGGCTGACCCTAACGGGTATGCAAAAAAGATGCATGTAACTTGCATGTTGTCCTGTATAACTATGTATGTGACAATAAATAAAGAATTATTAATAGTGCTTTCCCTACAGATTTTTTTGTTAGTAGGAGTTGTTGAAGGAGTGAATGGCATTGATAAATAAGTTAATGACAATTGCAATAAAAGTGTCAAGTAATATGAAGAAGGTCTTCTTGTAATTAAAACGAATACAAACACATTTTTAATTGAATTTCAATAAAAGCGTACCCCCGATAGAGGTGGACATACAAATATCAAATTCACAAAGGCATGTCCACAAACAGGGCATAACATTTTTAATTGAATCACATCTTCTAATTTCTTATAGTAAGCAGAAGGACAGAACACTGTTGTTTGCTTTGCATTGTAAGCTAAATTCTGAAAAGTATTTGCTATGAGGGATGGAGATGATCATTTTGTTGCCTATAGGAAAGTGTCAGAAGTACATCTTGGAACAACTTGTAACAAGATTTAGGCAGAAGGCATATCGTACTTAAGGACAGCCGTTGCTAAAATCTCACCACCCCTCAGTTGCCGGAGCTGTCACTTTAAGTGAATCATAGTGTGTGACTAATTAATTACTAGATTCTTTCTGAATTTCTGCACTGGTTCCAAATTGTGCATTGTAATCATATACTATGTGTAATGGAGGGTGAGGATGTTATTTCAGACAGGGTCTCTTCTTTGGCTCAACTGTATTATTTGTTTATTTAATCTTTTTTTTTTAATATTTTGTACTTTATTAATTCTGCTGCTAGTTTTTGTTGATCTGTATTTTATTTCTTCAATAAGGTGTTTATTCATTTTTAAACTCTGTATGTGTTCCAAATAACAATATCAACACATTTGCAAAACAAAAGACGCTAATGGAGAGGTGCAAAGGAATTTAAGGTGGCCCCGGATTACAAATTTTTTCCTAGGTTTCAGGGATTCTAGTGTTAAGCTGAAACTGGATATTGAGCTTCAGTATTGTGTCTTTCTTTCCGATTCTTACTTTTTATCTAGCCTCTTTTAATTCTTTTAGAATTACTGGCAGCTGCTTCAATTTAAAGTACTCTTTTTAGATCTTTTTTTGCCTTATTTTTGTTTTTTTTACTAACTTGATTTTTTTTGTTCCATTTTTGAATTCTTTAATAAATTGTTTAAATATTAAAGGAACAAGGCCTGCATGTCCTTTTCAACAATTTTGTATGGGAGGATCACAATAGAAGGTCATTTTGGCAGTCAATTAATGTAAGAAATGCCAGAATAAGAACAGGAGCATCGCACAAACAAGACAGACAACTAAGTTGTAGTGTGCCCCCGTTGAGCATTCACCACCATTTAATAAACTAGTAAAATATGCTTCAAGTTTGGATGCTGCTGAAGTCAGGTAGAACCTATGGATACAGAATTAGTGATCAAGATTACTGGGCATCCATCCATCCATCCATCCTCTTCCGCTTATCCGAGGTCAGGTCGCGGGGGTAGCAGCTTAAGCAGAGAAGCCCAGACTTCCCTCTCCCTGGCCACTTCTTCCAGCTCTTCCGGGAGAATCCCAAGCTCCCAGGCCAGCCGGGAGACATAGTCCCTCCAGCGTGTCCTGGGTCTTCCCGGGCCTCCTCCCGTTGGACGTGCCCGGAACACCTCACCAAGGAGGCGTCCAGGAGGCATCCTGATCAGATGCCCGAGCCACCTCATCTGACTCCTCTCGATGCGGAGGAGCAGCGGCTCTACTCTGAGCCCCTAACAGATGACTGAGCTCCTCACCCTATCTTTAAGGGAAAGCCCAGACACCCTGTGGAGGAAATTCATTACTGGGCATTCCACACACTAATTTAAATGGTAGAGAAATCTCTAAGTAGGTTTCAAAAACATATTACTGTGCTTATATCCATCTGACCTCTGGTTTTATTTTTAGAGACTCTGAATTTATTGATAAATGAGGAAGAGAAACAAAACAATTGAAGGTGGAGTTTTTAGAGATACCTCAAAAAGTGTATGTGCAGCATTGAACCATTCATTTTGTTTTACCCTTGACATGGTGCAAACCTTGTGTAAATCGCTTCAAGTACAGGTAGTTGTCAACTTACAACCATTTGACTTACAACCGCTACCGCATCTCATGGTCAAATGACAGTTTTCTCCACTCCAGCTCCGTATGCCATGATTCATTCATCTCACTCTCAGTTTATTACCTGCAGCAGTTTAGCCTACATTCAGTTACATTTGGCTTACAATTACAGGAAAAAGGACAATTGATCTTGACACAAAAGCAAAGCTGATCATGCAGTGCTAGGGAGGAAAGAAAGTGAATGCGTTCGCATGTGACTTTAAGTTATCTCATTGTAACCTGTGTTTACCGCACGTACTGTACTACTGCACTCTGGCTTTGAATCTAGTTAACCTCTGAAGCTTCTGCATTGTGACTCACGATGTAGTACTGCTTCGTGCAAACCACCACAAAGGGTATAATGAAACCACACTAAACTCCTTTTTCTGTTAATGTTTATTATTAAGAGGCTGAAATATTAAAACAGAAAACATCTGAGTACTCAAACTCTGCCAGTACAATTCCTCCTGTCACAGTTAACACAGTGAACACTGAGGAGGCTTACACTGTTGACATAACATAATATATACAAAGAAAGGATTCATGAAGCTGTTAAAGATTTGGCACCCATGTGAGCAACAGTAATTATAAAACAAAATAATAAAATACAAAAAAAAATTTAAAAAATGGTAAAAAATTACACAATGTACTATGAATGATGATAAAAAAGGAAACAAACAATATGTCATAAGTGACTTGCTATACAGTACTATACATACAGTTAGGTTTCAATACATATATCAGTCCGAGTTACATCCAGATTGACTTACGACCGGTCTGTTCGAATCGTTGGTTGTAAGTTGATGACTACCTGTATAAGTTTCAGCAAAGATGATCCCTGTGCAGGTGAAAATGGTTCACTTCACTAAAATGTGTCACAAATGGGCACAGGTGGGAAATAACGAATTACAAATACTTTGTTACTGTACTTAAGTTGAAATTTGAGGTATCTGTACTTTACTGTAAATACTTTATTTTTCAGACGACTTTTTACTTTTACGCCTTACATTTTAATACAGATATTTTGTACTTTTTACTCCTTACATTTTGAAAACAAGCCAGTGACTTTAGTTTTAATGTATTTGTGGAGAATTAAGTATTTTTCTATTTTTCATCCTTTCACATTCTCAGCATAAAGACCAATTTCAACCTAAATGAATTGACCAGTGGTATATAGGTAAGACAATCCCGATAGAGTATCAATCAGCGCGAATCACGCATGACGGACGTAACAAGAAAGAAGAATGGAGCGGGGACTCAACAGTAAAAACAAGGCCGGCACGTGTCTATTGAATGTGATTCCCATTCCCAGCAATATGCAATTTGTCTCTGAAGCTCAACACTCCATTACCTGCCTCAGCTTCCTGTGAGAGGCTTTTTAGCACTGCAGGACTGATTTTTACATCCAAAAGGGCACGCCTTGATTCAGAGAACTTTGAGAACCAGCTTCTGCTGAAGTTGAATGAAAGATTTTGATAGTTTTGTAAAAAATAAAGGAATTTCTGACAAAATTGGCATGCTGATATTGAAAAGTGAGCACTGAAGCAATGTGAATGTTCATTATCAGTATCCTGGTTTTGTTTTGTTGGTAATTTGAAGTTACAGTGATTTGATATTTTTCAAGCTGTATTAATATACTGTGAGTTTTCAGTCAACATTGAACAGAAACTGCTTGTACAATCGTTATTGAAGAGGCTACTTTTTACTTTTATATTTTGAGTATATTTCAGAGCCTGTATTTTTTTACTTTTACTTAATTAAAAAATTTGAATGAGTACTTGAACTTTTACCAGAGTCTTTTTTATGCAAGTATTTGTACTTTTACTTGAGTAAAGAACCTGTGTACTTTTGCCACCTCTGCAAATGGGACAAACCACACTTGTGATGAGAAATTCATGCTTTTTTGTCTATCAACTTTAATCTTATTCCTTCACTGAGTCTACATTTGATCCCAGAAAACCTTTGCCTTCTTACTCATGCTTTATTTCTTTTTTCCAGTTCAAAACTGTCTTAATTGCATCTAGTTGTACACACATTGGCACTAACACATGAGTACTATATAATTGTCGAGTACTTTGAGTTTCAACTGAAATAATTAATTTGATGTGACATGTATGTTGATTTAAAAAAAGAAAACACCTATGCTCACGGAGAAGTTCTAATATTTTAACAGTGCATTTATTAATTAAAATAAATGTTCATTTTGTTTTTTACATACAGTGTATCAAATAATTCTCAACCCCACATAATTTACGGTCATGGAGCATTTTCTGCAGCACCGCACACAAAGCAGGAAACAATAATGGACAGGGTGAAAATCCATCCCACTATGACCAGTTTTGAGATGCCAATTAACCTAAGTTCTGTCTCTTTGGGAATGTAGGAGCAAAACTAGAGTACTTGGAGGGAAACATACAGATACGGGGAGAATGTGAAGATTTCACAGAAACAGCATCTGGGCACAGGAATAGAATCCGGGACAGTGTATACGTAAGGCAAAAAAGCTATCCACTGAACCATCCTGCCACCCAAGACAAGAGAGTTTATGCAAATTAAGTAGCCCTTGAACTATTGTGCTGCAGTAATTTCCTAGGGGCATGATTATATGATTACTGGTCACTCCGGGGTTAAAAAGACAATAACATTTCCTGAAATTCATTTGTGTTGTCTGCCTGAACATATTTATACAAGTACATAATATACTATTGCTTGTATTCTTTTTTGCTCATGATGTCCAGTCTCATAATTATGCACTTTAACACACTCTAGTATCCCACAGACCTTGGGAAAACATTTCATGACTTGTGCCATTACACTTGCCAAAATCACTCAATAATATTATGGTTAAATGGTGTTCAGACATAATCACCCCATTTAATGGGGTGTGGATCCTGAAAGTTGAGTAAATGGTTTGCCATCACAATTAATTTTGATTTAGTCTGAAAGAAAATTGGCTGCTGAGCAGCAGTGAACACATGGTGCATTTGTTCTACTCCTACTATTTTCCAGAGAGACATAGTTTTGAGCAATGTACTAGAATCATAAAGAAAAATTACAGACATTAATAAAACTGTACATGACAAAAATTGAAGAACTGCTGAGACAAATATGAAGAAGCAAGGATCCATAGCTGAGTGCTGCTGAACCTTTACTACACCCGAAAGTCAGATTATGTTTCCTCTGTACAGATGATGAGAAGTCAGTTTCACTGTGGGCTTGCAGACAGAAAATGCTTCAGTTCATCAGCACAAAAAATACACAAACACTAGTACCTTATAACAAATAGAAGACCTACACATTATCATTTAGGTTACTCATGATTGCCACTGCAACATATACACTCACCTAAAGGATTATTAGGAACACCATACTAATGCGGTGTTTGACCCCCTTTCGCCTTCAGAACTGCCTTAATTCTACGTGGCATTGATTCAACAAGGTGCTGAAAGCATTCTTTAGAAATGTTGGCCCATATTGATAGGATAGCATCTTGCAGTTGATGGAGATTTGTGGGATGCACATCCAGGGCACGAAGCTCCCGTTCCACCACATCCCAAAGATGCTCTATTGGGTTGAGATCTGGTGACTGTGGGGGCCATTTTAGTACAGTGAACTCATTGTCATGTTCAAGAAACCAATTTGAAATGATTCGAACTTTGTGACATGGTGCATTATCGTGCTGGAAGTAGCCATCAGAGGATGGGTACAGGGTGGTCATGAAGGGATGGACATGGTCAGAAACAATGTTCAGGTAGCCCGTGGCATTTAAACGATGCCCACTAAGGGGCCTAAAGTGTGCCAAGAAAACATCCCCCACACTAATACACCACCACCAGCAGCCTGCACAGTGGTAACAAGGCATGATGGATCCATGTTCTCATTCTGTTTACACCAAATTCTGACTCTACCATTTGAATGTCTCAACAGAAATCGAGACTCATCAGACCAGGCAACATTTTTCCAGTCTTCAACTGTCCAATTTTGGTGAGCTCGTGCAAATTGTAGCCTCTTTTTCCTATTTGTAGTGGAGATGAGTGGTACCCGGTGGGGTCTTCTGCTGTTGTAGCCCATCCGCCTCAAGGTTGTGCGTGTTGTGGCTTCACAAATGTTTTGCTGCATACCTCGGTTGTAACGAGTGGTTATTTCAGTCAAAGTTGCTCTTCTATCAGCTTGAATCAGTCGGCCCATTATACTCAGACCGGCCCGTCTGGCACCAACAACCATGCCATGCTTAAAATTGCCTAAATCACCTTTCTTTCCCATTCTGACATTCAGTTTGGAGTTCAGGACCACACCCCTAAATGCATTGAAGCAACCGCCATGTGATTGGTTGATTAGATAATTGCATTAATGAGAAATTGAACAGGTGTTCCTAATAATCCTTTAGGTGAGTGTACATTTGTAATTCGTTGTGACCTTTTACACTTTTTGCCAAACAGTTTTGACTTACTCTCGTTTAAACAGAGGTAATACATTAACTAGTATAACACTATTTAATAACCAGAAAATTGCCAGAGTTTGAGTGTGTGTTTCTTCACTTTGCTGGACCCTGACAAAACCTGGCAATTTATCAGCAAATTCCTGTAACAATCTACATCTGTGCATTATGATATATATACCAGTTTTTGATGTTCAGTGATATCATCAATTCCAGAGAGGCCCACTAAATCAATATGCTGATCAAGAAGGGGGCTCAGGTATGATAAGCAATTTATCTATCTGAATTTTAAGGGCCAAACCAATTTGTGTTGATTTGTTATTAAACTGGGTGGCCAGGCAGACACACCAACTTTTTAGGACTTTGACTGTCCCTCGTACCTGACACCACCATGTAAAAGACTGTGTTTAGTTTTATACCCTATTATGGATCCAGTATTTGTTTCTACCTCTGGTCTGCATATTTAGCTTCTTTTGCTAAGTCTGTCTTCTTAATTAGCTTGTTGATTTTGATAGGCCTTTCCTGAAGTGATGCTACCAGCCCAGCACACTACGGTGTAGAAATATGCACCAGCCATCACAAAGCTATACAACATGTAAAGGGCATCATTACCCACATTAAAAGAACACAGTCTCCAAAGAAAAAAAGAGATCTGTTTCACCTTCTGTTTTCCTAGACCAGTCCTGCTTATTATTACATTAATGTGGATCACCAAGTTTATATAGTATACAGTGCATATAGTAAAATCATATATAGTATATATAGCAGGTCTGAGTGGTGTTTACCAGCACTGAACCAATAGACTTTTACTCAGTTTTATTGCTGTTTTCAGTTGCTTGCCATCTTTATATGGATGACTCGCTTTTGCCACACTAGAATGGTAGTCACGTGCCTATGGCCGGCTTCTCCTTTTCACAGGATTCCCTGCAGCTGGCACTGGAGCTGTTCATTTGAATAATGAAATGCTAGCTCACACTCAGGTCTGATGTCATTTCCTACCTTTCCCACCTGATGTCAGCGCCATTATAATACAGAATTATTTTTGTCCATCTTTTTATTTTAAGGAGTATCATCCTCTCAATCTATCTTATATCTTAACAACAAAATGTATTGGGGTTAACATCCTCTTGAATTGTTGTTTTCCATATTAAAATAAATTATTGATTCCAAGTATTTTGAAGCACTGCATAGGTTAGCCCCCCAGAGGAAAATTATTTTACAGCTGGTCTTTGTATTGGAAACAGGGTGGAGCTTTTTTCAGTACGTTTTGGCAGCCAAAAATATGTTAAACTGATACTGGAGAGTCTGGTGTATTATAACACTTTCCAATATGTCAAGAGATCTCTTTACATGTTTTTTTTATTACACACTTTGTTACTGTTTTGATTTTAACCCTTGTTTGACTTAATGCATGTGTTTCATCCTAGTACGGTGTACTTTTTAAATTTCTATTCACAATATTTGTGACAACATAAGTTACGTAAAATGCATGCTAATTAAAATTGTGTGTAGCAAAATTGCAATGCAACTATTTTAATGGGGACACCTACACATAATCCCTGTGCTGAAATACAACATATAATTCTGTCACTTATTTTAAATAATAGTATTCTGTATACTGAATAAAATAATGAACAGGTAAAATAACATATATATAACAGATTAAATAATACACACATGTGCGTGCGCACACACACACACACATATATATATTTTTTTTTTATTTTTTTTTCTCTAGCTAGAGATCCACAAATGGAGAAAATGAGTCACATATTGTAAAATACTTTTTTATTCCTATGCTTTCAACAACCTGCCTGGTGTCATCATCAGAGGAAAATAATTAGACATACAGGAATCAAAGGCAATATATAGCTGGTAAAGGGGAGGTTGTAAGGGGGTTGGGGGTGGATTAGTAAGATGTTAGTAAAAGTCTTTTTTATATTTAGATCTTCTTCTTTTTAAGCTTGCATATGCTGGGTTCAAGTCCAAGTGTCTCTGAATGGCATTTTCATTAGAGAGCCAAGATTCAGCCAGCTCTCTGGCACTCTTAGTATTGGCCCTGAATTTTGCTTTCACAGTGTCCCAGTTAAACGTGTGTCCAGTGGAATTTGTATGTATGTAAATCAAAGGCCGTGGGGCTTTCCTTCTGAAGACATTGCGATGTTCTAGTATACGTGCTGTAAGTCTTTTAGATATTTGTTTATGCTGATGACACACAGCTGCATTTATCAATAGCACCTGATGACCCTGACTCTGCTGATTCACTAACACAATGTCTTACTTGTGTTTCTGAATGGATGAGTAGTAATTTTCTCAAGCTAAATAAAGAGAAAACAGAAATTTTAGTGATTGGCAATAATGGATATAATGAGGTTATTAGAAATAAACTTGATGCATTAGGATTAAATGTCAAGACGGAGGTAAAGAATTTAGGGGTAATTATTGACCTGAATTTTAAATTGCATATTAATCACATCACTAGGACAGCATTTTCTCACTTAAGAAATATAGCAAAAGTTAGATCTTTTATATCATTTAAAGATGCTGAGAAATTAGTTCACTCTTTTGCTTTCAGTCAACTAGATTATTGTAACGCTCTCCTCTCAGGACTACCCAAAAAAGACATCAATCGATTGCAAATAGTGCAGAATGCAGCTGCTAGAATCCTAACTAGGAAAAGAAAATCCGAGCACATTTCTCCAGTTTTAATGTCACTACACTGGTTACCTGCGTCATTCAGAATTGACTTTAAAATACTGCTTATGGTTTACAAAGTCCTAAATAATCTCACTCCATCTTATATATCGGAGTGTCTGACATTTTATATTCCAAATCGTAACCTTAAATCTTCAAATGAGTGTCTGCTTAGAATTCCAAGAGCTAAACTTAAAAGAAGTGGTGAGGCGGCCTTGTGCTGTTATGTACCTAAAATCTGGAATAGCCTGCCAATAGGAATTTGCCAGGTTAATACAGTGGAGCACTTTAAAACACTGCTGAAAACACATTACTTTAACATGGCCTTCTCATAACTTCATTTTAGTTTAATCCTGATGCTCTGTATATTCAATTAAATATAATTACTACACATGGTGGCTCCAAAATCCGTACTAACCCCTACTCTCTCTTCTGTTCTTTTTCCGGTTTTCTGTGGTGGCTATCTGCGCCACCACCACCTAATCAAAGCACCGTGATGTCCCTACATTGATGGATTAAAGGCCAGAAGTCCACATGACCATCATCATCAAGTTCTTCCATGAGAACCCTGAATACCATGAGGTCATTTATGTTAGTTAGAATGCCTAGAGGGGGCTGGGCGGTATCATGGCCTGGAACCCCCGCAGATTTATTTTTTTTCCTCCAGCTGTCTGGAGTTTTTTTTTTGTTTTTTCTGTCCTTCCTGGCCATCAGGCCTTACTTTTATTCTATGTTAATTAGTGTTCTCTTATTTTAATTCTTACTTTGTCTTTTTTTCTCTTTCTTCATCATGTAAAGCACTTTGAGCTACATTATTTGTATGAAAATGAGCTATATAAATTGTTGTTATGCCACTTATACCACTGCGCCTGCATTGCATGGAATGCTGTAAACTGTGTTTCTTGTCTCCGTAGTTGACTTTTTGTTTTTAGGATTGAAAAGGACAATCCGGAAAGTGTTTGCCAGTTTGTGTGCTGTCTTGATCCCAGATCTGGACAGGACACGTGCTGTACTTTCTGACACGCCACAGTGATAAGGGAGGGTGTAGTATGTGTGGTGGGGGACTGAGTTGGAGTGGACTGTTTGCTGAGATCTGCGGGGTCTCCTACAGCGCATCACTTTTTCCACATTTTGTTATGTTACAGCCTTATTCCAAAATGGATTAAATTCATTTTTTTCCTCAGAATTCTACACACAACACCCCATAATGACAACATGAAAAAAGTTTACTTGAGTTTTTTGCAAAAAAATCACATGTACATAAGTATTCACAGCCTTTGCTCAATACTTTGTCGATGCACCTTTGGCAGCAATTACAGCCTTAGGTCTTTTAGAATATGATGCCACAAGCTTGGCACACCTTACTTGGCCAGTTTCGCCCATTCCTCTTTGCAGGACCTCTCAAGCTCCATCAGGTTGGGTGGGAAGCGTCGGTGCACAGCCATTTTAAGATCTCTCCAGAGATGTTCAATCAGATTCAAGTCTGGGCTCTGGCTGGGCCACTCAAGGACATTCACAGAGTTGTCCTGAAGCCACTCCTTTGATATCTTGGCTGTGTGCTTAGGGTCGTTGTCCTTCTGAAATATGAACCGTTGCCCCATTCTGAGGTCAAGAGCGCTCTGGAGCAGGTTTTCATCCAGGATGTCTCTGTACATTGCTGCAGTCATCTTTCCCTTTATCCTGACTAGTCTCCCAGTTCCTGCCGCTGAAAAACATCCCCACAGCATGATGCTGCCACCACCATGCTTCACTGTAGGGATGGTATTGGCCTGGTGATGAGCAGTGCCTGGTTTCCTCCAAACGTAACACCTGGCATTCACACCAAAGTGTTCAATCTTTGTCTCATCAGACCAGATAATTTTGTTTCTCATGGTCTGAGAGTCCTTCAGGTGCCTTTTGGCAAACTCCAGGCGGGCTGCCATGTGCCTTTTTCTAAGGAGTGGCTTCCGTCTGGCCACTCTACCATACAGGCCTGATTGGTGGATTGCTGCAGAGATGGTTGTCCTTCTGGAAGTTTCTCCTCTCTCCACAGAGGACCTCTGGAGCTCTGACAGAGTGACCATCGGATTTTTGGTCACCTCCCTGACTAAGGCCCTTCTCCCCCGATCGCTCAGTTTAGATGGCCAGCCAGCTCTAGGAAGAGTCCTGGTGGCTTCTAACTTCTTCCACTTACGGATGATGGAGGCCATTGTGCTCATTGGGACCTTCAAAGCAGCAGAAATTTTTCTGTAACTTTCCCCAGATTTGTGCCTCAAGACAATCCTGTCTCGGAGGTCTACAGACAATTCCTTTGACTTCATGCTTGGTTTGTGCTCTGACATGAGCTGTCAACTGTGGGACCTTATATAGACAGGTGTGTGCCTTTCCAAATCATGTCCAATCAACTGAATTTACCACAGGTGGACTCCAATTAAGCTGCAGAAACATCTCAAGGATGATCAGGGGAAACAGGATGCACCTGAGCTCAATTTTGAGCTTCATGGCAAAGGCTGTGAATACTTATGTACATGTGCTTTCTCATTTTTTTTATTTTTAATAAATTTGCAAAAATCTCAAGTAAACTTTTTTCATGTTGTCATTATGGGGTGTTGTATGTAGGATTCTGAGGGAAAAAAATGAATTTAATTCATTTTGGAATAAGGCTGTAACATAACAAAATGTGGAAAAAGTGATGCGCTGTGAATACTTTCCGGATGCACTGTATATAAGATTGTTTAATAAATGTCTTGGGGTATTTATTGAATAGACATTTTATGTGTCTGTTGTGGTACAATGGGTGTTAATCCTTCTGAAGAAACTCCTAACGCATCTCTGTTTATGTGATGAAGTGTGGTTGCTGGAAAAGTGTAGTATTTTTTCTCATAACAATCCTTGCGATAAACAGTTGTTGTTGTTACCTCAATAAAATTAATGCATCTGTTTATTTCTTTTCTTTCTGTATCACAGACCTTTACCTCCATAAACAAACACGTGTGCGCATAGCGGCAGTTTAAGGCCTCTGGTTATGGTAATGGTAATAATCTATTACTCCAGGGATTGGCATGGTGTAATAATGTCTCTTCTCTTTCTCCTGTGCAGACCAGAAGATTGACGCCTTTACCCCCATTGATGTCACTTCCGATGTCTGTCCAACTGAACCCTCAAAGCCAGAAGATCTGCCATCAGTTCTGTTATGAACTTGAGTCTTTAAACCATTCAATCATGGTTACCAGGGTAATACTTTAAAACCTTAACATGGTCTTGTTTGTTCTCTTAACATATACTTACCGAAGCTTTCAAGTTATTTTCTAAACTGTTTATCAGTTAAAGTGACTTTGATGAAAATCGATAGATAATCAGATATTTTTGCAATTGTTGGCCAAACTTCACTCAGTAATTTCTCTGTGGCCTAATTTTAACAGTATTTGATTAAATGAGTCCTGTTCATTCATTTAGATGGCACCTCCTATAAAATATTAAATTGTATGTACATTTTAGCATTAACAAAATCTACTGTTGTGTAAGAGTTTTATCGTGGAAAGGTTTTTGGTGTGACCTTATCCTACAACATTGATTCTTTTATTCCTATGCTCAGACTTTTTGTAACGCAGACCCACACATACATCCATCACCCTAAGTCTTGTCCTCTTATCCTTTTACTCATCTATCTGAATAGGAGACAAAGCCTGTAGCCACAATGCACTTACGCCTAGGACTGCCGTCCATTACTGTTACTGTGGTTCACTTTCCCCGTTGGAGGATATTTCCTCTTATTCTCCAAATTCCAGTTGGCAAGACAGAGCAAATAAGTCAAATAAGGAGAGCAGGTATACATTTTAAAAACAAAAGTTGATTAACTGGTTGATTAATTTAAAGATGATCGATTGATATTTTTAATAATGGGACCTTTATGAATTAATGGGACATTAGAATATAATCAATATATTTGTAAATCTAAAACTAAATAAACTCTGTTTATTTGTAAATGTACTTCTGTAATGCACTGGTTCCTGTCTTGTGCACAGTTCAGCCTGGATAGGCTCTGAACCCTTTCAACCAGGAACTGGATTAAATGGGATTAAGAGACAAGAGTTCTCCAAACTGTAGAGGGGTGCACTTGAGTTCCAGTGGTGTCTGTGAGGTCAAAGCTGATAGCAGTGCAGGACTTTTTCTAATTTTGAAGTTTAATACATCTCCCATCCACTGCATTTGTAGTCCACAGCCTTACTAGTTTCCATGTGCTTCTTCAGAAGAGCTTGCTCAGCACATCTTGAATCGAATGTCTACCACAAAAGTTCTGCTTTTAAGAGACCTTACAGATGGAGCATGAACACCTTGTGTCTTGTTGCCACGCTGTTTGTTATGGTATAAGAATTGAATGTTTGAAAGTTAAACTGTTACATCTCCCACACCCTAACCTTTTATTTTGGTTGTCCTTCACTACATTTGATACCTTCCTCTCTTGTTTCTGTTTCAGTTAAATAGTTAGGTTCAATTAGCTTATTATTTCACTAGCCACAATATCTGTCAGAGACAGGTAATTGAATAATTAAACACTGTTTGCTATTTATACTTGAGTGTGTTACCATCTCTCAACCGGCACTACCTTTCTCAAATGTATTCCCATAAAGCCTGCTTCTCAGATTCTATTTTCAAGGCACCTTTCTCATCTCCTGTCCAGTTTTGTGCTTTCTGTCTTTGAAGAGATCTCTTGTCCTACACCTTTACTCCTCCTCATGCTTCTCACACTCACACTTGCTCTTTAATCATTTCACCAATGCCAAACTAATCAATTAGATTGCTCAGAGGAACTGAACACACAGACCTTACTATTTCATTATATAATAGAGTAATTCATTATACAGTAGAGTAATCATTAGCATCTATATGTTATCTTTGTTTAATCATGCAGTGAGCTAGATACCCACAAAGTAGTCTTTATTTTAAAAGTGGTATGTTACATAATATCTAATACTTTAATTACTACTTTCGTTAATGAAATTCCAAACCTTCCCTATAACATCTAATTTTTGGAAAACAAATGTTTGGAAATCTGGAATTTTCTCTTTTCTACTGACGCACTAATTCAAGAAAATAAAAACTGTGATGATTTCTCTAACAAATCTAGCGCGTCAGTGAATTTCACACAGATCATATATCTAGGTGTCTGTATATAGCTTCTTTAAACATACAAACTTGGAAAGATTTTCAATAAAGAATGACATGTTTTCGGCTTCTGGTGGCATTAATTAAGATTAGAATAGTATAGACATGCAGTATTAAACTAGACAGTCAAAGCAGAAAGTGACCTTAGAATTAAAAAAATGCTAGCATCAAAACCAGCAGTTTCAATACTAAGTCTTTACACTGTTTTGGGGGATTCTGAGAGAAAATGTAACAAGATGTCACTAGTGTTTGTTATTTACTTTCTCAATGAGTGAAAGGTATACATTATTAGTGGCTGACACCACAGCACAGAATGTAGTTGGTAGTAGTATAATCACCATCAGTATGTTAATTATTTAATAGCTATGTTACAAGTAATAGAATAAATGAAACAATATTGGATACCTTTTACCTTATGTGTACCCACAGTGTTTGTCCTATGCCTTTCTTCAGTATTGCTGTGTATCTCAACCTGTGTTAGCTGACGCTTCCTCTCTCGATTGTGTTCTTGTAAAGCCTACTTCTCAGACTCTGTTATTTTGTGGCACATTGCTTTGTGCTTTTTGACTCTCACCAATGGTAGATGGGCCCTCATTGGCCATTGTGAAAATATCATTAGTATTCTTTAAAATACTCCCCTTGTTTGAAGGTGACTCTCAGCAATTGTCCCATGTCCTTTCTTGCCCCGTGCTTTATGTCTCAACTAAGCAACCACAATGAAACTGACCAATGAGAACAAAGCCAAACTGAATAATAAGATTTTTCCAAGAGACCGTACACACACACACACACATGCATATTAGTGTTTTATCATATAGATAGATAACACATTTTAATATTATGATTCTGATATCAATATGATCCGTTGTCATTTATTCTGCGGGCTTATTCTTTTCTGTAAAGGTTCACAGGGAATTGCATTCTGTACTGGCACTATAAAATACAAGGCCCTGTCGGACCACCGCAGATCTCATTCATGCTTGCATCCAGACACATACATACCAAGACAACTTAAAGTTTCCAAATAACCTAACACACACATATTTGGTATGATGGAGGAAACTGAAGTAGCAGGAGAAAAGACAAGCAGACACAGACAGAGCAGGTAGACTCTTCACATGCTGACTAGGCCAGAAACTGAATTTAGGATTTGTCAGGTAATTTGAGTCAGTTGAAATCCCTTAAATATCTGCTTCGCAACCACACATCTCCCCAAAAATCACATTCTCCACTGGCTAGCTTTCAAGTGAGTTCCTGCTGTATAAAGCTCAGAAACCAAATGAAACCCACACTCCTTATGGAAGCCAAGCTGACTAGTCATGTTTATTACAGAATATATATCCTTTCCTTCATTGGACATTGCATTCATTCATTCATTAAGTTCACTATTTTTCAAATACACCTAAAAAAGGAAACACACAATTTGTATTAAGAGTTGAGAGCTAGACAAAAACAAAGATTATGAACACAGCAGAAAACTACAGATTCAAGAAAAAGCGAATGTACTATGAAAAGCAGAAATTTTGTACTGAATTTATCGACAAAGGGGTAAACTTCATATTATTGGCAAATAATAAAACAACTCTTTAATTACTTGTTTGATTTCCAAGACACCCCATTTCCACTTGCTATCTTATGATTAAATGTCTGGCTGTTAATTGCATTCAGAATTTCATTTTATTTACATGTATTTTACTAATATTTTATGAAATTGTATATCTTTGTGTTGACTCAATGTATTAATGATAAATTAAACAGAAGCATAATGTACATTTGCATCTTTTATTTTTAACATAATGCACATATGAATATATGTCATTAATGTATCCACAAAGTTATCCATTCTTACTTACATGCTGGAATTCCTCAACCAGAACTACGTAATAACAACATCTGCTGGAAGAGCTGAGAGCAGATGTAGTTTTACTCACAGCTGCGGTCAGCTTGTCAGTGCCTGTTTCAAGTTCAGCAACATGCCCAAGAGCTAATGTCTATGTGAAACTGTCCCCCCAACCATTAGCAAATAATTGTTTAGTTTCAACATCCCCTTAGTGCCATGTCTGAGATTAGACAATTAGCCCCATACTGTTTAATTTGGGACATGTCTCCTTCTTTGCATGTTTCATGTTAAATGCAGTCTTTTATTTCTCCTTAACATAAACTAGTCATTTATTTCATCAGTTATTGAAACTGATTTTTCCAGTTTAGGATACTGGAGACCTGGAACCCATCCTGGAAGCACTTGGTTCCAGACAGTCACTCATCATTCTCATATATCCAAGGTTGGAAAATGCCTTTTTTGATCTTCTTTGCAGTTGTCAAAAAACAAATAATCTATATATTTCAGTGGAGATTCCAGAATTTTTTGCATTTAAATTATAATCCTGACTGGGAATGACTCTTGATTGCCCTTTAGTCCTGGTACATACGACCATCTGGAAGTGTACAATTAGATCCTTCCTGTCCTTCCCATTTTTCCTCCTTTTGTTGTTTCACTTGTCTTTGTTCACTGGAATAATTTACTGTCGCTTCAGATTTATGTTTTTTAGTGAATTATGTAAAATATGTAAATTACAGACTGAAGCAGTTATTCCCATTAGTTCACTTTTTCATTTGCTTCAGCCTGGGACACTGGGACATTTATAGTCTTCACAGATCTCTACTCTTTAACTGACCTTTTTTGTTAAAATGGCTTCACTTTATTTTGACAAAGGCATTTATTGTTTTTTGTCGTTGGACTAGAAAACATGATGTGTAAACTATTCCCAAATCTTTGAATTGAAAAATGATTGGTTCATTAACTTAGGAGTTATCCAAAATGTGAAAATTGAAAATGACAGCTTTGCATCCGCATGCTTTTCAATATTAATATTGAATCTCACATGTTCACCAATGCTTTGTTAAAGAAGAGGTTGTGAAAAAATAAAGAAAAAAAGCATAAAACAATTGTGTGTATTAAACTGGCACAGTTGGGAACACAAAAAATACACATCCAACTTAATAAAAAAATCTGTTTATCTCTGTGTCCGTCCAATTGCTATGCCCCTTTTATTCCAACAGGTGGTGCATCACAAATATTAACACAGCTTTATGAATCCCATACCAAATGACATATAATTGAGGCATTTGCATTGAATTAGTCGTTGCATTAGATGGCGCATCACAAACATTTGTAGTAAAGCATTTTTTTTAATACAAATTTTTGTTATGTGCCATCTATTGGAAGTGCAAATGCAATGAATTTTATTCCTATAGGCATTCTTCTTATTCCTATTCATCTATTCCCAGTTCTATGTGGAATTGATGTTGATAGGTTTCGGTATCATTTTTACATCCAGATGCTTTTTCTGATGCCAGCCCTCACCATGTATCCGGGCTTGGGACCGGCTCCAGAATGGAGGCTGGGTTTCTATAAAATACGTTCCAATAGATGATGCACTGCAAAAGTTAACGCTGAGGTGTACATTGATTACTTAGACTTCACCCTATCTTAGAAGTGTAGAACAGCTAGTTTCATACTAAATGCATGGCAAAGTTTAATTTATATAGGCAATTTAATGAAGCTCAGACATATAACATAACATAATATGACATCACATCACAATATTTTCAAACCAGTTTAGAGCATCAGATTTGGGTGTAATAAGGCAGGAGTAATCCCTGGACAGGACATGCTAATTAAATTGTACTAGTATGCATATAATTAAAATAATACTGTGTGAAATAAATTCAGTTATGCCTGTACTTCATTTTTATGACTTTGTGTATGATGCCTATAGCCGCGTATATGTTGAAAAAATGGTTTGGGCTAAATTGAGAATAAATATTTGCATTAGTACCAATGGATTTAGTGAAGGGCTCTGTCAGTGTGCTTCTGCTCAGGAAAGAAAAGGTTAAGGATTATTTCCATGCCAATAAAGGAAAGAAGGTGTAAAGACATAATGTTTCAAATATACTGTATACTATATATGGACAAATGTGTGAACATGTGCAGCCTGGACTTTTCAGTTCCACCTTGGAGCTTGAAGGCTAGAGCCCTTTTAGGCAACCTACTGGTTGACTTTTTGTAATGCAATTTATAGGCTGCATTGAATTTTTAAAATCTCACTGTTTTGGTATATTCATGGTCATTATCATGATTCATGTACAATATGATTTCACACTTTGCTCATTGAGCAAAAGTTGGAAATGTATGAATATTAATTTGTGTTTGTGATTTCTGCATTGATACCTTTTAATACTGTTCTTTGGTAGTTGCAATGTATGACACTGTTTTGATGGAGCTTCATTTTGTGTGATTGTGTTAGGCACTGTTCTGCTGACATTTTATTGTCACTGGTGCTGGAAGCCTAATGCATTATGATACAGAGTCTGCCTCTTACTCCTTTGTATGGGGTTTATTGTATGATGTCTCCTTCTAAAACAGCCCTCCAAAGCCACTGCCACCACTCCAGTCTTTCACAGCTCCATCCTTGCTGCTCCAATTATCTCTTACCTACTGTATCCATGACCACTGGTTCCATCTCAAACCACCACCTTGAGGTCGAAAACGACACCATCCCCACTCACTTTCTCCAACACTGTGAGCTAAACTAAGCCAGGATCCTTCCCAAGAATCACTGGGGGAGATTTGCCCAAGCCAATAGATTATGGCAGAGAAAGGGGTTTTGTAAGTTCTATTCTTTTTGTCCTTGAGTATGTCTCTCTCTCTCTCTCCCAGGTCATGTTGCCCCTACCAGACATTTTTATGCCACAAATGCCACAGCCACTCACTCTTTCCATAGCAACCATATTAATGTCACTAGGCTCATGAACTGAACCTAGAGGAACTGTAGCACAGTAAAATAACGTCCAGAAATAATAATATGTATGTATCATGATTAATGATAAAATCTAGCAGTGTACTGCTAACACAATGACAATGCATGAAATGAGTGTAGTCCTTAAGTGTAGCATATTGTTGTTACCATACTATGTACAACTAAGTAGAGTGAAGAACCTAAGTAAATTGCCAGGAAGTCTCAAAATCAATCCTGCTTTCACTTGTTGATTTACAAATCAATATACTGTATGTCTCTATTTTCCTGAAGGGTCACAAGTTCTAGCCATTGACCAAAATAATTTGCTAAACATGCAAACATAATGCAATGAGTACATCATTAATTTATGGCACTGTGAAAGAGAATCTGCTCTTTTCTAGCACCATAGCAGGCTCCTACAGTTGTCTGAGCATCTAGTTAGAATGCCATCAGGGAACACCTCATTGGGAATACACCCCTGAATCCCACTGGATGAAGACCCTAAGCAGATCTCTAACACATTGGAGGAGTACATCTTTTATTTGGCTAGGAAGCACCTAGAAATATCCCAGAACTAGCCGGACATTTTCATAAAATATGATGGCTTGGTTAGTGGTGGAAGTTGTTTAACTGGGTGGGTAAGAATTTTAGTGGGCCCGCTTCCAACCCATACAATCCCCCCCGCCCCACCACCACCTCCCTGTGCATTATAATGCATGAGCAGTCAAAACCACTCTAAATTTCCAAGGATTTAGTGTATTACTGATAAGAACTAATATGACTTCCAGGTGAGTGTCTCACTTTGAAAAAAGTGTGCATTGGTGGGGTAGCTTTCCTGGCTGTTAAGCTTGAACAAGGGTCCTAAGTTAGCATGGTTAACGCTGGTAATTTGTGAAATTTGTGATGGGCCACTGGCACTCTTGTTATTATACTTTACATTTGTATTTGTTGCACTGTTTTCTTTATAACTTTGTCTTCATTGTTTGAGTTTTCTTTCTTCCCCTCACATTTTTGTGTGTTAATTATGAGGACACATTTTTATCGGACAATCCATCTCTCTCTCTCGCTTGTCACTTTGATCTTGTTGGTGCATTTTATCATTGCAGCTTTGACCAGGTGGAGTTGTTGGTTGTCTTGAAGCAAAAAAGTGAGTTAATGGAATCAAAGTTGAAGTAAAGGGAGCTCATTCTCGCTGGTTTTCTAGCAGGAGGGCATGTAGGGGAGTACTCATGTGGCAACATGTTGTGATTCAACGTGTGTCATTATTTAAACTACAGAACTGCATTCACCAATATACAGTACATTGTTTATATGAGTCTTTATATTAGGATGTACTAGAATACTGTTAAATACGTGTTATTTTTGCATGCATGTTTATGTTTTTTTTGTAAAGTCTGTGGGCCGCTCATTAAGGTGGATCCTGAGGCAGACAACTACCACCCCTTAGCATGCTGCTGCCAGCACCAGGATGTAGTGAAGTGTAGAAGCTGGGTTGTGTACATGACCATATTTATTTATAAAATCAACACGATTTAACAATTATTTTAATTTTCTCTCTCTTTTTTAATCAAGTTACTATAAACATCCTTTTCTTGTCTAGGTGTAATCCAATGTTATAGCTCCAGAGTACCTGAATGAACATATATACTGTTACATTTCTATATATGTTGCAAGCTCTTGTCTTTTTTTATGTTTTAAAATAATGCTCATTGTTAAAAGTGAAAAATAACTAAATTAAACCCTGGTATGCCTACAAATACCATAAGTGTTTCAACTTGACAAAGAAAACAATGATATAAGTAACCCGCTTACAAAAAGGAACCCTTCCATTTTTTTTTGAAGAAACCTAAGGATTCATAAAGGTGCATTCCTTTTACTTTCATCTTCTGGGAAAATATTTATTCATAAAGAATTGCTTTTATTTATTATTCATGTTAGTAATTACCAATATCTATCCATCCTCCAACCTGTTATATCCTAACTACAGAGTCATGGGGGTCTGCTGGAGCCAATCCTGGCCAACAGAGGGCACAAGGTAGGAAACAAACCCTGGGCAGGATGCCAGCCCACCACAGGGCACACACACACACACACTAGAGACAATTTATGATCGCCAATGCACCCAACCTGCATGTCTTTGGACTGTGGGAGGAAACCAGAGCACCCGGAGGAAATCCACGGGGTGAACATGTAAACTCCATGCAGGGAGGACCCAGGTCTCCTAACTGCGAGGCAGCAGCGCTACCACTGCGCTACTGTGCTGCCTAATTACCAATATATTTTGAAAATATTTTAACCTAGCTTGAGTAATAGTTGACTGTCTGTTAAAGACTCTGGGATTTATAGCACTGTCACATTTACTCATATGGTCATCTCATTTAAATCATTTTCTATACAGACACAAACAACATGAAAATTGGAACAATTTAAGAAATACTGTATATACAAATTACTTAGTTTTAAGAAGATAATAAAAAGAAAGTGTGGCATTAATTCATATTATAAAAAATGTTTACATTTTGCAGAAATATATTTTAATTCACTATAGATTGCATTATCATTCATTAGTACGGATAGACTAACAATATGAAAGTGTCCTCCTATATTGTTAATTAAAATCATTTATACATATGCGTATACAGTAGGTAGATAGACCCAGTAAACTAACTTTCACATATACATTTTCTCGTACAAACATATAATTTTACTACTCTGAAATAAATCAGTGGGCATTCCATGCATATATTTTGTCTTTACCATCTGTTTTCGCAACACAAACAGCTGGGAAGCCATTTAGTCTTTTCCTTTGTTCCCCCCTTCATGCAAAGCAATTAAAAAAAGTGTGCCTGGATGTAATTGGTGCTATAATGCATTTGGTAATTCTTGTGTCTCCTTGTGTTCTTTTCCTTCATTTCCCGTAGTCTCATATCAATCATTGCATTCATGTGGTCCTTCTACCCTACTGAGCCCTGTTATATGAACAATTCCGTGTGTTGTAACGGCTTCTATTAGCTGTATGATTTGTAGCACTATAATTAGAGACTTAGTAAAGTCAAGTCAAAAATAATAGAGGCATTCCTCTTCAGAAACTGTGCCTTTGACACTAACAAAGCAATGATAGCCGTCATCTACAGTATTGCACTAGCCTCTCAGCAAATGAAGTTCCAATTGCTAACAGCCTGTAGCGTTTACTAGTTTACCTTGATGTCTAAAAAATGTTACAAATAATTTTGCTGATTATTTTATTTTTGTTTTCTCTTCAGGGTCAGTTGCAAAGATGGAATATTTCAGGCAACACTTGAAAATGCAATCAAAAGAAATACCATCCCAAACAAATAGAACTCCATCTGTTCCTGATCTTGTTTATGAGGATTCTTTCTGGTCATTGAAAGTAAATCACAGGAACTGCCTCTGCCTCCTATAACCTTAAGGGCTGTGCTCCAGGGTAGGCAGCGTTTCTGATCGCAAAACCAGACAACCGGTCAGTGTTCTCTGGTGGTCACAGACCACAAGCAAAAAGTCATTTTTAAGGGGGCAGGGCTAAAAGGAAACAGGCCATTAATGAACTGAACTTTTTATTTTCAGCAGAATTAAATTTGTTAGGCAAACTTGAGTTTTTTTTTATTTCCTCAAAGGAATATTTATTCCTTCAATATTTCCACACTTCTGTTTACAAATCCTCAATGGTATGCTGCTTGTTAAACAATGGCCTTAAAATACTTGTGTATCATTTAACTATACATCAGAGGGTCTAGGAAAAGTAAATGGCTAAAAATAAGTAAATATTTTAAAACCATATATTTCAAAGTTTAAATCAGTGTAACAAAAAAAAAGAAAATATTACAGCTTGCAATTTCTAAGCAATACATAGTGTATATTTTATCAGATGAAATCTAAATTTTTATTTGTCATTCTTAGTGGCTATTGGCAAATCAAGCTATTTATTCTGTTTTTTTCAGAATCATTTAATTGAAACAATAAAAAAATTGCTGTGAAATATCCATCCATTGGTCAATTTTCTTAATATTCAATGTCCATTGCTGGGCCACATGGAAATCCAGTTTATCATGGCAGCAGCATGCACACTGCAGGGACCAAACCTGAACGTAACGTTAATCCATTACATTAATCACACACACATATTCATACAAACTAATGGCAGCTGATTTGGTTCACCATTTTTTTTTTTTGTAAAGATGTGCACAGAAAACAGTGTGTCTGGAGAAAAAGCACATGGGTGTGAGGACAGCATGCATCTCCACCCAAACAGGAATCGAGCCCAGGTGAGTGGAGTTGTGAGAAGCGGGTTAAAATATGAATCTAGAATTGTGTTTAATTTTATCAGATTAAATACATTTGTTGTATTTATTAAACCTTTTCAATCCTAAATTAAAAAAGCTCATGTAAAATTTGTCAAATGTAAAGATTTACAATACCATCCATCCATGCATTATCCAACCTGCTATATCCTAACTACAGGGTCACAGGAGTCTGCTGGAGCCAATCCCAGCTAACACAGGGCGCAAGGCAGGAAACAAACCCTGGGCAGAGCGCCAGGCTACCGCAGGGCACACGCACACACACACCAAGCACATGCTAGGGACAATTTAAAATCGCCAATGCACCTAACCTGCATGTCTTTGGACTGTAGGAGGAAACCCACGCAGACACGGGGAGAACATGCATCGCTACCCACTGCGCCACCATGCCGCCCAAGATTTACAATACCATTTATATAAAATATAAAGTCAACATTATTTGATGCTTCCTTGTAGTTTGGTGCTAGAGAATTAAATTTCACAAATTGAATATACCACATAGTGGGAAACCCTGTAAGGACTGCTACTGATGGCTAAAATGTTGTCTCTAGATATTAGGAATGTTGTATGAGTCCTATCAGTAAGGTGGAGCTAAGCTCTGGAAGCACTTGCCCTACCAGTAGTATAGGGTCAGTACTGTTGCAGGCCATTATACTGTATCCATAATTTAAGAAATTGTCCCAGAAATAATTACTGGGGCACAGAATCAGAAATAAATCAAGGGATAAATAAAAGGAATCTCCAAGCGTGACAGGTGGTAGCAAGGAGAGTTTTTTATGGTTTATGGCCCCTACTATATTATATGAGGAACAATGTAACTCTTTGTTGTCTTGCCTTTTACTAGTGGACTTGGCTCCAGGACTTCAGGGAAATCTGGGACCAGTAGTGATTTCTAAAATGATGGCTTCAGGGGTTCAAGAAGGCATTCCTGACTCCAGAAGTGACTGGGAACATGTATTCCTGACATAATTCTTGTTTGGAGCTTCAAGTTCCTTTCAGTTATTGAACTTGAAGTCAGGAGGTGAGTGAAAGCAGTAGTTGAAGTGGAGGAGAAGCAAGAAAGACCACAGGATTATAGTGGAAGGTGTGGTAGGAGAAAGAGAGAGAGAAAAAGAAAAGCATTGCGTGCTTGACAAGATATTATAATGAGAAGTGGGCCAGCTATTTCAATAAGGAGATATGTATTATGGACTCTTTGGCATATGCAATACAAAAAGAGGAGCACTGTTTTGTATTAACACCAAAGGCCAGACATTTCCTTAATTTAGGTATGGGCCCCTGGATTAGCCTAACTTTAGGTAGTCTAACCAACTACTCAGAAGGCTGACTGTGGCCTTCACTGGCCCAGAAATGTGTTCTGATTCACCATTGTTTTAATTTATTCTGAAAAGAATACAATTTTCTTCATAAAGTTAAGGCTTTGTCTATCATTTTTTTAAGCAATTCTGGTATGTGTTTGATGGGATTGCTGTTGTTTTTTATATGTATTTATTTAGCTAAGTAAGAAGCTACATTTTATCTTTGTGAAAAATAAATTTCTATCTATCTATCTATCTATCTATCTATCTATCTATCTATCTATCTATCTATCTATCTATCTATCTATCTATCTATCTATCTATCTATCTAACATTTTAATTTAATACTATTTGATCAACTGTAGAAGATACAACCTTTTCTGTAATTACAATTTTTTTAAAACATCAATGAAATTTGAAAGATGGAGAGTAATAAAAGCCAAATTTTAGTCTATCTATTCTTTAATCGTTATTATATTGGATATATATACTAATTGTATCAAATATGACCAACAATCTGTAACAATCAATGATTTACTTTTTATGTTAATGCCGTATATCCTGTGTACAATATTATAATTTTCCTTTATTCCCTTGTTATGTTCAAAGGCAGCCAAAGTCTATCCTGGTAGCAGCAAGTGCTGTTATAACATACTCCTACAGAGTTAAATGTTGCACACATCCAAACTCACTCACACAATGTTAGTTTAGGTTTACAATTCACCATAACAGTACGTTTTTAGACTGTGAGATGATACCTTAAAGGCAACAAGTATACGGTATAAACACATCATGTGACACCACAGCTGGCAAATACTGTGTTGTCGCGATGCAAGGCTCAAAAAACATAATAAAAGCCTCAATGTCAAAAACAGGCCTATAATCCAGATGACTTTAAAAGATACAGGTAGACCTTACCCTCACAAAAGTAAGCCTGGCCCTTATACTCAAGAAGAAGGCTTGCAGTCTGGAAAGACTTAGGTCCAAGCCAATAAATCTCGAAAAATGGGAGAAGAGAAAAGTGCAGAACTCTTGCACAAAAAAGTAAAATAGTAACTCTTTAGAAAACTAATTCGTAAAGCACATAGTCTAAAAACAAACCAAAATCTTAAAGTATGCCAAAGTTACAAAATTTATAAAATATTTCAAAAAATTCTATAAAAAACTACAAATGAAAGGCAATCTAATATAACTGAAAGCAAATTCACTAAACTGTCAATGTTCACCTTGTTTATGTCCTGTATTTTCTATTTAAATTCCCTTTTAATGTTATCTTTATTTAAATTCCAGTGTTTTTCATGTGTCTATCCTGTTTATTTATGCCCCATGTATACAGCATTGTTTCATTATTATGCAGTTCAGTTTCTATGTATTGTCATGTGTTCACCTATGTTCCTTGTGCTTTGTGGGTGGTTCCCCAAGTGACGAGGCCACCTGTCCATCTTCCTATGGAATAACCCCGAGCCCTATAAAGGCTGAGGAGACCCACAGGTCAAAGATGGTTCATTCATCTGTTCTTAGTGTTGGGGAGTTCTCTTGTGTTCTTTATGAATATTATTGTTAATTTGCTTCTCTGAATTTCTAACCTCTGCCCAGTTTTTGATCACTTTATTCAGATTTTGTATTGGGACTGTGCTTGCTATTGAAATTACCTTCAGGCATATCCATGTGTGCCTTTGGTGCTCATGTGAGCAATTTGGAAATATAAAGCCTTTTGCAAATAAACCTTTTTTTATAAAGATTTATTTTCTGCCCTTTGCTCTACAGCCAGATGTTTATGGTTACTCTGTCCCTGTCAGGGCATTTGTTAATTTATTTTGAGATTCATAGATTTTTGGCCAGTTTCCCATTTTGAGGGCCTGGTGCCACCTGAAACCAGCAGGTGAGACTTTGGACTTGGCCTGATTAAGTGTGCTTGCTGGAAGCACCACTGAGGATGCTGCCCTGATCCCCAGCCAGTGTGGAGGCCCCAGTGAAGATAGCAGAGGAGAACGTCTTGCATAATAACAAAATCAAGAATCATTACATCAGAACATAAAAAATGCACAAAACACAAATTAAACCAAACAAGAACTTACAAAATGTGTAATCAGGGAACGTGAGCCAAACAACACAAGCAGGAGTGTATGTCTCAACACAAGAATGAGGCCTCTCAAGTCTTACATAGAGATGAGGGAGGGCCTTCGGCTGCAAAATCAGGGGAACCACCCACTTACAAAGATTAAGGAATACATAGAAACGAAAAATAATAACTGACAGACAAAACCAAACAAATGATTATACAATCCAAAAGGAAAGATCAAAGCAAAATCACATTAAAAACATAAAACATAAAGAAATTCATAAAAATGACAAAATAAACAAATGAAATGAAAAGAATATACAACTATGGAGGAACCTATGGCCAAACCATAATAAGTATAATTTAAAGACACAGTAATAATGTGCTTCTTCTTCATTTTTTTAATCATGGCTAATACTCTCATTAAAAAATTAGCAATGTGTAGTGAGGTAATTTATGTGTAATTTCATCTTTAATTTCTAGGGGTATGTATGTGTGTATGTAACAGTTTATGCCTGATAATTCCTCCAAATATGTATTAGTGCAAACCACAAGCTCTTTTAAAATTTTAAATATGTAAAAAATAAATACTGTTAACTTCATTTTTCTGAGTGTTTTGACTGACCAATTTGATAGAATTGTGTTAGCAGATTAATGCTAGCGCTACTTAACCTAAGTTTAATTCCTGGCCTAGTCACTGTCTGCAAGAGACAGAAAATATTTTAAATTATTGTATTAGGTTCTGTGGCTAGTTGTTTTATAAAGTCTAAATACTTATAGTTTGCACCTTGAAGAACAAATTTGATATTATAAGTAGTCAGCTTGCTAGTCCCTTTATTAAACTGCACTAAATAATCCTTTGTCTAGTGTGCTCTTCAGTTGCTGTGTAATCAGTGTTTTTTATAAGTATACCTTTGTTTTAACTTAATATTTTTCTGTTTAATTCTGAATTATATTTACAAGGTCGAGGGCCATGCTGGTGCAGTGTTTAGAATTGCTGTATTACAGTTGTTTGAAACCTGGCTACTCTATGGTTGAATGGAGTGTTCTTGTTCTCCTGGTGTCAGCAGGGTAATCCCCCATTAATGTAGTTTATTACAAACATGAGTGTTAGGTTAATTGGCAACTCTATATTGGCCAAGAATATGAAAACACATACTTTACATTAAACACTATTGCCCCATATATTTCTTGCCATGTATTCAATGCAGGAATGTTTTGATAATTATTTTACAAATACTGTATTCCCTAATGATGTACTATAACAAAGCTTTTTTAAAGTGATTTTATGTTTGGACTTTTCAGTCTGACATTTTAAAACATGTAAGCATTTTGATGTCTCCTCACAGTTCCAGTGATGTCTGGTCAGGGTATACACTTGAATTAAATAAAATTCTATAATGAATGAATGGATAATGAAATGTGCACAGGCTGAACCATTTAAAATATCACCCACATAATGACAATCTAGGCAAGGCTTGGGAGTACTGGGAGAAGAAGAGACTCCTAGTAAGTGGAAGAATAATTACAGGTATGGATTTACTTATTCAATAACATTTTGAAAACAAGTTATTTTTTTTGTAAAATATATGCCAAGTAAATGGGCCAAGTATGCAGTTTACAAAATGTTAGTGGAAAGAATTCCAAATAAAATGTCATGGGTGAAAACTGTAAGGATTCAGTTTAATGCAAGTGAATGAGGCGATAGTTAGATTAGACTACATTAGATCAAATTTATTAATCCCATGGGGAGATTTAGACACATACAGCAGCAGAAACATAAAAAATAAAGAAACTGAAATGTACCGTATGTAGTGCAGAAATTGCAAAATTAACTTGAAAGATACCAGCATTTAGTTTGGTATACTCCAAGAGAGCTCGTCCTGGAGTGGATCAAGAGTATTTTTCGTGATGGCATCGAATTTTGCCACCATCCTCCTTTCCACAACAGCTTCCAGTGTGTCCAAACTTAGCCCTGTGATGGAGCAGGCTTTCCAGATGTTTTTCTTGAGCCTGTGTGCATCTTTTGAGCTCAAGTTGCTTCCCCAGGAGACCACAGCATAGACGTAGATGAATACACTGGATTCTGCGGAGTGGTAAAATATTTCACACATCAAAAGATTTGAGTCTCCTTAGGAAGTACAGTCTGCTTTGGCCCTTTTTGTACCGTGCCACTGTGTTGTCAGACCAGTCCCATTTGCTATTTATGTGAACCCCCAGGTCCTTGTAGCTCTTCGCCACTTCCATGTCCTCCCCCTGAATACTAACTGGTCTCAGAGGCTTTTACTTTGAAAGAAACATTTCTTAAATATCATATTGATTTTTTTTATTTAGAACAATTACTTTGTTTTAATTATTAGAATATTACTTTGGCATAACTTGTATTAGTTTCTATTTTCTACATTTAGTAGTTAACTCAGTTAATGTATCAGGTATACATAGGGAGTGGATAATCAAACTTAACCAAATAAGGAAGCAATGGGAGCCAAAATCCAACTTAAGCTGATGCCCAACTTTGTGTAAACAATAAGCTGAACATAGTCAACCAGATGTGAAAGCTTTCACAGGAACTTCTAAGCAATACTCTCCTACATGACTGAGCATCTTTAAGCTTCACTAAAAGCACACATGATCAGTTGAAAACAGATTCAGTCCTAAGCATAAGTTGTATTTGTTCCCTACTTGTTGGCAGGCTCTTTTAATTGTTTTGTGTCCTGCAATGCATATAATTTAGCTTGTTCTGGAGATGGCAAGGCTAGTTTTGCTTGTGAAATATGCAAAGCTAACTTAAAATGTGCACTTTGGTGGACCTTGCTAGGAACCTGATATCTCCTTTCCCCTGACCCTGAACTGGATTCTAGTGGGTTTGAGAATGTAATGTTTTATATATAAAATATCTGTGCTGCTCAGTAGTCTCTGGGGCAAAGAACATAATCACTTGGCTTTCCTTTTGGTCCTGAAGAAAGATGGCTTCCATGTGTTTTGAGCTAACAGGGTGACCTTCTACAGATCATACATCTTTACCCAGCCTGTCGTCAAATAATAGGTGCAGACAGACAGAGGGAGAGAGACAGAGAAGAATACAGCCATTATTTGAAACTGGTATAGACTTTTTTTTCTTTCCTGAAAATGTTTTGCAGTCACTTTTGGAAATTTAAAATTTGCTATGAGAGCTCAATAGATACTACCACGTCTGACAACCTGGAAGGCTAACTGCATTTTTCCATAGACTCTAGATGTGTGAAACTTTTCCTGTTGTTGCCCCAGCTTCAGCATATCTGTCTGCTTTAATTGCCCTACCTTCAAAGGATGAGGTTTGTCACATTATTATGACAGAACCTTTATAAATTTAGACAGGACTGGCTGCTTTGTGTTACTTGGGTAGATTACATGATTAGTTTAATATGTTTCAGTTCAGTTTATGTTGTATAGTGCCCGTCACTGAGCAGAAACACAAAGGGCTCACATGTTTGCAGCTGTATTGCACTAACAGTAAATTATTATGCCATGCAATATCTATATATATCAAACACAACTGTATGGCCTTCAGTCCACTATGACACATTCTCACACTTCCATATTGTGTCTGGGTAATTACTGTAAAGTAAATGATACTCCTTTAAAACAGGTTGCAACTGTTACATGTAGACCAGTTGTGCAGCACTGGCTCTTACTTGTTAATAACTGTCATGTAAGTACTGAAACATTGCTTAATACATTTTATTTGTTACTCAGTGGAGTCACTGATTTTACATTGATTGTATATATTATTGGCCTTTACTGTACTTTTTCCTTAACCTTTTATTAAATATTAATTGCTTTACCACAGGAAATTATGAGTAAGAAATGATTTGCAATTTTGTTTAATGTCAAAGTCTTTATCATATTTAATACTAGCTGTCCCCTGGGGCTCCGCCCGCATAGTAGTGAAACAGGACAACCTTTAAAAATATATAAAAAAACAGGTACCACTAGCTAAGCGGAAGCAAAAGTACACTCCAAAACCAAGAGGTAGAGCGACTCAAACGGAGGCTGGTGCGTGAGTGAGAAGGGCACTGCCCAGGTCCCTACTGCTGACATCACACTTCCTCCTCCCCTTGGCCCACAGGCTCTGCCTCGGAATAGCGCAAATATATCGCTCCTGCAATCGAACTATGATTCATAGCACGATGAAAACAAAATCAATCTGAATGTTCAAGCAAATTATAGAAAAAAAACCTGATTTAAATCTGTTAAGTATTTCTTTCATTCACATCCTCTAATGTACTTATTTCTAATCTTATCCATCTTCATCACACCCAGTGCAAATCTTAGCATCTTTAACTCTGATACATCCAGCTCTGCCTCATGCTTTCTGATCAATGCCAACGTCTACAACCCATGTAACATAGCTGGTCCCACTACCGTCCTGTAGGCCTTCCCTTTCACTCTTGCTGATACCCGTCTGTCACAAATTACTCCTGACACTCTTCTCCTCCCTTTCCACCCTGCCTGCACTCTCTTTTTCATCTCTCTTCCACAATCCCCATTACTCTGTACTGCTGATCCTAAGTATTTAAACGCATCCACCTTTGCCAACTTTACTCCTTCATACTCACCATTCCACTGACATCCCTCTCATTGACATACATGTATTCTGTTTTGTTCCTACTGACCTTCATTCCTCTCCTCTTTAGAGCATATCTCCACCTCTCTAGGGTGTCCTCAACCTGCTCCCTACTATCGCTACAGATCACAATGTCATCAGCAAACATCATAGTCCATGGGGACTCCTGTCTAATCTTGTCTGTCAACCTGTCCATCACCACTGCAAATAAGAAAGGGCTCAGAGCCCATCCCTGATGTAATCCCACCTCCAACTTGAATGCAATCTGTCACTCCTACCACAGACTTCACCACTGTCACACTTCCCTCGTACATATCCTGTACAACTCTTATGTATTTCTCTGCCACTCCCAACTTCTTCATACAATACCACATCTCCTCTCGAGGCACCCTGTCATATGCTTTCTCCAGGTCCAATGCAACTCCTTCTGACCTTCTCTATACTTCCTCATCAACATCCTCAGAGCAAACAACATATCTGTGGTGCTCTTTCTTGGCATGAAACCATACTGCTCCTCACTAATCATCACCTCACTTCTTAACCTAGCTTCCACTACTCCTTCCCATAACTTCATGCTGTGGCTCATCAATTTTATCCCCATGTAGTTTATATCAGTCCTGTACATCCCTCTTATTCTTAAATATTGGCAACAATACACTTCTTCTGCACTCCTCGGGCATCCTCTCACTTTCCAAGATTCCATTAAACAATCTGGTTAAAAACCCCACTGCCATCTCTCCCAAACACCTCCATGCTTCAACAGGTATGTCATCTGGACCAACGGCCCTTCCATTTTTCATCCTCTTCATACCTGTCCTTACTTCCTCCTTGCTAATATTGCACTTCCTGATTCACTATATCCACATCATCCAACCTCTTCTCTCTCTTGTTCTCTTCTTTCATCAACCACTAAAAGTACTCTTTCCATCTGCTCAAAACACTCTCCTCGATTGTGAGTATATTTCCATCTAATCCTTTATTACCCTAACCTGCTGCACATCTTTCCCAGCTCGATCTCTCTGTCTAGCCAATTGGTACAGGTCCTTTTCTCTCTCTTTAGTGTCCAACCTCTCATACAACTCATCATACGCCTTTTCTATAGCCTTCGCCATATCTCTCTTCACCTTGCGCCTTATCTCCTTGTACACTTGTGTACTTTTTGCATCTCTCTGACTATCCCACTTCTTCTTTGCCATCCTCTTCCTCTGTATACTCTCCTGTATTTCCCCATTCCACCACCAGGTTTCCTTTTCTTCCTTCGTCTGTCCAGATGTCACGCCAATTACTCTTCTTGCTGCCACCCTTTACATCTTCTACTGTAGTTTCCCAACTGTCTGGTAACTCTTCACTGCCACCCAGTGCCTGCCTCACCTTCTCCCTAAATTGAACCTCGCAGTCTTCCTTTTTCAGATTCCACCATTTGATCCTTGGCACTGCCCTCACTCTCTTCCTCCTACAGATCACTATCCTATGCTGCTTAACTACACTTTCCCCTGCCACCACTTTGCAGTCTTCAATCTTCTTCAGATTAACTCTTCTGCATAGGATGTAATCTACCTGTATGCATCTTCCTCCACTCTTGTACGTAACCCTATTTTCTTCCCTCTTCTTAAAAAATGTATTCACCATCCTTTTGGCAAAATCCACTATCATCTGACCTTCTTCATTCCTCTCCTTGACACCATACCTACAGATCACCTCCTCGTCTCCTGTGTTCCCTTCACCAACACATCCATTGAAATCTGCTCCAATCACCACTTTCTGTCCCATGGGTACACTGTTCATCACTTCAGCCAACTTACTCCAAAAATCTAATTTCTGCTCCATCACACACCCAACTTGCGGGGCATTTACACTAATAACATTCATCATCATACCTCCAATTTCCAGCTTCATAATCATTACTCTGTCTAACATTCTTTTCACCCACTCTTGACATACTGTTCCTTCAGAATAACCCCTACCCCATTTCCCCTCCTATTCACACCATGATAGAACAATTTGAATCCACCTCCGATCCACCTGGCCTTACTCCCCTTGCATTTAGTCTCTTGCACGCACAATATATCAACCGTCCTTCTCTCCATCATATCTGCTTACTCTCTCCCCTTACCAGTCATACTGCCAACATTCAAAATTCCTACCCTCAGTTCCACTCCCTTAGCTTTCTTCCTCTCCTCCTGCCTCCAGACACGTCTCCCCCCTCTTCTTCTCCTTCTTCTTCTTCTTTGGCCAAAAGTAGCCCAGTTTCCGCCTGCAACCTGTTGGCTAACAGTACTGGTGGCAGCCGTTGTTAAACCGGAGCTCGACTGATCTGGTATGGAAATTTGTATTGTTGTCCGCATATTGATTTGGCTAAATTTTACACTAGATGCCCTTCCTGATGTAACCCACCCCATTTATCCGGGCTTAAGACAGGATAAAAGAAACACAAATTGAAAATATACTCTCAAATGAATATAGGCAATAGATATTAGGTTGATTTTCTTTTTAAAATAGAAATTGTTTTGCTGAAAAATAAAAAAGTTTTGAGAAATGGTTAGCTGCTTATGGAAAGCCCAATGTGATGCTTTTGACAGATGTTTTGGACATCACCCAAACCACAGCACTTGCTGTTACTATTGACTGATTGAGAATTATTAACTTTACAGCATTTGAAATGCTCTGAGGAAAAAAACAGTCACTTAGTACAGAGTTACTTTAATATTTACCTTTTTAATAACCTTGAGGATTTATTATTAATGAGATGAATTGTTGCTTTGAAATTATGAAGCAAAGTGTCTAGCTTTATTTTTAAAAGATATTTCTAGTACAGAATTTGTTACCATGAAGAACACTGCTGTCCCAAAAAGCAAGACATTTCAGATGTCTACAGATGCCTATTTAGACTGACATTCTTTTTACTGGAACCCAAAGTCCTGAATTATATGCTGTTGAGTGTAGAATATTCACAGACTTATTTTGTTTAACCTCATTCCATGAAATATAATGGTTAGATGGTATTGATCAGCTGTAACAACTGGGATCAACCATGACCCAATATAATATATTCACCTGTTGTGACAAGAAATACTCTTCAGACATTATAAAGGTTTGGGCCAGCCACCCGAATATCCAAAACAGAACTGCAAGACTGGAGGTAAGATGGCGGTTTTAAAGGAGAGGAAGTGATGTCGTCGTGGCCGGAACCGGAACTGACGTCATCTAAGCCCCCAAACACACACACATACCCAGCCTCCCTACGGAACCAGAAGTGAAGTCATCCAAGGCACCAGAAACGGAAGTGACATCATTAAATGCCCAGGAATTGATGTCATCCAAGGCTCCTGACCCTGGTGGGATTTCCTTGGAATGGTCTACAAGGAACTGAGAAAGACAGTCAGCACACCCTGCTGCCCCCTTGTCTGATGTGGTATTATCACTACTCAAGCCCTTTAGCTGTCTCCTATTCGCACGTGTGTGACACTGTCCTTTGGACAATATTCCTTCTTTCTAAACATCTTGCAGGGCTCCAAAAACTTTCTAAAATATATACCAGAAAATGTTAACATTATCTTCAAGGAAGCTGTGGAGCTTTTTTCACCATATCTTCAGAAGAAAATTTTCTTCCTGTCTTTAAATTGCTTCCACCTCTTGAATACCACTCTTCCGCTCCTTCTTGGTCTAATATGGTTGATTCAAAGTTTCATTAAGTTTCTTAACCACTTCTCCAGAGTTTTACACAAAATTTAATTGCTCATCTTGTTGTATAGTTAAAATGAAGGTTAAAGTATTGGTAGTGACAGCTCAAGGACTAAACAGAAGCCAGTCGTAGTACTGCTGTGTAATAATAAGGCCTTGGCCATGACCCTCACCACCGTCCAGCTGCAGCACCCACAGAACACATGCAGTCACTCTCAAAACATTTCAGTCAGACGTTTGATATTGTCTGCACTAAATATGCTGATGTTTAAAGCCACAGTGTCATGAACCAGGCATTAAATTTGGCATGAGAGTGTAATGTAGCAGAATTTATAAAATTAGGTAAGGTTCATGTTGTCACATGTACAAAATATAGTGGAATTGTTACTTGCATGTACTAATCTTTCTGGTTTTCCCAGGTTAGTGTGCTTGGAGTGGGATGAGTATATTTGCTGTCATGTACTTAATCCAAACATCACCAGCCACCTGGAGATAAAACAATAGAGGTTAATATCAGTTTTCTAAAACCAAAATCATAAATGACATAAGTTTAAAATGAAAATGTTAGTGACAAAGAAGAGTACCATTTATATTCACTAAAAATTAAGAGTGTAGTGTAGTTTACCAACAGTAATTTGCTTCGTTACAAACAGCTATGCTCATTTACCTGTCGTCAGTAGTATAAACTTTGCACTTTATTTCCATAACAACATTAGTTGCACAGAATTAAAATGGTGAACCTCATACAAATATAACATTGATCAAACATACAACATAATGACAAGGGTAATTATTATTACTGAAGATCACTCAGTTAATCAGTTGGGCAAAACCATACTTAGACATCCATCAGTTTAATGTATAAGACTCTTAAGGGCAGTTTGTTAAGTATGTACTGTAATGATATCAGAACAAAATGACATTAGAAACATTTTCATGTGAACCGCTCGTTCAGGCCAAGAAAGTTTATCTGTTTCTGTTGTGAATGGAACACAGGTGAAAAACTATTTATGGACAACAAGTGGTGCTACCAGATAAGCACAGGGCTTTACAAAGCCTTTGAGTAAATAGTGCAGGGCAGTGAGAAATTCCTGATAAATATTAGGTGTCCCCCATGTTGCCAGATAGCATTGTGGAAGTCCTTCACAGTGTGGATGGGCTCCCCTGGAGCATCTTGTCCTGGGTTCACTATGGCATAAGTATGGTAGCCCTAACCTGAAACCCTGGGGCTAATGGGTCAAGGTCCTTATTAAATGCCCCAGAGCTTTTATATGTCATCTGGGACCCCAATGTGTATCGAAATGTATCAATACTCCAGAGCTTAAAGGCATTGTTCAGTCAACAGACCAAAGTTGAGGGGGTGAGCATTGACAAGGTGTGAACTGAAAGGAGGAATAAAGTGTAAGGTGTTGAGAAGGAGAATAATTTGTGGAAGGTACACAGGGAGTGTTAGAGGAGTATGTGGGTAAGTGGACTGGCTCTCCTGGCATAAGGCACTAGTAAGGCCTTATTTCATATATAGGTAGGCTCTATGGGGTATTTGGTCTTTATTATTTTATCCCTTTATTGAACTTTCAGTTGCTAATATTGCTTTAAATCTTTCATTTAAATTTTGAGTTTTGTCCTGTGATTTTATTTTTGTTCAGTCTTGAGGTTGATTGTGAGCACATCTTACTATCTAAACACTTAGCTTTTCTTTAATATCCAAGTGAGATCTGAATATCCTTCCATCTAATTACTGAGCCCTACTTAGCCAGTTTGAGATGTACCAGAGTAACCAAAGAAAAAATTGCAAGTATACCAGGTTTGGAATTTGTATCCATATGGCACTTTCTGCCATTGTAAAATATAAGTTAAACTTTTAACTGTGACATCTCAAGGACTAAAAGGTGTTTTGAGGCAAGAAGACTAACAATTGCAGCACCCAGCTGCTTAAGATGCTTCAGTACTTCAAAGTACATGATTGGAAAACCATTCTAAGTTACTATAGTTCTTCAACTGAAAAAATTCACCTTTTTGTAATCCATTTGTGAATCCGAATACAGGGTCACGGGGTCTGCTGGACCTTCCTGGCCAACCCACCGCAGGACTGTCTTCCAGCAATGCCTATATCTTTAAGTTGAGGAGCTAATTTCAAAGTAACAGATGACATCTATCCCACTTACTCTCTTCAGAATTTCTAACACTTCTATAATGTTTAAGTTTAGCAAAATAAATGTGCTCATGTTTGGCTACAAAAAATATAAGACACAGTATGTGTTCGTAATTATGACTTTCATAAACAAAGTTTATAAGGTATACAAATCAGGAATAAAAGAATTACAGCACGTCTACTTCTGAGATTTACAACAGACAATTAGCGCAAAAACAAATCAGTGAAGCATGTGAATATACAACAGATATGTGCATATACACTGCAGCAAATGGCCTAATGCAAAAGTTTAAATAAACAACAGAAATGTTTGCAGCTGTGACAGGTCTATCAACTACGCCAGCACCTCAGGGAACATGCCAGCATTATTCTATTGAACTGATTTTCCATGCTGTGTCTAAGGGTGTCTTGATCTCTTCATCACTTGTTGGGAGTCTGTCACTGATTATGATTTCCCTGGTGGTAATAAACTGGTAATTTTCTGCTGAACCTCTCATATTAACATTTTTGTTAAGATACGTAGTTAAACAGCTGATGAATGTATGGTATCAGAAAGCAATCAGTTGTTAGCTGTTTTTCATGTTTATTTAAAGCAACATATGAATACTAATTAAAATGCTTTAACCGCCATCCTTAGAATGTCATTAATCCTTTCCAATACTCAGACTTGAAATGTGTGTTTAATATCTGTTAGTAATTCATAATGTAAATTTCTTCAAGTAACATGCAGACTGTAGGATGTTTATAAGCATGCAAACATGATTTTGAAGGATAAAGCATACTTATATGTCAAAGTAAATAGTATAGATTTCTGGTTTGGTTGGTTATGCTGAATTTTTGTGGAATAAGGGATGGACCAAATGGATTTCTTAAGGATTAAGTCTTAGACATGGATGTGAGCAACAGTGGAACACGCCTTGCAACTGATCCTTTCAAGTGCCACTTTTTACCCATTCATTCATTTATTTTTTGTTTCCTTGCTTACCATCTGACAGCTGTTTGTGTTCCGCACGGGTTGAGAACTGCTGCTTCTGTGAATAACTACATTGATATACTACTACTTTTATGTAACCTATGAAAGCTTTTTTTAGTTATTTATATCAAAAGCTAAATATGTTAAATGTGCTTATTTACAAGCTAGGCAATTTAAAGACAATCTTTAAAATTGTGATTGATTTTTTTTTTTTATAACTAGGGGGCTTCTGCTCGCTTTGCTCGCCAACCCCCAGGCCTGCGCTACACGCCAGCCATTTCACGTCTCTGCCATTTGCATATGTGGATTCCACTTTCACCAAGCAACAAATCTTTTAATTCTTGCAGATATGCCTCTTCATTGGGAAGTAACACTACTTTTCCCTGATGGCAACACAAATTAGACAATCTACAAGTTTCTAACTGAAGTTTAAATCCTAACAATATATTCGATCTCTTTTCACTGTTCCGTTATTTCATGAGTAATAATTTCCGTTTGTTTGTGTTAATGCGATCTTTACTATTATTTTTTATGAGATTTTTGAATTTTAGTACTTTGATTATCTCTAACTTGCTCTGCCTATGTTTTTGCGCCAACATTTTTTAACCTCTTTACAATGTTCTACTGTGTCATCTACTCTTTGTCTTTTATTTCCAGCCCCGGGCGTTGTTATATCTCTTGGCACAGAGTCTTATCTTGAAAGCATCTCTCTGAAAAAGTCTTGTCTCATTCCAGGATTTTTTATATAATAGCAAGATATGAAATGTGCTGGGGCTACAGCCTTCAGCGTGTAAACCATTGGCTTAGAAGGCAGGGATATCAAACAATGCGATTAAGAAAAAATAACATGTTATACTTTTAAAAAATAATTGTCATCTGTTGATTGTTTAACTTTTACAGCCCAAGTTCATTATGGTGATTATAGTTGTAGTGGCCTTTTTATTGTTAAGTATTTAGTATTCTGCAAAATTATTTGAAAATACTAATTTCTAAAGTAACCTAAATACTCGAAAAATGCTTGATTTCCAGTTTATTATTCCTGCATTATTTTTTAAAATAACATTTTAAATGACAAAAGTTTACAAAAATAATTAAAAAATCTATATATTGTCTGAGATTGTCTATCATAAGGTCTTTAACAGTTTTCTTTCATTCCCATGGAAGTAAGAATGAAGCAGCACCTTTTCTTGCATTAATCGTCAAGACAGGAAAGATTGCAACAACAACAATATTTATTTATATATATATATATATTTTCATACAAAAGATGTAGCTCAAAGTGCTTTAGAGGATGAAGAAAGAGAAAAAAGACAAAATGCAGAAATAAAATTAGGCAATACTAATTAACATAGAATAAAAGTAAGGTCCGATGGCCAGGGAGGACAGAAAAAAATCCAGACAGCTGGAGAAAAAAAAAACAAAATATGCAGGGGTCCCAAGGCCATGAGACTGTCCAGCCCCCTCTAGGCATTCTACCTAATATAAATGATCTCAATCAAGAAAGAATGCAAGAAAGCAACACTAAATATTTGTCACTTTCTTATAACATACTCATTATTAATGTGCCTTAACTTCTAAAATGAAATATGCAGGTAAGGAATTTGTGGCAGCATGTAACAGTGAGACGTGTAACCAAACGTGGGATTTGATGCTGAAGGGATTTTCTATCATAACAAGGTATTTTAAGACCAGTAAATTATGCTTTTGTGTAAGCAACAATGATGTAAATTGATCTTTTTTTTTCCTAGAAAGCCTTATAACCAGGTCATAATCCATCTGAATGGGTGAACTTAACATTTAACTCACCAGAGAATGCGTTAAAGGAACTGCATTGGCAGCTTTATGATTTTGTAAACAAGTGGCTTAGGCACTAGACCACATTATAAATACTGTAAACATAACATTCATAAATCTGGTATAATCCTGAATGTCAAGGGAAAATAAAGGCTATCCCTGCAGCATGGGTGCTATTTAAGAACTAGCTCTAGCTGGGGTGCCAGTTTTCCACACACACCTAAGGGCCCAATTTAGAATTACTGGTTAATCTGATTTGGACATCTTTTGGGATGTTGGAGGAAAACCGCACAACACAGAGGAAAACCTACATCGACACAGGGAGAGTGTGAAACTCCCACACTGGCAACATCTGAGCATGATGTTCAAACCCAGATTGCTGGATTTGTGAAACAACAGTGTTAACCACTGCACCAGCTTGTCTGCAGTTAAGCAACATGCTACAAATGTTAACAGAAAAATTTGACTTGGTTTAGTTGCAGAGCTACAATCTGCAGTGTCAGCCACAGGGCAAGAATCTGTAGTGGACAAGATACCAGTCTGTCATATGGCACACTCACCCACACCCTCTTTAATTATTACTGGGTCAAATTAGGGTCAATAATTAACCTACCACACCTTTCTTTGGGGTGTGCAAAGAAAGCTGGAGTACCTGGAGAAGACCACAAATTGACATGAGAAGAACGTGCAGACTCTACACAGGATTTCAAAAAGTGCTAGCCACTGTTCCGCCTTCAGTTACTGATTTTTATATATTTCTCCTGATAATCACAAATCTTAATCATGCATATATCACATCTGCATTATCAAGTGATAATGTATTCTTTTTACTAGTGCCACTATTAACTGGGAGACAGAGGTTCTGAGGTAAGGTTGTTACACTCATTAGTTGTGGTGCCAGAGAATGATAACACGTTGCATGTCGATTAGAACGTGCAAGTCAGAACTGTACATGTGACAAAATAACTATAATAAACCTAGAAAACACTTGTTTTAATTTATATACTTTAAATATATATAATTTATAATCATTCAGTTTTTTTGTTTTATGAAATGCTGCCATCTTGTGTTCACTTTTTGAAAGTGTGAAAAAAGTAGAAGATTTTCCTATGACAGTATGCATATCACTCTGTCTCATAGATCTCACAGATACCATTGTAATAATGTCACAGGAGGCACAATCTTAAATCACAGTGATACATAGCCAACCCAGGCTGACCATTTCATTATGGCCATGATTACAAGATCATAACTTTAACATGCCCAAATAAAGCAAATTGAACAATTTTCATAATTAAGTGTAAATACTGATAAGATCTAAAACATTTGTACATTTGATTAGAAAAATAAATAGCTATATAAAAGGGTTCATGGCAATCCTCTGCACCTAGAATTGATTCTAAATTGGCCAAATGCACCAAACATCAAAGGTTTATTAACAAGAAGCCCAAAAAGATTAATACAGGGAAAATGTAAAAGTATAAAACAAACAAAAGGAAATCTACAATCTTGTGATATCCCTCAGTCTATCTTATCAGGTGCAGCAACACACACATTTGTCCACTAATTCAGCACCTAAAATATTTCTGTCTCTCACCATCTGGCTTTTTTGAAACTCATCAGCAGAAAAAGACTTTTTTGTTGTTTACTATTTATTTAGTAAATATTTCTTACAGCTTCTTACCATTTTTAGTTCCTTTTCATCATGCTTTTTGCAACAAAAATGTTCCAATTGATCATTTCAGGATAGCCTCTGCACAAGCTCCACGGTAGAGATCGTAGCATTTGAACAAAACGTGTCCCTGCCCAAGACTCATCTGTCGGAGGTGTGATGCAGTTGCCTCAATGGCTCATAGACATGCACGGTACCAAAGTGCTATCTGATGGCAAAGTTGCACAGTCTAAATGTGTGGGTATTATCTTTCTGGAAGGGTAATGATTGTGCTGGAATTAGCACAAAACTACCAGTCTAGCTGCATCATCTGTTTAAGTGGCCTGGGCACGGTTTTGAAACCCATCATGAGTGTCAAAAGAAGAGGGTATGATGATTCATGCATTCAACATGGATTTACCGTACATATGTCATCAGAAAAACTGAACAAAATATGTTATTTGTACTAAATTGTTGGCAAGTGTTTCTATGAAACCAATGAAGTTGAAGGAACATTCCATTATGTTCATCCTCAAAACAAGAACAAGGACAAAAGCGTTTTTCAACGTCATGGGGGTGATGTTGGATTCAACAGGGGTATTCCAGGAAAAGAACTACAAGGTTACTGAAGCTTCTTTTGTTGTAGTATTGGAAACAGCAAAGCAAAAAAAACCTCAAACCTTGCACTTTAACAATGGTACAAATTGAGTTGGATAAAGGATTTGAAACAAAAATTGCAGCCATTCCACAAAATTGAAGCCAAACAATAGTTAAACAGTAATGTTCAAAGGAGAATTTGCAGGAGTTCAGGACTGCAGCATTTGGCTTATTTTCAATTCAACTCGATGAATCAACTGATGTGGCATCACATTCCCAATTGCTGGTATTAGCAAGATATGTTCACTCAGGTTCATTTAAGGAATGGTGCCTCTTTTGTCCTCCAAACTACCAAAGTCTCAGATATTTTGGAAAAAGTTTAATCTTTTTTTGAATCAAAAAATATTTGTGGAATAATGTTGGGGACAAAATCTGGATTCCAATTTAATGTGATAAAGTGAGCTCCAAAAGTGAAAAAAATCGCTGTGCAAGCTCCACTTGCAGTGGTTTTTGCTCAAACAATTAAAATTGTTAATTTTGTCAAAGAAGTAGATCTGATTTCACAACTTTTCAAGCAATTATGCATCAACATGGATGCAGATCATCATTTGCTTCTTTTCCATACAAATGTATGATGGTTTCTAAGAGGAAATGTGACTGAGTGAATCTTTGTACTTAGAAATGAGCTCAAATAATTCTTTGAAGTTGAGGGTAAAAGGGAATATTAAGTCTGGCTGGAAAATGAGAAATGGATCATGCGCCTTACCTGTTTGTTTGACGTTTTTGAGCAGCTGAATAAACTAAATCTTCAGATGCAAGGAAGGAATACAACCATCAAAAACTTCATTGATTCCTTCACATGCAAGCTGGAAAAGTGAAAACGAAATGCAAATAATGTTGTAATTTTTGATAATTTATTATCAGTTCTTATTGATGGTGGGGATGATACAATTCTTTCTGACTTTTTTTCCAGAATTTTGCATTTGATACCACTGGAAAATGAACTCAGCCTGAAATAAATGATGAGGAGTTGGACTTACTGTGAAATTCAAATTCAAATTGGCAGTTGAAAAAGTTCCTGATGATTGTCAAGATGAATTTCTGGAGATGAAGACTGATTTGGGAGCAACATATACATTCAATGAAAAATCAGTCACAGAATTGTGGCCTTTGATGTGTGATTCCTATCCAAAAGTGGCAGTAAAAGCTATCTGTGCATTGTTTCCATCTGTCGACATATCTTTGTGAATCAAGATTTTCAACTCTACTGCAAATGAAAATGAAGGAACGAAGTAGACTGGAGGTAGAAAATGACCTGCATTGTGCCTTTTCCAGTACGCCTCCATATATCCAAGAATTGGCAAAGAAAAAACAATCACTAGTTTCCCATTTACTGCAACCTTCATCTCTATAATTATAAACTGATTTTCAATACCATGGCATTCTTTTGAACTTTTTGTTTATTGAAGTATTCTTTAATCTTAAATTGTTAGGAATATACTACTTCTACTTAAGCTTTAAAATTCATCAACATTTTCTTTTGGTAATAATTTTGTAAAAATTGTCAACAAAAATAATCTAAGTAAATGTATATGTACTAATACATAAAAAATCTAATTTTAATATTATGTCCATAATACTTTTGATTCAATATTTGGACACTAGGAATGACAATCTGACGAATGGTGAAATGGATGGCAAAAAAGGTTGAGAACCACTATTTTAGAGCTCTGTTTTCACTTTTGACTTTTAAGAATCTTTTTCTGTTGATCAGTGTCAAAAAAAGTCAAAATAAATCAATTCTGATTTAAAGCTGCAAAATAATGCAATGTGAAAGATGTACTAGGCCTAAGATAATTGCATTTTTACATTCTTCTTTTTATCTCTTTATGGGCCTGACATTTGACCCATCATTTAGTAACTGGCTTACTTAAAGGGTTCACAAGGTGCTGCCCCCTATTGTTCTGGAGGGAAAAACTGATATCCTGGTATTGCACTGTTAAAATGGCAACATTGTCAAATTCTAGTGCCATGTGCTGCCTTGCATTACTCAGAGGATACAAAGGTCCTTGCAGCCCATGGAGACATCAACCACACTTAAGATGTAGGGTCAGACATCTCACATCTCCACAATACCTGTTGGGTGTCCTGGTTTTTCATCTAGATCTCATTGTATGTTATATTCCACTGTCTACGTTTTTGGATTCAAAGGGACATTCAGTAGTGAAGGGAGCAGAGTAGATCCCATGCAGTATAATATTTTCATCCCTGCATAAACTTCATAACAGTTATTAGAATGCTGACCTCTACTTTTCTTTTCACTTTCATTACCTTGGCTGAGTGTAAACATACAGTATCTCTCAAATACATATTACATGCAGTAATGCATCTTGAGGTAGGTTGTATGATAAAGGCACTTTAATACAGATTGTTATATAATATTTTTTGAATTCTGAAACTCTTGATACTCTTGGATGGATGATGATAGCTGGTGACATTTTTCTAAACAGCTCAGTACAGTGCGCTGACATCCAAAATATAAGCAGCTTGCAAAACTTTTGTATAGAAAACAGCATAAAGAACAATTGTAAACACCCCAGTTATGCAGTAAGACTGTTTACTTCATGGTGTAACTGATATGTTTCTTTGCTGGCACTTCATCTAATTAATTGTGCCATTACATAATGCTTACTTCTAGTATCTCTTGTATGGATGCGCTGTCTTTTCTCTAAAACAACTCTCTTTATTATATTGTGGCATCTCCTTGCTAGTTGATTAGGCTGCAGTCACAGCAGCTGTTTCAGACGGGAAGGATTTTCCTAATCAAGAGAATGATTGCTCTAATGAAGGGTATTATTATGGACTGAGAGCTTGGCTGACTTTTCAGAAGTCAGAAGTCATCTTTAGGGTTGAGAATTACTTCTCTAGAGTATTATTTTATTCCAGTCTTACCTATTCGGTTTTAAATTACGTCTATTATAGCAATGTAATGGTTCAAAAATAATGAAGAATTTCACTTTTCCTTATTATTCCATTTTACAGTTTCTTTCCATTTCTGAAACATTATGAATTTCTGCACTTCTAAAGGAGGATTGCAGAGATGAGCAATAAATAATCAGGGTTTAAGCAATGATCCTTAGAGTGTAGCGCTGCCTGCTTGTCAATCAGTGATCTAATTCATATTTCCCTTGTTAATTGGCCTTCATTTCTATTGATTTATGAATTCAAGAGTCTGAGTTTCATCTGTTACTACATTATACCTTTCTGTTGCAAACATTCTGTTGCATAGCATTTTTAAGCTAATACTGTCACCAATACCCAGTGGCTCATTAGAATAGCTTCTTTAATGAACTAAGAAAATATTTACTTATCATCGCATTCGCATTTTTGAAACCATATTGTTTTACTGTTTTGAGTGAAAAAATAACAAGAACATTCCAAAACCTGTCAGAGTTTCAAGCCTTTTTCTTTATGAACATGCTCACTAGAGTTCAGTGCCTTTCTTTCTTTCTTTCTTTCTTATTTAAATGATAAGTTCATATAAGCATCATATAAAAATTACCAGAACATGTGTCACAATCTCAATCTGGTTTTACAGTGTATGTATTGATTAGAGTTTTAACCTGTCCCTATCACAGTGGTGTCAGTCAGTATCAATAACTATAACTGCATATTTAATCTTGCTGTTTTAAAATGTACCTTTGTTTGTTTTGTTAATTGAGCAGATTCTGAAGGATTCTGTACAAAAACTGAAAACTCATGAGATAGGTGGGATGATACCACATGCCCAGTGCTGCCTGATGCAGCCATGAATTGGATAAAGCAGGATAGACAGACTGCATAGCTGTCTATCTAAGCTGTATAGGAAAACCCCCTGACCTGTGAAATTCAACCTGAAAAAAGTTTGCGTTACCAATGGTTTCATTCAGCAACAGTAATGGATCCTTGGCACACTCAGTTTGAACATCTGAACAAAATGTATCCTGTCTTTAATGAGCCTGTCATTTCATTTTCTTAATATTGTTACTAGCAGTAACGGTTATCAACTATAAGTTGCGTTTGTAATTCATTTTTTAAATAGGAAATTTCTCTAGGAAGATCTATTTTTGAAGCAAAAAATATTACCAAAACTCTAGTATTATTTGTTCTCTTAGAAACTGGAGCAATAATTGATAAATACAAGTAATGATAGTATTGCCATATTTATGAAATTCTTATTAGCAAACATCTTCACTGTTAAAATATGCAACCTCATATAATTCAATGGAGAGCACACTTCACCTTACGTGTTGTACTTTCATTCATGCTTCCATACCACTTTGCTGAAACGTTTTGTGAAACCACAAAGAAAAAGCTTCACATATACTGTACAATAAATTTGGATTAGGTTTATTTAACTGTAACTTTAGTAACAGTACTTAAAATAATGTTTAAAAAGTAAAAATATATTATAAAAAACAATTATTTTGAAGTTCTTGGTTCTGAAATAGTAGTTGTATCTGAGTTTGAGGTTCACAAAGTTGTACTTCTATTAAGATGAAAAAGGTTCAGGCATTAAGTATGATGTGTAATGCATTAGTTCCACAGTCTAGGTATCTTCATTTTTAGACTTTCCAATCAAATTCAAAGTGATAACAGTTCACACAAAAGAAGAAAACAAATTCCACAGTATACACAAAAAAAAAAAGAAAAAGATTTGTATTGATAATGTTCCGGTTTCAGGCCTCTAAATTTTTGTTATGTTTCTTAAAGTTACTGTATTACTGCATGACTGCATGATGTTACTATGCACTTCACTCTAAATATTACTATATACAGCCATGTAAAATACAAGTGGGACCGGCACTACAATATAAAGAGTGAAATCGTTCAAAATAGTGCAATGTAATGTTAATGATAGAGATAAGCAGATCTTGTGCCAAGAGTGTTTTGATCAAAAGCAATTACATTACAATCACAAATTCATGTGTGGAGCACCTTTTGCTCTATGCTGGCCATCTTAATTTGAAAAGGATTTCCAAATTAAAAAGGTATACCAAAGCAGTTTGCCAATAACTATTGCATACTCCAGAAAATAAACACTGCTAGCACTGGTGAGGCCTCAACTTGAGCACTGTGTGCAGTATTGGTCTCCAGGCTACAAAAAGGACATACTGTAGCAGCGCTAGAAAAGGTCCAGAGAAGAGCAACTAGGCTGATTCCAGGTCTACAGGGGTTGAATTATGAGGAAAGAGTAAAAGAGCTGAGCCTTTACAGTTTAAACAAAAGAAGATTAAGAGGTGACATGATTGAAGTGTTTAAAATTCTGAAGGGAATTATAGTACAGTGGATAGAGACTGTTATCTTAAAATGAGTTCATCAAGAACACGTGGACACAGTTGGAAACATGTTAAGGGTAAATTTCGCACAAACATTAGGAATTTTTTCTTTACACAAAGAACGCCAGACACTTGGAATAAGCTACAAAGTAGTGTGGTAGACAGTATGACGTTAGGGACTTTCAAAACTCGACTTGATGTTTTCTTGGAGGAAACAAGTGGATAGGACTGGCGAGCTTTGTTGGGCTGAATGGCCTGTTCTCATCTAGGTTGTTCTAATGATGTAATAGATGACTGTCATCAGTTGAGATAAATGTGTTTTGCCTTTAATGTCCCAATTTTAAAAAAACACAGAGTTCTGGTACAAAAATGGTCAGGTATATAGATAAGTTGTTTGGAGAATGATAATTAGAAATAATTTTGAAAACTGAGTTAATCAGCTTTCAAGCTGTCCCATGGCAGCCCCATATGCTATAGAACCACAGAAGGGGTATAGCACCTTTATTAAACCAGAACTACTTTAGTAAGAGATAAAAAAAAAAGATTTTATATAAACTACAAAATAAATAAAAGAAAAAAAAAAACTCTGCTGCCTCTCTCATCAGGACTTGAATCTGTCAGTAGAGCAGTGGCTCACCAACCTGCCTGGAATATCACTACATCAAACACCTAACTTTCTGTTTCTACTTTCTTTCCATGCACTGGCCTCCCTCCTACTCCTATCATGGTGTCACGTTCTGTTTTGGAAGAATGTCTTTGGACTTTAGTAATTGCTGGGTCCACTGCTCATTAGCATCATGGAGGAATATTGCATCATTCCCTTCCCTATGTTTCTTTCACTAAAATAATGTGGTACACTCCTGGCTGGTGTTCATTTTGGGCACTCAGCACACACTCAGACAAATACAGTACCACCACCTAAACGCTCCTATATTTCCACAATGTCATAAATAGTGATCCTCTTACTGTCATGTCATTTACTCCTGTTGTCCTTGTGCTAGCCTTGTATACCTTTGCCCTGGTGCCCTCTTGTCATTTGGGAATCCCCTCTCAAATTATAAAGAATTTTGATATATTTCTTACAAGATGACCTCACATACTGGCACTCATTTATTTTCCAAATATACTTTGTTATCAAAAAAGACTATTATTGCCATGGTGTAATTTAGTTATTTACACTTGTCAATAATGTAATCAACTATATTAAATATAAAATAATAACAGATACCTTTCTACTTCTCAAAGTCCCAACGGTCTAGCTACAAACATTTCTCTGATCAGTATACAGTAACAGCCTACAGTTTCTATAGTATGTTGTTCAAACACTGAAGCCACCAAGAATAGTGAGTGTGACTTCTTTTGTAGTCAAAAAGTTGATAGAGTAATGAGAAATAGTATATCTGCAGCTTCACAGCAATAAAGTAATTGATATTTCCCCCATCAAGCAGACAACATGAATTTTGTGTTTAGTAACTGAAAATGTCTCCCCTTTCCAAGGTTTGTGGTTTTAGGTTATGACAGGGAAAATACTCTGTAAATGAGGAATTGTTGTGAGTCACAGTTTCAAATGTTGGCAAAAATGGATATCCTTTACTACATCAGACTGATGGAGCCCCGTCATGTGAACAGTTGAGTTCTCAATTGCAAGGCTAAATAATCTTAACAGAACAGTTTCATTTGTCATTTAGGTTCATTTACATAACATATTGAAATATATTTTAATATACACCAGCAACAGAACAGGTAAATGGTATGGACTTTAAACATCCGTATGCTATTAAGCATTATCTAGAGGTCCCAAAATAGTTAAACATTAAAAACTCTTGGGTAAATATCTGGTTCACAGAATAAGAAGTATAATATGTAAATTTTTATAATAGGTCAAAATAAAAAGTTAAATCTAGAATTTGATGTACAGGTATAAATAAAGATAAAATGACTTAATTAATCAGGCAAAAACAGTTTGAACCTTCTGAATAATTTTTAAAATTCATACAGAAAAGTTCAGGGTGCATGAATCTTTATTGAATATAAACAAATCAACTAACCAATCTACATTTTGCATGGGGCGTCACGGAGCACAGACCACAAGGCTCTTTAAAGTACAAATAAAAGTATGCAGTATATATTTTAGGTGTAAGAAGTGCCATAGATGTCTGAGGACCTTGCCCCACCGGGATGCCTGGAGATGGGAAGGACCGGGAGAGGGGCTATATCTCCCCCGGACCGCAAGAGGGCGACCTCCCTGGAGTGTATGGGGGCTACAGAGCAACATGCAATAACCAGGGAGAACAACTATCACTAGAAAAATTAAAGTACAAAAAGACTCTCTATTTTATTCAATACCTTAAACAGGTGGTTACCAACAACAACAACAACATTTATTTATATAGCACATTTTCATACAAAAAAATGTTGCTCAAAGTGCTTTACATAATGAAGAATAGAAAAATAAAAAACACAGTAAGAAAATAAAATAAGTCAACATTAATTAACATAGAATAAGAGTAAGGTCCGATGGCCAGGGTGGACAGAAAAAACAAAAAAACTCCAGACAGCTGGAGAAAAAAATAAAATCTGCAGGGATTCCAGACCATGAGACCACCCAGTCCCCTCTGGGCATTCTACTTAACAAATGAAACAGTCCTCTTAATAATAATAAATAATAGTCTATAATCCAACTACTTTCCCCCCCTATACAGTATGGTTCCTCCTTCTCCTCTTCAAGTGATATTTGCCCTACTCCACTCTGCCAATGCCCCCAGCTTCATTTAAAACAGGGCTAAAATTTTAAAATGAGAATAAAAGTAATGATGAAGGTATGCAGCCACCCAGAGTACATTTTGTCCCAGAAGACTATCTTCTATTGCTCATCATTATACTGGCTTCCTATCTGGGACAGGTACAGCTAACCTCCCTGACCAGCCTATCATTCCCTTCATACTCTCCTTTACACCAGTCAAGGTGTAAAAAGTATAACCTCCATTCAACTTAAAATAATTAAGGTAATGATTCACACTTAATATTTTCAATCTGAACCAATATAATTCTTTTTTGCTTATTGATCCCACAATTTTTAAGTTGAGGCAAATCATTTAGAGTGATTGAGTGCAATTCACTTGTTTTATACTGATGTAAATCTATTTTTTAAGTTGTTACAATTTAAAATAGTTTATTGGTCATAACCGGTCATAATTAGAAATATTAAGAACATAACACATTCCAATGCTGTACTTTTTACATTTATTTAAAAATCTAGTGCAAATACACAAGAATTTTGCAGTGTAAATCTTAAATATACAACAAAAAATTATTAAACATTTCTACAGTTTTCCTGAAAGTATGCTTTATTACGAGTTCTTATACTTAAAATTAACTGTTGAGTTACTTACCAGAAATCATCCATTATGAAAGTCTGCTGCTGAAAATTACCAGACCTGTATAGCCACGTCCACTCCACTCAGGAAAGTGTTCTTCTTTTTTTGCAGTTGGAAAGTCAGCACGCTGGAAAGTTCAGCCCGAAGAATAAACAGACGGTCCCTCCCACACAGCACACGAACAACCTAAAACATTAGGCTAACTAAAATAGGGTTTTTATGTTTATTCCCTCCATCATAACTTACTTTTGTACAAACAAATTTTTACACTTTGATTGAGATCTGAAACCAAATATTTCAAGCTGCAACACTAAATGACTAATCTTAAGTTGCTTGAAAGAGAAAATTTATGTTGAATGAACAACATCAATGTTATACTTTTTTCAGTATAGGTGACCAAAGCCTAGTCCAGCATCTTCACATGCAGGGCAGGGAATCCATCACAGGACACACACAAATACTCACATATACAGTAGTTAGTTTACAGTCGCTCATTAGACCAAACTGTATATCTCCTGCTTATAGGAGGAAAACCAAAATACACTGAAACAAATTAATGTAGAGTGAGAGAATGAGAGCTAGCAAGGGCACAGAGATCTGAACTTAGATTCTGAGGAAATGTGATGTGACAGTATTAAACATGCCACAAGAAACAAGTTACTGCAGGAAAATTCACTCATGCTAATGAACCTGCTTTAGGACTTTATAAATTTTTCAGTTAGAAGAACACCAGTTTTTATAGTCATGGCAGCAAATTGCATTGTGTTTAAAAGACTCCTATTACTGTTGTAGGACAGACATGCATTGTCCATTTTGCCAGGCTTGAACCCAAATTCTGGCTTAGTGAACTGTTGCCAGATTCTCTTATTGCCAGCTAAAAGTCTCAGTTAGCCTGAATGGATCTCCCTTTGGAATGCAGTATCTGCTGTCTTATTTGATTGGATGATCAATACCAGACCATGTAACAGTCAGGGACATGTCTTTCTAAGGCGCAAAAGACTCAAGTTCTGATCAAAGAACCGTAAATCCATGATAGTAAAACTGATGGACAGAACTTTGCACCAGTGTTCAACCAAGAGAATTGTCTTATGTGCATCCAAGAATCTAATGACAAGACCTCTGTTCCTCCTTATAAAAACCCATGTAATAACACCGTAACTAATTGCTCATCTCTCACTACGCTACAGCATGACCTGATCATAATTAAGAGTGCCCATAGCCAGAACCTACAGCTGATGATAGGTTGTGACCTCAACAGAGATTGAAGCAATCCCTTTACTCCAGAGGGCAACTCTGTACTAAGAGGTTGGAATACTTGTCTGTGCTGGAGTTAGGACGAGGTTCCCATTATTCCAACCTTGCTTAGTTACAACAAGGATATGACCAAGAGAGAGGGACCGTACATAAACCACGTATTTCCCTTGCTAATGACAATCACTGACTGATCACCAGCTGACCTAGCAGATATAACTTTGTTAGCTTCTGATGAGACTTTGTATAAAACCCTTGAAGAAAAAACTGCAGTACTGTCTGCAACTAGAAAGTGCAACCAAAGGTGAAGAACAGAAAAAATACAAAGAATAGAAAATGCTCTAAAAATCCTTCCACATTTTTGCAGAAAGCCAACCAGAAAAGGAACAAAGTAATTCAAACCATAAGTATACTCAGATTCCAAGAACTGTTAACTGCAGTTAGCTAATGTACTATGGTACTAATGTTACTGTGACCAAAGATAAGAACCTTATAAAGGGTAAATCCTAGCTATTATGAGTTTCTCATCCTAAATCCAGTAAGAAAGAGCAGAGTAGAACCCCACACATGTATGCATTCCCATACACACACCGAGAGAGAGACTTTGGTGTGGTGGGGGTTAGTCCTAAGTCAGAGCAAAGGCTAGCTGGTGTGAGCAAATGAACACCACTTGCAGGCAATAGAAACTTCAGAATCACCCAGAGAACTTATCCATTTTAACTTTACAAACTGAAAAATTAGGATTCATAAGTTCCTATTCCTTTAAGAGAGAAAAGTTCTATCTAAGCCAAGAGATAGAATTGATCAATTATGTGCCTTTATCTATAGGAGAAGATAAGTTAAACTACGCTTTTGTATTTTTATGTTTTGTGTTGTTTGGTTTTTGCCTTTTTTTATATATATCTATTGTGGTGGACTGCTGGGTTCCATGCCCAGCTGGGATGCCCCTTCACTATATATTCAGAGGGAGCAGTCCTGGACAGTGCAATACCTCCCTCTGGATGCTGGATGGCCGAACCAACCGGGTTGGAGCGGTGCATCAGCCTCCCGCAGGGCTCCATGGGGGATACAATTCTCCACAGCCCTGTTGGGTTCCGCAGGTGCCACCAGGGGGTGCTGCAGCTGCAGCAGGAGCTGCTGGCTTCTTTTGGGCATTGATTATGCCACACCCAAAAGTGCAGCCGGATGTTGGCAATCAACCACCTGGAGCACTTCCGGGTACCCAATAAAAGGAGCCAGCGGCCACCACTCAACGGCCAGAGTCAGGCGGAATAGGACAGGGTTGCCAGGGAGGAGTGGTGGAGGAAGAGAAAGTGTTTTGTTTGTGGTACTTTGAGTGCTTATACTTGGGACTGTGTTATGCCTGTGGGGTTCACGGGGAAGACGTGCCCCACAGGTGAAGAAAAATAAATATTTTGTTTTTTGGCCTCCCGTGCCAATCTGTGTCGGGTTGGGCGCAATATAGCGCCTTCTCTTACACTACATATTTGCATATATACTGTACATGTTCTATTATCCTTATAATATAAATATTTCTTTTTTGCTTATTTCAACCAGTGTGTCTGGGCTATTTGTGAAAGTAAGTCTTCGGCCATGTTTCAAAAAAACAACAGAGAAGGTGAAGGTATTAATGTAGACTTTCCACGATTTATGAAACTTGTACCTCTTCATATTCTTGGTGTCCCTGCCGAAACATGAAACAGAGATCCAATAGCCTATTATCAGCATTAATTTGCCATTCTTTGGGTGGATGAGTTGAAATTCATTTTCACTTTTCCTCCACTGTATATGAGTTATTTTGGAACTGGAAGGATACTATTGCCAGCTCAAGCCTTATTTCCTCTGCTAAGTTCAGCACAGATATATAGTATAGCTGACATTCTACTCGTGTAATGGTGTGTCACACAGCAGGGAACATTTTATGGATGTAAGATCTTTTAAAAGTATGCAACCAATGGTGTAAATCATAGATATTTCAGTCACAAGGCTGACCAGATGAGCCATTGACCTTTTGTCTCTTCCTTAGGTGATCAAGTTATCAGCAAGAAAGGAAACAGGTTTAAAACAAAATTTCACTGCAGTAAAAACCTGAATTAAACAGTTGGCATATATTACATCTTGAAGTTCTTCATGCCTGATTGCACACATTCCTGTAGCCTTGTCACCACAGAGATCAAAGACCATATCTACAGAAAAAAGGCAGCATTGTACACTGTAAAAATGTAAGTCTTAACAATCTTCTCCCAGTAGCCTGCATTTCCCTGCACTTTCTCAGTAATGCCTGGGCGAGGCTTCATCCTTCACCTTGTAAAGCACTGCACTGTTTGCTAATGCAACTTTATAGCCACATTATATTCTTTAGAAATGCCTCTTCACATTCTTCCTTTGAATGACCCTTTGCTGTTGTCACAGCTGTAGGGGTAGTTGGCCTGCCAGTCAGGCTGCCACATAAGGTGCTCCATCTGTAAGCAACATCCTGAACATTCTTTCTTGGAGGGCCAGCTAGATAAGTAGATTAAATGGGGTCGGAGGCAGAATTACTAATAAGCGAGTAAATTAAGGTGTCAGTTGTTTCTTTTTATCAAGAAGTGGTTTGAAACTGAGTAATCTTTTTTTCCTCAAAAAAGTCAAGTACTAGGTTGTGTCTTTAATAGCTCCAGTTTACAAATAATGGGGAAATTACAAAGTACTTTATTGGCTGTAAATACATGTGTAATGGTGTCTTAGGAAAAACTACATCTGTTTGGTGGATTTGTGGTAGCGCAGACATATGCCATGGCATGTCTTAGGTGATGACCACTGATATGGTGCCTAAATGGTTTTTCCACATTGAAAAAATTAAGTTGAATTATTTCATGGTTAATCCATCATTGGGCACTTGTACACACATTCACACCAACACATGTTAGGCAAATGCAGTCATTAGTTTAATGTTGACGTGATGAAGAATCCATAATATTAGGGGAAATCTCACACAGACATTAGTAGAACTCCTCATGTATATTAACCAGGTGTATAGGCAGTACTTCTAACCATTGTACTACCTTGTCACCTTTGAATGGTTTCCCCTATTAAATAAAAAAATGACAAAAATATATGAAGTAGGTTTTGTAAAAAAAAAAAATCACAAAAATGTCCGTATTCAGGTATTTCTAATTTTATTGATACTAGATCTGTACATTTGAATTTGTGAAAATGTTTCCCCTCTTAAACTTGTTTTGGAAACCAGTTTTATTTCATTGGCTTCCTTAACCTCAAAGCAACACAATGCTATGTATGACCGAGGAAGTTTTTGTTCTCTGTTGCTAAGAAATCTGTGTTTTTCTGGACCGTCCTCTCTGTCTCATTCTTTCAGTGAATTTACAGGAGGCCTGTTCCTCGGCAACAATTTTTCTTGGCATGCTAGCACTTCATGGTTCTTGTTTACTTTGCAAACAGCTAAAGGCAAAGGGCTGCTCCTAATCTCATGGTGCTACGTATTAAAGAATAAATGTGTCAGCAACAATGTTCATAGCAGTAGCCATGTGAGGTAGGTGCATTTCCTACTTTTATTAAGAATATGGATTTGTTTATTTCAAAGACGATTGGAAGCAAAAGCTGATTCTTACAGTACAGTAAGTGAATTGTTATCTTTGAGTTGCTTTGAATTGTAAACTTTATTGAAGTAGATTTTAGTATTTAAAACTTTTTCCTTTAAGATGTTTTACCTAATTGAGATACTGACATGTCTTTATTTTGATATTTCATAAATTTTTCAGTAAAAATATTAATAAAAAAATTAGTATAAAAACTGTTTAATATATTTCCCTGTAACAAATGTTTTATCAAAGTAAACACTTCATCAAGCCTGAACTACATTAAACAGCTTGAAAAATGGACGGATGGATAGATACGTGGGTAATTTTCATACAGGTACATTAAGATATCCATTGTAACTTTACTGACTATATCAGATAAGCTTCCACAGGAACTATTATTGTCCCCTGAACTTTCTCGTACTTTTATATCTCAAATTCACTGTACTGTGATATCTTGATTTTAGATCTTTGTCTTCCCACTTTTCACAAAAGCTTAATATTATTGTACTAAGTTGCAAAATATTTAGCAGTTATTCATCCTTCCATTCATTCTCTCTGTGTTTGCCTTGCTTGTTTCAAGAAATCCAGTTTTTTCCCAATGTTCAAAGGCATGCTGTACTTTGATTGGTAACTCCACACTTGGCCTACTGTGGGTGAATTTCAGACTGTGGCCTTTTTGGGCCCATATTTTTCTAGTGCCCTGATAGAAGCTCCAGCTTTGGTTCCCCTAGTCAGAAAAATAAAGTATAGAGGGAAAGTATGAGTTTATTTAGTCAGAGAAAGAGTCTTATGATTTACCAATGTCAAAGTGATTCAATAAACAGTACATACTTACTTTACAATACCTGGACTTTCAAAATGAACTTTCAATTTTGCTGAACACATTTATAGAGATCTGGGGTGCTGGTTGAAGATGGTGAGCAACTTATCTTAAATATGGAAATCAGTAGGTGATGATACATTTTCCTTTGTTCTGAGATACCAAAGGTGTTTTGGTAAAGAGGATGCTGTGCTTGTGTATGCTGTGTGGCATAGTGATTAGTACTGCAGGCGCACACTACCATTGTGCCACATTCAAATCACACTCCTGGTTATAGAGTTTGCACATTTAACATTTCTCATTTTCTAAGTGGGTTTTCTTTATGTTTTCCAGTTTTTCTCTGAGGTTTTAAAGGTTAATTGGCAATTGTTAGTGAGTCAAGTATGAGTGTAGGTTATGTAATAGACTGGTGCCCGGTCCAGGGTTGCTCCCTGCCTTATATCTGATTTTGCCAGGATAGGCCATGCCCCTTAAAACTGCAAATTTCTAGTATGAAGGCAATAACAGATGTTGAACCTTAAAATACTGGATACGTGTTGCTTTAAAGTACGTAATGATTAGAAACTGAGCAGATATAAAAACAGAAAAGTTACTTTGGACATCTACTCATCCTAGTCAGTTATTACTGATACATTGAACCAATATTATCAGTTGTTATCAGTCTTATACAAATGAACCTGAAGGTACATACAGAGCCATTGAATCGTTATCAGCAGTTTAATGAGTGATAATAATTATCACACACATTAAGAGCATGTTGGCCTTTGTGAACATATAAAAGAGATTAGCCCAGTCCCATCTGTAACATTAACCACTTTTAAAAACATTGCATATTAAAGGAAAAGTTGCTTTTGAAAAAATAGAATACTACGGGTTTTATTTCTATTTTGTACATGTGCGAGTAAGGCACAGTGGTTCACTTATAAGTTCTTCTGTCTGCTGTCAGTGACCTTAGTCTAACGTCAGATCACAGGACTATTAATTGTTAAACATCTCTTGAAATCTTTCCTCAGGTTTGGAGTATGCATGCTCTGCTGGTGTTTACTTTTGTTTTCTCCAGGTGCCTCACATATTCCACACATATACTGTAGAGATTAGGTTGATTGGTGATTCCAAAGTGTTCTGCTTTGAATGAGTGTACTTTGATATGGACTGGCATCTAATCTAGCATTGGCTCCTGCCTTGTTTATAATGGTGCTGGGATTGACTATCTGTTTTGAAATAGGTGGGTTAATAAAATTGTCAGGTGAACGAGTATTCATGCAATTCTACTCATTGTGGAAATCAAAACTCTCAATGCACTTAAAACTCAGTAAGGTCCCTGCATGTTTGTATGTTCTCCTCCTGTCTGTTTTGGTTTCCTCCTGATACTCCAATTTTCTCCCACAGTCCAAAGACATGCAGGTTAGGTGGACTGCTGATGCTAAATTGGCCTGGGGTGTTTGTGAGTTCATCCTGCCAGGGATTGTTCTCACCTTGCACCCTGGTAAGGCCCCAGGCGACCTGTGACCCAGGCTTAGAAAAAGGAATTGGATGGTACCATAAAGCCCTGCATTGATATGAAATGTGAGTCTAAGTCCTGCTATTCCAGGATCATTAGGGCCTATAACCTACCTGAATCCTAAATGTCACAGATTTGGGGAACTGACCCTGCAAATCTAGAATCTACTGTTACACATCACACAATAAAAACACCACAATTACTCACAGACACAAACTCAATACTCACATCTTTGTGGAAGACATTAATTCCATCGACTGAAAAACTCCACCAATATCTAAAACAAATGCAGTTGCCTTAAATTTTGCTGGTCTCTGTCTTATTAATTTGGGTTCGTTAGTAACAACCTGGTTTATTTTTCAGGTCAGAGCTGCTACACTCTGAATCATGTTTAAGCTGAGAAATCGGACCGTATTTGTTTAAGCTCTTGTAGGTTCCTCAACCAAGACTGCTAGCAATAATAATAACACACAGAAATGTTAAATGAGCTTTAGATACAGTAGATTAAAGTGAAAAATAGTATCTTCTATATCTGATGTGACATTATGCAATTTGTAGTAATGAGGTATGTTAGATTAGCCAGCCACCACTCACAGATCGTGTTGCCAGACAGCCAATAGTATGCTGCCTGATGAGCTGATGCTGTACAAAGGATTAATAGCTGCAGCGAGTTCAGCAGCAATCATTAACCTTTATTTTTTTCCACTCTTATTTAGGACGTAAAACACGAGACATCAGACAGACAAGCCTGTCTTTCTGTTTGTGATGTCAAAAACCTGTACAGTCGTTATTTCTCATTACTGTATATGCATTCTACTTCTAGATGATTTTTCATTGGTTGTCAGCTCTCGTGCACATGCAGCCCATCCCTCTAACTAAAGACAAAATCAAATCTGTTTGATTTTGTCATAGTGGGTCACAAGGTTTGTCATATTACTGTCTCTTCTACGCGGTGGTGGGCTGGGGAGGCAGCATAAAGAAGAGGGACACCTCACACCTGGATAAACTAGTAAGGAATGCAGGCTCTACTGTATACACAGAACTGGACAGTTTGACATCTGTGGCAGAAGAATAGGCACTGAGCAGGCTCCTGTCAATAATGGAGAATCCACTGCACAATATCATCTCCAGACAGAGGAGCAGCTTCAGCGACAGACTGCTGTCACCATCCTGCTCCACTGACAGAATGAGGAGATCGTTCCTCCCCCACACTATTAGACTCCTCATTTCCACCCGGGTTAAAACATTAACATTATACAAAGTTATTGTCTGTTATTCCTGCATTTTTATCTTTAATTTAATATTGTTCTTTATGTATGGTGTTGCTGGATTATGTGAATTTCCCCTTGGGATTAATAAAGTATCTATCTATCTATCTATCTATCTATCTATCTATCTATCTATCTATCTATCTATCTATCTATCTATCTATCTATCTATCTATCTATTAAGAGACTGGCTTCACAAGAGAGTGCCACCAACCGCCTCAGTCTGCCTCCATCTGGCTACTATGCTGTAAATAAAGGCTACAACTGAAAATCACTTGAAAAGTGTTCTAATGTGACTTATTCATTAGGAAGCCCCACTGTGCGTATTTTGACAATGGAAAGACTGTATTTCATATTGAAATGTTGTATGAATAGTTAGGTTTGCTGAAAGTACAGCTTCTGAATTTCATTAATGACCTGGTTATAATGACACTAAATAAATAAACTGTTGGTAAATTTTAAATGAGCCAAAATCAGACCTTCATTTTTATAGGGTAGAGATGGTGAAGAATTTTAATTTCTTAAATGTCACCATTTCCAGTGGTGAAAGATTTTTGGAGTGCCACAAGAATCGGTCACCTTTTTCAACAGCTCAGATACTGAAAGTGCTTTAATCTTCTTCATCACAATCTAGGAAGTCAGTATTTCTGTTAAAATCAAGAAACAACTACAGGGAGTGGATTGCATCAATTGTAAAATCAAAGGCTTTTGATTCCCCCCATGGTTTCACTAGTTTCATTCTTCCTTAGACTGAAATGAAAAACCATAAAGATCTTATCTAGTCTTTCAAACCTTGCTCATCCTTTATTAACTCTGTTCATCTTTAATTTCTTTCGAGACAAGTCTACTCAGTTTTATAATGAAACCTAACCATAACTTTGTAAGAAGCCTTAAATAACCATCTCATGTTTAGAGTCTTTTACAGTGCTCCGCTGAATGTGCTTATATAATTTAGAAATAATGATTGTATGTTGGCTTTTGGGCTATGATAATTTCTGTTGACATGAAGCTGTTTGTTTGTGTTGATACTTTTTTCTGTGAGCTTCATTCACCAAATCAGATTTCTCAGAAATGGTGTTGTTATGCAATAAAATAATGATCTGTTTACATTCATTATAGCCATTTTAATAGGACTGGTGGATGATGAGGGTTGGCAGACTCAGCGTTAACCTTTTCTGGTTAACTGCTCTACTTTAGAAGCTAAAAATGCTTTTGCTGCTATTATTAATTGCAGGGTCACAAAGCATACCAGTAGTGAGCTTAACCAACTAGTGATAAGACCTGTTGTGGTCTTTTCTAGCAAACAATGACACTTTTTGTACAACCATATATAACTCACTCACACCGTGGAAAACTTAGAGCTGCCAGTCAACCTTAAACAATGTGGGTAAACAACTGGAGTAGCCAGAGAAAAACTCCACGAGGAAAACATAAAAACCGGAATGCTGAATCCATAAGGTAGCAGTGCTAACTCATGTTTTGCAATTCTTCCCCTTAATAATATCTGTTCTTTCACTTCTAGTTTTAAAACTAGGTAGTTTTTTTTTTACTATAGACACATGAATAATCTATCTATCTATCTATCTATCTATCTATCTATCTATCTATCTATCTATCTATCTATTGTGAAAGACCAGCCCAGACACAGACAGACACTGAGGCTCACGATGTCCAAAACACACAGCGTTTATTTACACAACTACACACAATACTGTGCACAATCCACAAACTCAGTCCTTTGTGCTTCTCTTCAGCCGCCTCCACTCCTCTCCCACGAGCTCCATCTTCTCCCTCCCGACTCTGGGTCCCCAATGGAGTGAGGTGGCTCCTCTTATTCAGGTCCTGGGAGTGTTCCAGGTTGCTCATCACTATTACCTGAAGGTCCTCTACAGAGCTTTGCAGCTCCCCCTGGAAGCCCCCACAGAACCCAACAGGGCTTCACCAAACTCCAGTTCCTGACATGCCCTGCAGGAATCTGTGGTGCCACAGCCACCCAGAAGGGCTGCCCTCTAGTGTCCCAGGGGAGGTATTGCCTCATCAATGCCTTTTCCCCTGGTCCTTCCGCCTTGCTGGTGTCCCAGCCAGGTAGTAGCAGTGGCTGTCCATCACATTATCTATCTATCTATCTATCTATCTATCTATCTATCTATCTATCTATCTATCTATCTATCTATCTATCTATCTATCTATCTATCTATCTATCTATCTATCTATCTTATTTTTTGCACACCTTTGAGTGTACTCTGAGGTTCCCTTCTGAGTATAAACTAATTTGAATTTAATTTAATTTTTACAGAGAAAATAACAACTGAAGCAGTCAAACAGAAAATCTGTATACAGCAGCTTATGTTATATCTTCTTACCATAAGTCATCAGGACATTTGCAAAAGTATGAATCCATAATAGCCAACTGGGTTGAGTTCAACATGTAGGTATTACCATTGGTCAAATAATGGACATCTTTGTATTTGCGTTTAAGCAGCAAGAATTTTCCTAAATTCATCATGAAAATAATTGGTTAATTTGTAATTTTATTTCAGAATTAAAGAACAAAAGACAATATGGATAGCATAACCCATACGGATTCTAAAAGACATCAGTCTTTTCGATTTGACAAGAAAGCAACATTTTCAGCACATCAGACTTTAGCCTCTCTGCGGAGTAAACGCTTTGTCTTTCCTGCAGCCTCTTCCAGTGTTGACGTATGGACAAGGAAAGCACCAGATTTTACTCCTAAACTGTACAGATCTTTAAGTTTTCCAATGAACCAAAAAAAAAGTAAAGACATTTCACAGAATCCTTTCAACCCAAAAGAAAGGCAGAGCACTGTGGATGAGATCAACAGAACTCTACTACCAGACATAGTGGAGAAAAGGGAACTGCCTAAATTTATTTCAAGATATAAACCACCAGATCCGCATGAAGCAAGAGTAATATTCGTGAAGACAGGGAAATATCCTACTGCAGTTTTCAAAGATCCCAAGCCACATGATTTTAGACAGGTTGGTTCTTAAATACTCTAAATAATAATTAATTTTGTTTTAGTTTGTTCACTCATTTTTTTTATTAGTGAGGCTGTTAATCAATGTATTTCTTTTTTTTAACAAAAAAGTACCAATAGTGTTTAAAAGATTCTTTTTAATATGTTACTTGCCACATGTAGTTTGTACTGATGGCCAAATGAATTTTTAATTTATAAAAGGTTTTTATGCAGAAAGGAGGCAAAAAAGGTTTATGATATAAAACAAGTCAGTGGTGACCTATCATATTTTATTTAGTAAATTCATTTTGATGTGTTTTACTAATAGTATAGTGGCACAAGAGTTAGTGCTGCTCCTTTACAGCACCAAGTCCTGGATTCAATTCCCAATACTGTTTTTATCTACACGGAATTTACTTACTTGCCAGTGCTTGCCTAATTTTTCTCTCAATATCCTGATCTCTTTCAATATCCAACAGACATGCAAGTTAAGTTAGCTGGCAACTTTAAATTAGCCTGATGGCAGACTGTTCTTGATTAAAATTTCAACAATTGCTCCCAGTGGATGAAAATACAAGAACCATATTATTACATAGCCACATTCGCTTTGCAGGCAATTTCTCAATTCTGAAATACAAAACTCAGTTTGTTTTTTTTTAAGCTATTTTCTTTGGGTGAAAAACAAAGAATATTGCTCCCTAAAGCATCACTAGTATTTCTGCCTTTATTTGTTGCTGCAGTGCATAACCAATGTAATCCTGTGAAAAAAATTCTCCTCATGATATTTGTTCATATTGCAGAGTAGAAGTGCAGTTTTTTTTTTATTAAATATGATATGATGCATATTTTCCACACAAAGACACACTAAAAATTTACCTCATGCACATTACTGTGTTTTCTCCACAGGAAAACTAACTACACGAAAAGTCGCTGTGGCCAAATCCCCAGCTCCCACAATTAGTTCCTAATTGAGGATACACATACTTTGCCAGTTTTTTTTTATTTTTTTTTTTAGAAATCTTTATTTAAATACTGAATAACAGGCAGATGCATGGGGAATTAATGAATGAAAACACTTCCAGATAGGAACAAAATACAGTTCTTCTTCTACCAATAGCACAAACTTACTGAAAGTAAAACCTTTTGCTGCAAATAAAATTTCACAGAAAATTTTTGTCCCTAATATTCAATGTAGAGAAGACAAAGGACATAGATTTGAGTAAGTTTAATTGCCAAAGTAAAATAACATAGATTTTCAAATACATTTAATACAATAAAAGGGGGGCGGTACAGTGGCACAGTGGGCAGCGCAGCCTCACAGTAAGGAGACCCGGGTTCATTTCCTGGGTCCTCCCTGCATGGAGTTTGCATGTCTCCCCGTGTCTGCGTAGGTTTCCTCCGAGTACTCCGGTTTCTTCCCACAGTCCAAAGACATGTAGGTTAGGTGCATTGGTGGTCCTAAATTGCCCATAGTGTGTGCTTGGTGGGTGTGTGTGTGTGTGTGTGTGTGCACCCGCACCCTGTGGTGGTCTGGCACCCTGCCCGGGGTTTGTTTCCTGCCTTGCACCCTGTGTTGGCTTGGATTGGCTCCAGCAGACCCCCGTGACCTTGTAGTTAGGATATAACGGGTTGGATAATGGATGGATGGATGGGCAATAAAAGGGTCCAGAGCCTACCTTAGCAACACAGGGTACAAGGTTGAAACACCCAATATAGGATACCAGCCTATTGCAGGGCACATACACATGGGCACTCACACTGGAGCCAATTTAAAATCTCCAGTTAACCTGTGGGAGGCAAACCAAACGACTAGATGCTTGATGTGAGAAGCACCACAGCTAATCAGAGTACATACAAACTTTTTAACAGTTTATAATAACATACTGCATGTAGTATTTGTTAATACTATATAATTAATAGTTAATATAATTCATATGTAATATTGCATCTCAGGGGTGGATATGCTATGAAACTAATGAAGCCAATCCTGGAGGGTCCCTAGAAACAACTTTAATTTTCATCCCCCCATAACTTGAAAACTATATGGCACAGGAAATTTTAAATCACAACAGTAACTTTGAAATGTGAAATAATCCAGTACAGCAATTTTAATCAAATCCTGAGATGCAGCAGTTAATATTTTTATACATTTGTGACTTTTGTGAAACAACTCCATTGATAAAAAGAGCATAACAGTTCAAGCTTCAGGACCCCAAAAATGTAAGTCCACCACTATAGCACTTGCAGTATTTTGATAGAATATAAATTGCCAAATTATTAATGAAAACAACATTATTAAGCAATATACTCTGCATTTTTACTGAAAAAAATTTATTATTGTTATTATTTTAACAGTATGAGGAAAACATCACTGAATTTGTAACAAGTTATGATCGAGATCCAAGAAATATAAATTTCAAATCCCGGCATCTAAATACAAGTAAGTTTGCATTTTATGTGATTAATGAAAATGTATTTTAGTGACACAAAATGTTGTGCCGAAAGGTACGTTTGTGTCCCAAAAATGACCCGTGTAGTACTGTTTATCTGATTTCAAAAACCATTTTTTTACTTGTTACCAGATTAGTAAATCATTCTAAACAATGCTGGTTTAACAGTTTATGTGTTTTTTTTTTAGTTCACCTGTCTCAGCAAGGTCAAGATATAGAACAAAAAAACTCAAGAGGATTAATCACATATAAACCAGCAGAGCCTAAATGGGAATCAAAACTGATTCTTCCTAAGAGACCTTGGCCCCCAAAATCTGATTCATATACTGTAAGTGTAACTGCTGCTTACCACCTAATGTGTGATTCATTTCAATTTGCACAAAATTACCAGAAATTGTAACATTATGGCACATTGGCACATGCTGCTGACTCACAGCTCCTGCCCTAGTCACTGTCTGCCTTGTTTTTGCACTTTGTCCGAATGATCAAGAGGATTTCACTCCAGGTCCTACAGTTTTGTTCCACATTTCAAAGACATGCAGATTAGGCTGATGGGAGATTTTAAATGTGCACTGAATGGGAGAGGTGTATGTCAGTGAGTGTGAACTGAAATATTTGGCAGAACAGACTGGCATTTGTTCCAGCAGTTATTTTTTGATGATGTACATAGATAATTTGCATGTCTGTGACCCTGTATTGGACTAAGCAGGCTCACAAAATGGATAGATTCATAGATGGCCAATTGTCAGTCCGTCATTACCCAACCCGCTATATCCTAACACAGGGTCATGGGGGTCTGCTGGAGCCAATCCCAGCCAGCACTGAGTACAAGGCAGGAACAAACCCCGGGCAGGGAGCCAGCCCACCACCAGACACACACACAAACACACACACACCACACACCAAGCACACACTGATTTCATTCAGAAGTCAAATTAGAGATAAATTCTTAATAAATGGGAATAGAATCAGTATAAGATAGGAATTGCAAAAACACATGTCCAGAGCATTCTCTTAGTGGCTACATTTCAGTGTATAATACAATATTTGAGTCAAAATATAATATACAAATAAAATAAAAATAGTTACACTTTAAATTTCATTTAACTGAAGCCTGGTAATGGAAGACAGGATGATGGTGCAATGGACAGTGCTTCTGCTGCCCCACATTTTCAAGAGACTGGGTTTGAATTCCAGCCTGAAGTTTGCACATTCTTTTTTATGCCTGTGTAGGTTCATTACCAAATATACGCATGCTGGGTTAACTGGGTGATTTTAAATTTGTCCAGTATGAGTAATTGCTCAAGTTTGTGTGGGAGTGCCTTTACTTTACACATTAATGAAGATTGCCTGTCTCCATTGTCTGTTACTATCATGTGATCTTTGAACCCAAACACAATCAGAAACACCCTTGTAATTTCTATCAGCTTAGATGTAAGCGGATAAACTTTGTTATATACTTGTCAAGCTTTAAAATATCAGAGGTGAAATCTGAAAATAAGTGTCAAATCTTTACTTTAACAAGTCCATTGATAAAATAAATGAGCTGGGAGATAAGTGCAGTATGAATTCTTGCGAGTTAATTATTAATTTCATACTCTTCGGTTGGGACAACCTACACATGCCAGCCAACTTGAAATTATATCTTTGAACTGTGAGAGTGTGCACCAATGTGGCAGGCCTATCTGTTAGTAAGTTAAAACTCCAAAATGTAAAAATTCAAGATGTAAACAGACAGAGGTGATCAGAGAGACAAAAAAACCCACACAAACTTCAATGCTCCCATCTGACTTGTTTAATGTCTGTGGTGACATGCTCACATGAATGACTCCCAATGTCCCCAAAAAATTTCCCAATACACGTTTTTCACTCTTTTTAGCTGATTTCTTGACCAATGTCTTAACCTACTCTAGGCTTAGTATGGTCCTAACTGTGATCCAGCTTTAAACCCCACCCTTGGGCTATATCAGGCCATCTCTGGAATCATACTCAGGTAGATGGAAACTATTTAAACTCCCAAAGCCACCAGGTCAGAGCAGTGCTGGATCAAGAGCAACATTGATATCACTTGTATTTAAATGAACAGTTGTATTTATGATTTTTTGGCCCAGCTACCCTCTTATAATAGACAGCTTGGTCACTACTGACTTATTATTGTTTATTATTGTATATATTTTAATTTTCCAATATGACTTTCAAGATCATAACACAATGCAATCCTTTACTTAATTTTTTTTTTCATTTGAACCACTGATAAAGAGTCCTGCTTAAGGTCACAGAGTGGGTCAGAAGTATGAATTGAGTCAGATACCTTGTGGTTCAAGGGCCAAGAATTTAACCAGTATACTACACTGCCAAATAATGACTTTTAAATGGATACCATTTTATCCTTTCTTGGGCACATTGGTATATTGTCCTCTAGCTCGAGATTATCTGTTCACCCTAGAATACTTTATTTGCATGGCCTCTCTATTCACAAATGTGGGCTTCTATCAATCAAATTTACCCAAACTGTTAGCCATATATTATGTATATAGTATATAACGAAAGCTCATAGAGAATCAGCTCTTTCCCAACTGCAAGATGAATTTCTTCTGAAGCTTCCATCCTCAGTTTTGAGGACCAGACTATGAATCTGCACCTGTTAATGATGTAATGGTGTCATTGGTAGCAGACAGACATAAAGAACAGGACTTTCATATGCTTGATATCCTTTTTTCACTTGAGAAAGCAAATGCGTAAATGAATAACTTTACTAATCAACAGCAGCATATATTAATAAAAACGGTAAACCTTGTAGCGGTCAAAAACCGCTATGAATCACCACATTTATAGTAATGTGTTAGATACAGATTTAATGTCAACCCCAAACTGCCTTCAGACCCCTTCCTGTGGTGCTGATAGATTACATACAATGATACCAATAAAAATAACCCAGAGAAACGGTGCAGAGAATCAAAATGTAATAAATCAACTATATATAAGTCACACAAATTCAACAACAATATTCCATTTCCATAACCGTACACCCCCTTTCCCACCTACTGTATACAAATAACGCGAAAAGTCGTGAACCCAAAATATCCCACATAGTTTAGTCATTTTATTAAATAAAATATTCCACAACGTTTCCAAGTCTTTAGATTTTCTTGCTCATTCAGTCTTGATCCTCTTAACCATCCCATCCACTTCTTTTGGCATACCGGGATCTCTTCAAGGTGGCCACCTTCAAACTGTGTGGGTTTTCAGCATTCCACTGAGGCAATCGCTTTTCTGGCTTTGAATAGCTCATACCCATATCCTCCGCCATAAAGCTTGGTCTCTATTTTCCCTCTTGTTTTCTTGCCTTTTCGTGAACTTTTTTTTTAACAGTACATCCATGTCCGTTTCCATGGCACCTTCCCAGAAATCACTGCAACAGTCCCATACCTCACAAAGGTCCTCCCTATTGACGTATACCCAATACTCTCATCTTAGGTCTTACACTGTTTTCTATATGTGCTCAGACAGAGACAGGGTTCATATTAGTAATAACACAATAGAGTGATAAAAGAAAAAATCGAAAATTATGTGGCAGTGCTACAATCTTTCTTTCATTTTAGAGAAGATAAAGACAAATCATTAAAAAATCTGAACTTATAATAATATATTTGAATGTGTTTTCTGTAGAGACATAGAAGAAGACGTGGTATCCACACAGCACTAATTGATCGTGTAGATGAAAAGCTTACCCGAATTTGGGAGATGGTAAGGTCATTCCATTTTACATTTTTATTTTCTGATGAATAAGAAGAAAATGTAATGTATTAATTAGACAAACAGAACAAAACAAATCCTTGGCACTGTTCTCTTATATTAGAGAATTTGAAAACAGAAAATTCCACTAAACACTTGCTTTGATACAGTGATGCACAAGCTAGTGCTGTTCAAGTACTAGTCCAATAACTGTCTGTGTGGATTCCCAGCTCCAGACTCAAGACTGTGCAAATCTAACTTGATATGATCATCGAAGGACAGAATACATTTCAAATGATTTACGGAACCAGTAACAAAAGAGTTTACATGATTGATGAGTTTGAAATTATAAGAATTATTACAGTGAATGTGAGATATTATTTTTAATTGGGTTCTTCAAAAAGAACATGGAGACACAGATGGATATTTATTGAGAAAAGTATTCACTCAAACATTATAAAGGATTTTTCACACTTGGTGTAAGCTACCAAGAAATGCAGTAGATAGTAGAAATTTAGTGACCTTCAAAACTTGAGTCTACTATTTTGGAAAATTTTGGGGAATGGGATTGATAAACTTTGTTGGGCTGAATGGCCTGCTCTCCTGAAATTCATCTAATGGTCTCAAAGCAAATGTGCAGTGGCAGCTATTGTGGAGGTACTAAGAATGTGAAAATATTATGTATTATAATACATACATAAATAAGTATGAGATAGCTTACGACACTGGGTTAACTCTGTAGAATATAGAGAAAAGCAGTAAACATGGTTGCTTGTGTTGCATGTTAATAACAGTTATACTGCATAAAATGTCTGTGATGGACACAATAACAGCAAAGCATCCTAAAATGCATTTTAAAGGATTGAACAATATTGAAATATGTTGGATAAGGCATTTATCTACATTCATTTAAGAGTCCAACAGAAAAACACTTCAGGTATTTCTCTTTAGCATTGCACCTATCAAAAAGAAGTATAAAAGATGAATAAAATACTGTAAATACATAGAGCCTTCCAATTACAGATCTTGGTACAGTCTGGAACAAAACCACAACAGCATTGTTAAGGGTGGTGAAATTAGAAAACATCAAGAAGGAGGTTTTTGTTTTCTGCCTTTTTGAACCATATTTTTTATTATTTATAGTTAATGATATTTTTTCACATCTTTACAAATATCATCCAGTATTTTTCTGGTTTCTGTGGATGCTTCCCCAAGGCATAGCTGCAGAAGATCATGCATCAGTTTGGTTACAACTAGATGCCATGTTACTTAGGTACAAAGAATGTGAATTATTTCAGATTAGAACTTTATGTAAGAATTAATGGAAAGACTCTCTGGTGAATGAATTCATGGTTTTGTTAGAAGATGAATTTCATGTTTATGGTTAAAGCAATCCTTTATTATGATTCTTTTTTTTTTTTTGCCTGTTCAATTAAACCATCCTGGTCTGAAGATTTTAGTTTCTGGTTTGCATATTCAACCTCTGCCACATTAAAAATAAAACAACAATTAGCTCTTTTTTATGACAGTCATTCTCTTTGAACACATCTGGAAAAGCATAAAACGCAGAACTCTTGTTATTGCCAAATTTGGGAAAAAGAGGAAATGTTTAAAATGCACAGAAGGATATCATCGTGTGAGACTGAAAAGGGAATACTGAAAAAGGAGCAGTGAACTGAAAGCAGGAGCTAATGAAGCAAAAGGAACTTGGTGGGACTGGAATTTACAATGGTACAGACAAAGAAGACTGGATAAACTTTACAAAGCAGGGAAACAGACTACAAGAAAATGACAAGTAAATATAAATTATTTAATAATTATATAAAAAGGAAGCAAACCAGGCTTAGAAAAATTTTGCACAAATAGGTTTTTTAAAAGGGGCATTGCTATACTAATTGAAAATATGAAGACAGCAGATGTAGTAAGAAAATATCTACAGAAATAAAAAAACCAACAGTAAATAATTTTACCATATTTTCTACAATCTTTGAAAAGGAGAGAATGGAGGCAGACTTTATGACATCAGTAATGACACCAAATCCAAAGAAATCATCTATAGCTGACATCTCAGGTTTTAACATAATCAGCTGAATAACAAATTAATTGAAAAATATCCTGAAAATTGTTCAGGGCAGGAATGAACACAAACCAGAGTTTTCCATTTGCCAACAATCAATTTTTAGATCTGAAAAGGAATTTGGAACAACTGAATCAACTGCTGTAAGGAGAATACCCCATGGAAGCAGCTTGAAATGTAATAAAGAAGTGTTGAAGACTGATTGCAGTTTTACACAGCAGTCAGACAGCAACAGCAGAAATGGCTGAAGTTGAAACAGAGGACACCGTGATTGGACGGGATATAAAGCAGTGATACATTTCATAACCAGAACTTTTCAGTATCTACATAGAGTACTTGAATAAAGTAGACCTGACAGAATGCTACTGATTTGGAGAAGAAACAGCAAAATAAGGCAGATTTGTAAATGACAAGGCAGGGACAGTGTCAGAGGTTTTTGTCATTAAGTCAAATAAAGCACCAAAATATTTTGGGGAAAAAATACGTCCAATAAAATATTAATGTGATGAAGGAACCAAAAAGAGATGGCATACGATAAAATATTACTACGGAAAGTTGAAAGCTGTAAAAGGGGGAAGACAGCTTTATTAAATGAGATTTCTCTAAAGAAATCAGAATTAGAATGATCAAAATGCATTCTGTAAGAAGAACCAGTAATTGGACCCTTATTAAATGTTGTAAAGCAAAGAAGAATAATTAAGAGAGACATACAGTATGTAATGTGGCAACATATGCATGCGAGTCATGGACAGAATGAAGCAAAGACTTCAATAACTGGAAGTATTTGAAGAATCGGCCTTGCAAAGAATGAAAATGTGAAAATAATCTGGATGGAAACAAAAGCAAATTAAGAGGAACTACGTCAGTATAAGAATAGTGTGAACTCATCAAGTCAGTCATTAAGAGGAAGAAAATCTTTTTTGGGCATATAGTATACCAAAAGGGAACAGGCTGATGTAGAAAATGGAGGATGAATAATAGAGAGAAGAGTGAAATGAAGGACAAGGTGACAGTTTTACAGTACTGTAGATGATAATCCAAAACAGTGGATTTACTGGCAGACATTAGCAGACGACACTGTGCAAGAGAGGATTGTGCCTTGGGCTTGTTTTTTTGGGCAGAACACTTGTGGATGATTAATATTAACATCTTTTTCATTTCTGTATCACAGCTGCTTCCTGATATGCTGCTATGGTAACTAGTTCTAATATTGTTTTTTTTTCTCTTATCTTTCTCAACATATTTTGAGAATAACAGCTCGATTTGACCAAATAAATAACAAATATTGAGCAAATGAGTTCAAATTTGGTATATATAAAGTCAAAATCTAAATATGCAAAGTCGATTCTGAATATATAAAATTAAGTCAGATACAATGTATGTAGTAAATTTTTAATGTATACAGTCAATTTCTGAATAAGCAGAGGGAAAAGACTCAGGCACGTTTCTAATAAACTCACTGGGGTCTTAATAACATAGGGAATTAAATATGCCAAAATATTACACAAAATAATAGGAAATGTATTGTTTAAATAATAATTGTTCCTTTCTGTATGCAAGAACATATTGTCTTATGAATTTAAATATAATTGTCTCTTATAAACATTGGGTTTTACTTTACGTATTTAAATTTGACTTGAAAAATATACAATTTGACTTAAGGTAAACTGATTTTGACTTTTTTATGTACTCGATTGGTCTCTGACTTTTGGCATGCCATGATTTTTATATATACAGTATTTACACTTTTTTCACAGTTTTTAAAAATCTAATCTTAATACTTTTAGGAAAAGCAGCAGAAGAACAAGTGAACAGTTCATCAACCAAGAGATAAGAAAGGAGACCTACCATGTTAAGGAAACGTCTTCCATATCTTCTGTTTCTGTTGTTTGTACATATCTTGGTTACTATTTGATTTGGCATCAGAAGTGCTGAGTAGAAGTAAAGATTATTTCACCTTTACATTGATGAAAATGTTGTATTGAACCACAAATATTTAATAGTTTCTTCTTCAAAAATCCAATGAACTAATTGATCTTGTAAAGAGTATTAAATATACATTTAACATGTACTGGAATGTTCCAAATGTTTACTCACAAATCTGATAAATATGTAAAATAATTAAATATCTTATATATAAACGTCTACACATGGAAGTGTGTGTTTCTGTCTGGCCCGGAAGTGAGAGGAGGAGTCGGGGTAAGGGCTCTACCTCCAGGGCTACACAAGCGTGGCCAGCACATCGGCAAAATGAAACCTCTGAAGAAAGCGTCACTCGCTTAGCCACTAATACAGAAGTAAGGCGAGCACGTCGGCAAAACGGTATCCCTTTTACTGTTCCTCCTACCACTAATACACAAACAATGCGAGCATGTCGGCAAAAGAAAACCTCAGAAGAAAGACAGTCACTTAGCCGGTAATGCACAAGTAATGTGAGCACGTCGGAAAAACAAAACCTCCTAGGAGAGAGATGCCCAGAGCAGTTCTTTTCAATTACCTGACATCTTTACATTTCAGTTTTTTTTCTGATGATTTCAATAGTTTCTAGGACCCCGTACATTTTACAGCATAGGCTTACACAGCTAGTTTAATATAAATATGGCTAAACTGGTAGCTCCTCTTAAATGGATTAAATGACTTGAAAATTAATGTTCAGGTAAACTAGTTTTACAGCTCAATGAAAAATGATAAATAACCACTGGAGGTACAGAATTAGCAAAAGACAGTGAAAAGGAGCCAATGGAAGGAACACAAATGGGGGAAACAGGGAAGGAAGGGAAGAGGTGGTGATGAAGGAATGAAGAAATCAACATAAACTTTAAGTAGCGGCTGATTCAAGAAAATCCAGGAAGGGATAGACGGAGTTGATATTTTCAAAAACATTGGCCCTGTGCGGGTCTGAACTTGCAGAACTGGTTGTTTTAATGGAAGAGGTAAATGGATGATGGGAATGCTTAGAAGTTGAACAAAAGGATGAAGATGCAGAATTGGTTTAGACATTCATCACAAGGAGAAATTGACTGCTGAGCACCTTGAATCTGGAGAGGAGCCACAGATCGCTGCCCATGGTGCATCAACTAAAAAAGAGGAATGTTTAAATTAGCTTGGCTTGATGGAAGCTGTCTGACTGAGTCTGTAATCAATCCTCCATAGGCAACATGCATTTAAAAGTTTAACTTTAGCACAGTAACTTTAAGGACTGAGTAGTGCTTGTTTTACTATAGGAGAAATCTTTTGAAGGCTAACATAAGATACTGAGCCTGCCAATACAGTAAAATGTCAGTGAGGAAATCCTCAGAGAAGAGGCGCAGATTGTGAGTATGGAAAGGAAATGATGAGCTTACTTGACTAAATGCACTTGAATGAGTAAAAATAACATACATTCAGTTTGGTTTGTCTGCTCAAAACTGAAAAAGATCTATATTAATTAATGCTATTAAGAGAAGTGATAGGTATATTACACCAATTCAGGCAATCATCTCTAAAGCACACAATTTCATCTAATGTGTCTGCTAAATAAGTGTAATTGTTTCTACAGCTATAATAAGTGAATGGGATCGTAAAGTTTTGGCATTGAGACTGTAGTAGGCTTAGAAGAACAGAATATATAAATGACAGCAGATATCCTTAAGAATGTTGAGAGCTAACATCATCACCACCAATAATTTATTAGCAAGGTTTGCATAAGGCAACACATACAGATTCATTATCTTAGGAAAAATGCACACACATTTCATGCAAATAGAGAAATACATTTCCTGTAAAGTTTACCATTATATTAAATAATTTCCAAATGAGCTTCAGATATTAATCATTATTATTCAGAACTGCTTTAAAACAACTATAGAAAGAAAGAAAGAAAGAAAGAAAGAAAGAAAGAAAGAAAGAAAGAAAGAAAGAAAGAAAGAAAGAAAGAAAGAAAGTTATAAATTTGCAGTAAAGCAGCATTGCAACTGGGATGCCCCATGCCCTTGACCCCAGCATGCTTTGAACCCTGGGCATTTTGTACTTCACGGCTGACTTCCCATTGAAAGACAGTGAAATGCAGACTCCTCAAACACAGTTCCTTCATGCACTTAATAGATCCCACCCACAATAGTATAGGCTCACATACAAAGTGAATAGTGTTGGAGGTGGCCCAGACACAGACAGGTAGACATGGTTTTAACTCACCCACACACGTTTATTTATAATTGCTATATAAAAGGTGCAGCACACAACCCCCAAAACTCCCCCAAAGTACAGGCCTTTCTATCCAATGCCTCCTCTTTGTCTCTAACCACCTCCACAAGCTCTGTCCTCTTCCACCCGACTCCAGCCATCGAATGGAGGGAGGTGGTTCCTTTTATACACACCCGGACCTGCTCCAGGTGCCTCCCGATAATCTTCTGCTGGCACTCCCCAGTGTGGCAGAAGTACTGGCTGCACACCCGGAAGCACTCCAGGTATCCCTGGTCTTCTTCACCTTAGCACTTCTGGGTGTGGCGGAAGCACTGAGGGCCAGGGCTCCAAAGGCATTGGGGCACCCCCTGGTGGTGACCACTGGCACCTATAGGGTTGAGCTTCCAAGCTAAGTTCTCGTGGTCCCCAAAGCCACCAGGGTGGCCGCCCCCACGTGGTCTGGGGGAGGCGTAAGCCTTCCTCCAGTCCTCCGGGGCGTCCTGGCTGGGTACCACCCACAGCCACCTGTGACAATAGAAAATATCAAAATGCTTTAAAAAATCCAGACAGACATCCTGCTTTGAATTAACAAACAAAAAAAAAAACAGAAAACCAATCTTCTCACCCTCTCCACTTGAACAGGAAGTAAAAATGACTTGGCACACTCAGTGATTTGTTCCATGCCTCCATTCCCTCAGGGTAGCTGGTGGTCCAATTGCTCTTTACTTCACAAAACTTCTGTATAAGTGATTTGCCTGCAACTGGTTACACACCTTGATTATTTCTACTTATTCAGTGGCCCAGTCGCAAAGCATGTTGCTGTTCTCAGGACCTACAGATCATTTACCCAGTATAATGAGGACTCAGTCTGTGAATCTCTCCTCCCTGGCCTTTCTCCAGTTTGTTAAGCAGGTTAGATCCCAACATGTAAAATGCAGGAATACAGACCAACCACAAAAAATACTTCTCAAGCACAAAACTCAACTCTGAAAGACAAGAACATTCAGACTCCTCGGACTAACACTAACTCTACATTGTCGCCCTCAGGCATTAAATATTGCCTACCGGAGAATGCATAACTCCTTCCAGTTGATCTCATTTTGCCTTCTCCAATTAACAGCATGTAGTACACTAGCAGTACCACGTGCTCCTCCCCGGTTTCACTCACACAATATTATTATTAGTATTGCCAGTTGCTCTCTTCCAGGTACATACACACATGATCCTGTGGATCAAGAACACAATATGAACATTTCCCATAATTAATTGCCTCCTGTGTGACATCACATTTGATTGCCACCTTTTAACCTGCAGGTGATGAGTCCACATGGCAGCTCCATGTTTCTTTGGGCTAAGCTCACCTAGTCCATATGGTTTAAGTTATCAACAAGCAATCAGATCCCCACATGTCTGGGTCCCAGTATTTCCATTCCAGATTTGCATAAAGCAAGAATGTGTTACCACTTTTACCCTCAACAGAAAAGAGAGCGAATTGGCTAATTATCCATTGTGGTAGACAGTTGGGGGATTGTGCCCACGCTGGGATGCCTGGAAGGACCAGGAGAGAAACTACACTTCCCTTGGACCATAAGAGGGCCGCAGCCCTGGTCTGTATGGGGGCCACAGAACCCAAGCACGAAAGCTCAACCCTATTGGGGCCTATGGCCACCACAAGGAGGCACCCAGAGGACTGAAGTGCCCTGGATGTCAGCACTTCCGCCACACCCGGAAGTGCTGCCGGAAGAAATACGAGGGACACCCAGAGTGCTTTCGGGTGCTCATGTGGCACTTCCGCCACACCAGGCCATCACAGAGCACCTGGATCACATCCGGGTGATTATAAAAGAAGCTGCCTCCCTCGGGAGGAGAGGTGAAAAGGCGGAAAGAGAAGTCCGGAGACGAGAGAAAAGGAGTGTGCTAAAGGCATCTTTGAGCAAGAGCACTGTGTTGTGTGCCGGACTGTGACAATAAAATGTGTGTGTTTTGGAACATTCAGTGTCTGTCTGTCTGGGTCAGGAATTAACCCTGGACATGGTGCCACTCTATTGCAGGGGATACTCTGACTCTAACCCAAGCTGGGAATTCCCGTTTTGCTCCAACATTCCAAAGAGATTTGTATTCATTTAATTCTTACCTCAGATTGAACTGGCATGGATGACTGTGACTTTGTGTGTGTATATATGTGTGCCCAGTGAATGACTGGCACTTTGTGTAGGGCTGACCCCCACCTTTTACATGTTTATGTTGAAACAGGATCTGACTCCCTGTGAACCGGAACTGCATTTTCGGGTTTTAACTTGCATGGATGGACCTGGACTAGAGCTTGCTACCACTGTTTTCTGCCTAATGTTTCCCTACCATGTTGGCTGCTATAGAAAGATGCACCTCAATGTTGAACAGGTGCCCTACAAAGCAAAACTCAACTCCTTACATGTTTATGCTTTTAAAGATTACTTTGACTCTTTAAGAGTTAATTTTACATTGACAGTTTTGCTGCATACCACGAAGAAGGTTTGTTCCCTGAAGCAACAGCTTACATAAATCTCCATTCTTTTCATTTTTTAATCACAGTGGCCCCACCTTTGCAACCTGTAACACCTCTTCTGTCACTGGCACCAGGATCTTGCAGCGTTTTCTTTTGTTTCTTGTTCTTTTAAATATGCTTATGAAGACTGTTACATAAAGGAGCCCTAAGGCCTTGGTGTGTGTGTTTGTGTGTGTATATGCATAAGCTATGAGCATTGGTACTAACCTATAGTATATTGCGAGTGCTGTTCTGACGACCACAGGCAGGTATCACTGACTCCTCCATATTTTCCAATACAATCGTTAAATCTTTTTCTCTCTCTGGGCAAAGAGCTCATCACTTTGGCAGACCTGTTTCCCATTCCATTCCTGAGCATTCTAAAAGTGAAGTTTATTCAATTACTGCACTCTCATGTAGAAAGTCTTCTGTCATCGTAAAAAATATTGGAGGCTTCTAATGTAGACCCTTTTGTATAGAATCTAAATTACCAAAGGATGAATCACTCTGGTTTCCTTTCATGTAAACCTTTTCACATGAGTGAACAACATGTTCTTTAGTTGGAATTTCAACTGCTTTGAAAGGGAGTCATTACTGTCATCTCATCTTCTCAACTGCTTTTTCTGTTGAGAGCGTTGCAGCAACAGCAGGCCAAGCCAGTCAGCCCAGACTTTCCTGTCCCCAGCTACAGATTCCAGATGAGGAATTTCCAGGCATTTCCAAGCCAGCCAAGAGATACAATCCCTGCAGCGTGTCCTGTGTTTGCTGCAGGGTCTCCACCTAGTGGGATGTGCCTAAAGTAGCTTGAGCCACTCCGGGGGGCATTCTTATAACATGCCAAAACCACCTGAACTGGCTTCTCTTGATCCAAAGAAGCAGGGACTCTACTCTAATGTCTGAATATTTGCCATTAGATTGAATTAATTTACTGTGGATTGTACTGTAGATTCCTTCCAGGCTGTGTCTTGTCAACAATCCTGTTTGTGCTTTACATGGACAGGATATCAAGGCACAGCCAAGGATGTGTGTGTGTCCAGTTGGGAAGGCTAGGGGTATTGTCATTGGTTCATGACAATGATGCTCTCCTCTTTGCCTCATCGAACTGTGACCTTTGCCACATACTTGAGGAACTGGTTGGCAAGTGTGAAGCAGCTGGAATGAGGAACAGCATCTCCAAGTCTGAGGTTATGGTTCTCTGTTGGAAAAGAGTGGATTGTTCTCTCTAGGTGGGGTGGGGGGGGATGTCTGCCCTTACTGAAGAATCAATCAATCAATCAATCAACATTTATTTATATAGCACATATTCATACAAAAACATGTAGCTCAAAGTGCTTTACAAAATGAATAGAAAAATAGAAGACACAATAAAAAATAAACATAAGTCAACATTAATTAACATAGAATAAGTAAGGTCCAAAGGCCGGGGTGGACAGAAAAAACAAAAAAAAATCTGTAGGGGTTCCAGACCACGAGACCACCCAGTCCCCTCTGGGCAATCTACCTAACATAAGTCAAACAGTCCTCTTTGTATTTAGGGTTTTCATGGAAGGACCTGATTATGATGGTCACGTAGACTTCTGGCTTTCAGTCCATCAATGCTGGAGCATCATGATGCTTTGAGTAGGTGGTGGTGGCGCAGGCCGCCACCACAAAGAAACCGGAAAAAGAAACAGAAGAGAGAGTTGGGGTCAGTACGGATCAAGTATTTCGGGATTTTGTACACAAGTGGACTGAAGAGGTGGCAGCTATCCTGCAGGTGTTGTACCAGTCAATGGTTGGGAAGCAGGAGCAGAGTCTAAAGATAAAGCACTCGGGTTAGCAGTCTGTCTACTTCCCTGTTCTAACCTATGGTCATGACCTGTGAGTAACGGCCGAAAGAATGAGACCGTGAGTACAAGTGGCAGAAGTGGGGTTTCTTTGCAGAGTGGCTGGACTGGAACTCAATGACAGAGTGAAAAGTTCAATGATTCGGTCATTACTGTCATTCCGTTGGACACTAGGGGGCCACATGATGTCTGTGACACCTTATTGCCATCGTGGTCCTGTCTGGGTGAAGCACTTATTCAATGAACAGGTATGGTGGCACAGACTGTGAATCCTACCACATTGTTGTCTTGATCTAGTCAGTTTAATCTTTGAAGACTATTTCAACCACTCCAGAAAAGTGTCCCAACCTGCTAAACAAGTTTCTTGAAATGGTTTTGGGGAACATTTTCAGGCTGTTTAAGTGGCCATCTGAACAAGTTTGCAAAACTTGAATTCTGCTCAGAGTTACGAGTGTATTTTCTGATGTTCTGTTTCAAAGTTAGTTATATTTTTCTCTGCAGATTCAATTGCCAATGCAACACTCTCATCCGTCTTGTGCCAAATTGCTTCTGTGGAGCCACTGCCAGTCAACCTGTCTAAGTCTACATACCAAACCCACTTTGAGGATTGAGAGACCATATTTTGTAAAAAGAAAATAAAAGTACACCTTTGTTGGATTATTGGGTGAGTGGTTTCCCATTAAAATGATACAGGATTAAGTATGATCCATGCACTTAAAAGTTAGTTCCAGGGTGTGCTATATAACAAGTAAACAGTAAAGGGTTTTTGGTGTTTGGAAAAGGTGCTTGTCCCTTTCCGACTGATGACAGTGCACTCTTCATCCAGCTTCACCACATTCAAATGATATTAAGAATCTTTTTTATACATTTTAATCAGTTGGACTACCTCTAAGTGTATTTTATCTTTTTACTTTCAATTAAACTAAGGTGTTCTGATTAATAAGATAAAGACTGATGAATGAAGTGATCAAAGATGCACACCATAGGTCTGTTGACTAAAATGTTTAAACATACCCAAAAACGGCAAAGTCCTGACTATGAGGAGGCATAAAAAATACTGATAAAGTAAATCGAGCCATATTCTTTCAATTCGCATATTCAAAGACATTAGTGGAAATTAAGATAAACTGCATTAAGGACTAAAGCCAGGAAGCACTTGTTTATTCAAGGGAATTATTTGGGAATCTAAAATAAACTGCCAAGCCATGTAGGTGTATCAGAAACCTTGACAACCTTTAAGAAGTATCTGGAAGAGATACTGGGGCAGCTTAGCCGTTACTGTATCTAAACAAGCTTGCTGGACTGAATGGTCTCCTCTTTGTCAGATTTCATATTTTCTTACATTTTTATAAGCCTATTGGGAATTTGAGAAAACAAAGATATAATCAATAAATCCTTGCTGCTGAATAGGAAGCTGCATCGAATAAAACTGGCATCCACTGTAGCCCTCCCTGGGCTTATTTGAATAGCTACACTCTAGGGTTGACATTTCCTGCTTTACAGGTTATGTTTACATATTCCATGGGAAGATGTATAATATTATGATCACATTAAAAGTTTTATTCAACTGAGAGGATACAGTTATGTTTCAAGAGGTCACAGCTTTACAAGTTGTTTTTTTAGGACAGCATTTTATGGTTGAATCTGACCATGGAACTAAGGCTCAGCTTGGTTCCTGTAGCGCACCTTAAGAAATTCTCTTCACCTCCTAACTCTTACTTTGTCAATTTAATTCTTACTTGAGTGAAATTAAAGAGAAATAATATGGAAACTCAAATGGCTAAAAAGACTAATCCATTGTGGCAGATGACCGGGGAAGGTCCCCGACCAAGACGCCCCTATGACGGAAGGACCCGGGGAGAGGACTTATTGGGGACAATACCTCCCCCGGAACACAAGAGGGTGACCCTCTTTGGAGTACATTGGAACCATGGGCTTGGAGCTTGGAAGCTCAGCCCTGCTGGAGTCCGTTGTCACCACCAGTGGGCGCTTAGACACTTGCAGAGCCCTTGACAACAGCACCTCCGCCACACTCAGAAGTGCTGCCGGAAGAGGATCCGGGAGCACCTGGAGTACCACAAGCGGGAGTGCTGCCGGAACCCAATCCAAGAGCATCTGGAGCACTTCTGGGTGTGATATACAGTTAAAAGAGGCTGCCTCACTCCATTCAGAAAGCTGGAGTTGGGAGGTGGAGGACAGAGCTTGCGGGAGAGGAGTAGAGGCGGCAGAAGAAACAAGAGAAAAGGAAAAAGAAAGGGAAAGAAAGATGGGACTGAGCTTATTGTGGTTGATTTGTGCACTGTGTACTGTGTAAAAGAAAAAAGGGAAAAAAAAGTTTAAAAGCGTGTGTGCTTGCACTTGTGTGGTCTGCCTGTCTGTGTCAGGGTTAATTTCTACACCATTTAAAAGTAAATACATTTTTATTCAGTCATTTATTATCTAAACTCGAGTTATTCAAAGCCTGAGCCTGTCTCAGGAGTATTTAACAAAAGGTTGGGACCAACCATGAACTAGGAATATTCACTGAATGGATGGACAGAATGGATGAATGAAGACATATGTGTTAATTACATAAGTATAAACTGCATACAAGCCAGTGGGTGGGCGTGGCTGTCTGTCTGACAAGGGCACCACCATGTGGGCACAGGGCTGACGTATGTCCCCCACAGAACCTCCACTGCAGTGAGAGCCTCACAGAGAGCACGCCATTTGTATGGGAGCACAAAGGTTGTCAAGCAGCTTCTACCAAGCTTGTCATGGCTGATGTGGATATCTTAGTAAGGAAACAATAAGCTAAGCAAAAAAAAAACTTTAATAGAAACTTAAGTATGAGTAAGTAAGTAAGTAAGTAAGTTAAAGCTGTAAGCTTGATCAACACAGGTTGAACTGGGAACTTTCCTCTGACTAGGGTTCTTCATAAACATCTGTCACTGGCCACACCAGTGCCTGTATTTGTCAAGCATCTCAGAAGTACTCCTAGTACCTTCACTAAACCTCTGACTAGGATTAGAATTTATTCCTTCCCTGAGCAGGACATGAAATGTAGTTTTGAAGCAACCTACTCTCACTCCCAGGGAGGAATAAGAGCTTACATTTGAGAATAAACAACATCATGATTTTACTCATGAAGACATTTTGCAGTTTCCTTGGAAGTCATGGTGATGTTTTGTAGTTTTCCAATACTAATGCTAAATCTTCCCCATAAAGATAATGAGAATAATATTTTAAGGGACATGATTATATTCAAATAATAGGTTTATACCACTCTTATGAAGTACTCTAGAGTCCAGCACTGAACTGGAACACTTCACAACATCAAGAATAATACTGTAATGAGCACCAAGATGTAAAATCCAAAACACACACTGAATTCGAGTTCAGCCTGGTAATGGGCATGGTTATTTAACAATAAATGATTCAGAAAAACTATATACTTCTGAAATTATCTTTGATATTCCTTATCAAACAGAATGGAGAGAAAGGAATTTTTGGAGTGATGTGTGTGTGTCTTCAAAGTGATTGTCCACCCTGATTTACTGAAATTAAGTTCTGTGTGTTTAGGGTGTCTATCTTCAGTTGAGATGACTTCCAGTTTCTTCAACATTGCCCTTTAAAACACAATAATTGCTTTAGCTGCACGTTTTGTGCTGCAGCTTTTATAAATTTTGGTTGGTTAGACTACCAAAGCAGGCAATGAGGCTGAAAGTGATGACTGAAGAAAGAACAACATGAGGTTCTTGTCCACTTTAAATAGTCTGAGCTTACAGGGAAGAAATACGTGCTGATTGCATTTAGATAATATGTTTGCTGTATTTGTATTCCAGTTAAGACTATTGTCTAGGGTAGTTCCTAAGTATTTATACTCAGTCACTATTTCTACCTCCTCTGCCAGAACAATGATGGGTGAACATGCAGATTTCTGTCTCTTAAAGTCTGTAACTGCCCTAAGGGATGGCACCCTGACTGGAATGAGGGACAATTCATTTGAACCAGACGAGAGGTCGCAATAAATGGACACTATATATGGAGGCATAACCCAGCTGGGATGATTCTTGATTATTATCTCAGTCAGAGTAGAAGATTAATAAGAGGACTTGGGGTGACTGTGTATTCCTTACCCAATACAATAGATGGCAGTGCTCCTCTGGCATGGCCCCAATATGGACACCTGCAGGGATCCATGATCTTTGTAGTTATGAAGGACAACACTGCGGGGGTCATTGGGTGCCACCAGAGGGCACTGAAGAGAGAAGAACTCCTTGTTTTGTGGGGCTTCTACGTGACCCGGAAGAACTTCTGCCATTCAGTGCTATGGCATGTACTCCCAGGTCCAACATAAAAGAAGCAGAATAACTTCATCAAGATGAGCCGGAGTCGGGTGAAAGAGGACAACACTTGCCTGGAGGACTGTGCAGGGAGATGATTGAGTTTGTTCGTGAGATCATTTTCTCTTTGAAGCAAGAACCTATGAAAGCTAATGTTGTATAATAAAAGTCACTTTATTTATATTCGTGACTGTATGGGTTCATTTGAGTTTGGAGCCTTTTGGTCACAAGTCAATTATAATTTCTTTGGTCTTTTTAGCATTCAGAATAAGATATTGTTTATCTTATCATGTTACAATCAAATTCAAAGTTTTTGAAGGATTTGTTAAATGATTATTTCTGTATACATACCTCGAAGCTCCGTGCAGACCATTATATGGAAGTGGAAAAAATAGAAATATGACTATTTCATATTTAGTCATACCCTCTAAGATTAGTTGTTGAACAAGAATGGCATGTTCCAGAAAGGCTATTGTAATACCAACTGTCACCTCAACAGAGTCGCAGCAGTCAGTGACTGCAGTTAAAGGGGATATTCAGGGCAGTGCATGAAAAGGCCTTTATGAAAGAGTGGCAAGAAACAGTCCTTGGCTGAAAAACTGTACACCAGACCGGGAACGCCATCTCTACTGTAAAATGTAACGGTGACAGCATTATGCTGTGGGGAGCAGCAGGGGCTGGCAAGCCAGACAGGATTGATGGAAAGATGACTGATGCACACTTCAGACAGATCTTGGAGGAAAGCCGTCTCCCCTCCACCCAAAATTTTTTTTTTACTTTAATTGAATTTATTTGAAGCATATAACATTCCATACAATCAAGTCAAACTTAACAAAACTAAATTCAATTCACCTCCCACCGATGAGAAAGAGAAGAAGGCCAACAGCCAGAGTAAAACGTTTGAGTTTGTCTTTTAACGGGACAATCATCCAAAACCGATTGGAAGAGCAACTGGCTTAAAATGAAAAAAACTGAGGATTTTTGAGTGATTCAGTGAGAATCCAGACCTTCATGCCAGAGGCAGAGTGACAGGAGACAAGTTAGGCAATTGCCTGGGCTCCAAAATGGATGGCATCTGTTTACATAGGTACTCATTGCAACAACTAGTCTATAGGAATTCCCGTGGTAGCATAGCATTGACAAACTACAATGACACAGATGGAAACTCCCCTAATGGCAACCGCAATTTCTGCTGTGAGATTTTCAATGTAGGGTGGCGCAGTAGGTAGTGCTGCTGCCTCGCAGTTGGGTGACCCAGGTTCGCTTCCCTGGTCCTCCCTGCGTGGAATTTACATGTTCTCCCCGTGTCTGTGTGGTTTTCCTCCCACAGTCCAAAGAATTGCAGGTTAGGTGCATTGGCGATCCTAAATTGTCCCTAAAGTGTGTGTGTGTGTGTGCCCTGCGGTGGGCTGGCGCCCTACCCGGGATTTGTTGCTGCCTTGCACCCTGTGTTGGCTGGGATTGGCTCCAGCAGATCCCCGTGACCTTGTACTGTAGTTAGGATGTAGCGGGCTGGATAAAGGATGGATTTTCAGTGTTTGTGAGGTAAATTTTTCAATAAATTTAAATGTAAAAATCATTAAGAGTATTTACATGTTTGTGAGCAAAAACAGGATTAGACAATCTGGCTTTTTCTGATTTGGCTACAGTCCCTACAGAAGGCACTGTGCACGATAAAAAATCAGCAGCACCAGTTCAGCCACAGGGTGAGTTGGGAACAAGCCAAAATGTGGTCTCTCAGCAGTCCTGACTGTTCCTATCTCTGTTTCCTCTTATGAGAGAAGTTTCCATCTTGAAAGCTGTTGAAATTTTACTTGAGATCTATCACGTGCCACGAGAGGCTTTCAGCCCGAGTATCAACTTCTATAGTGTGCAGAGTTCAAAGGTCTTAGTGGCTACATTTTCTACTCTGTGGGTTCAACCAAATCCTTTTGGAGTTCCAATACTTATAAGTTGTTGGCATTTCAGTTTTTGAAAGTTGTCTTTTTATTGGTAGACGTGTAATGCCACGAAAAGTGCACGCAGGCACTGCAGTTTGCAAGCATTGGTACGAGAATGCAGTCACAAGTACGCCGCAGAGCTACAGCGCAACTTTATGTGAAAACAGCAGTGTCAGATTGGGGGGGGAGGTAGGGAAGGATCTTAAACACGACTGAGAGAATGAAAAGTGAATAAAAAAAACTAACCTTTACAAGTATCATAAATTACACTGGCTGTAACACACTGAAATCAAATGTATGTTTTTATTTTAAAATAGTAAGAATAATAGCAGTTTACTTCTCAAAACTGAACTGTGCAGGATTTAACTCATGACATATTGATTACTAGTCAGGAGCTGATACCATTACACTACCATGGCAGTTGTAATAAGTATGTGTCAATGTGGCATGCTAAGGTGGCTTTTTTTCTGCAGTTATATTTTTGAATAAAAGCACACTTGTTCTGTTATATTTGTACCTTTTGTGAAACTGTTTCTTTGATATTTGGACTTCAGGCTTCATACTGTACATTATATAGTTTATGCCTACATTTTGTCATTTACTACTACAATATGAAAAACGTTTCTGTTTTAAAAATGTGTTTACACGGATTACTGTAGAAACGAAACACATGTGAAATGTGTGTATTCCAAATAATGATCTATTATTTCCACTCTAAAACTCCACTTCACTCCCAGATAATCAATCAAGGCATGAGCTGGGAGAAGTTTGTGCACGTTCTAAATTGGTGGGGTGATGGAATAGCCAGCTACTTGCAACTTTTCATTATTAGCACATTTAGATTAACAAAATACCCTGGCAGAGAGGTGAGATCGGTTTTAAGAAGCGATTTAAGGTGGGACGGATCTACGAGTTTTTTCAAAGGCTCTGGTAATTCTACTGTTAAAATGTTCTTTCTGTTTTAGGCAGAACTGTGAAAAAAGAATGCTTCACTTATCATTAAAAATTCTGAATCATTTTCTTATCTTTTATGCAAAATGTTTTTAATGGCACTCTGGTCCACATACATGTGAATTTCAGTCATTTGGGAAGTTAATGGACATTTAGTCCCATAAGGAACCCATGAAGCTCACAATGAAAAAATATGATGGGCAAACACAACAGAAATCAAAACCTACCTCCTCAAATTTTGTCCTATTGTAGTTTGGCCATACACATTTTCCATTGCTGTGTGAGAACAGCAGAATTTAATAGGAAGCAACATCTGTCAACTATACAGTTTGTTTCCCTTACTGTAACATCTATGGCTGCAGAATCTAGTCACGTCAAGTGGCTTTATTGCCATACTAACCATACACAGTATTGCACCATACAGTGGCACAAAATAATTGCCCCCAGGGCTACAGTAACATATACATAATGTGATAACGTGTAATAATGTGACGGGACAGAGGCACTACACAGCAAAGATTATCACATTATCTTATGCTACACCATTAGGTGCAATCATGGATGGGAAACCATCTATTGCAGAACACACTCATAACACTCACTAGCAACCAGACTTTTATAGGGTCAGTTAAGGTTTCCCAGTAAGCTTTACATGTACATATAGGACCCATTTAATCCAAATTATCACCTTGCATAAAATAGGATGTTGAATGATTAAAGCAGGAACATTGAAGAATAAATTCTACATTGAGAGAGCTGAAAGGAAAAGGAAAAGTTCAATAGTTCAAAAATCTGGTCATGTTACAACGAGGAAATGAATAATGAAAATGCAAGTTCATAGCGTGAAATATACAACTCCAGGATTTTTAGCTGAGGATTTTATTACAGTTGACAGTCATACTGCGTAAAAAAAGCGTATCATAAGAGGGATGGTACCATCTAAAATAGGTATGTCCTGTCCAGGGTTTTGAGGGTTGCATTGAAGTGTGACGTGTGCTTTACCTTTCCAGTGAAGTTATCATTTGCTTTATTTATTTATTTCAGGAAACTTCATTTCAATTTGAGGCTGGTTTACAGCTATGCAATAATAAAGACCTAATGCAGAGGGTTACACAGCTTGCAAGAGTTGTCTAGGGCAGGGGTTCCCAAACATTTTTAAGCCAAGGCCTAACAACTTTGTTGTGCCAGCATGGTGGACACCCCACTAATAAATATAAACTTGATGCAGCGAACCGGGGTATTATTTTAGATCATGTTTTGTGCTAACAGCATGATTTTCAACAATGGCAGAACTAATATTGCAGTATTAAGTATTGCAGAGTATTAACGATTATGTGATAGCTCCAGGCTGGGGTACCCTGCACTTTTCTTGGCAGGCCACATCCAGAAATTGACATGTTTTTTAAGTACCACAATATATATATAATTTTTTTTAAATTGGTGAGTACTGAACTCCTACTACATACAACTAGAAGTATGAAATGCAGGACTTCTAGGCTAAAGAACTCTTTCTTTTCCAAGGCCATTAAACTCCTAAATAACTGAATGGAGTTTATAACCATGGGCCACCTCATTCTATCTACCTCACACAACTGTATTTGACTTCTCCATCACCCACCTACCTGCACAATTACACTTTATACTTCTATTCTATTTTTGTACTTTATGCTGCCTCTGTTACTTATTATCTATCTGCTACTTATTATTTATGTTTATCTTTATACGTTGGTTTTGTCAGTTGGTGTGGACAGCAAAGAAAGAATCTCATTGCACAGGAAAACATGTTTCCTTACTGTGCACATGACAATAAACTTTGAACTTGAACTTAAAGGTGATATTACTTTATAAGCTCTCCCAACTGCCCCCTTAAGAAATTGAGTCTTAGCAAGGGATTATTGATAGTTTTTGTGTAGGTCTGTGTTTTTAAATCTTTATCAACATCCATGGAGTCATCTGCAGTACAATGAAGGCATTGACTAAATTAGAGCTGTTAATTACACTTCTTTAGTACACAGTGTCACAAAAATTACACAAAGTCATCAACAAGGTTTTGAGCAGCCACCCGTATATTGTGCCTTGGCTGCAAAATGGTTAAATAGTTGAGAGATATTAACCTGTACAAGTCCAAAACAGAACGTATTTTGGTAGCCGTTAAGATGGTGGCTTTATATGCCGAGGTCAGAAGTGACATCATCAGTGGTGCTGGAACCCTGCGGGATTTCCCGTGGATGGCCTGCAGGGGGTTGAAAAGAAAGTCAGTGCACATCGCAGCCCCCTGGTCTGGGGTGAAATTGCTATTAATCATGTCCTTTAGCTGTCTCCCAATCGCACATGTGTGACAGCAGTTAAATACAGGAGTACGAGATTAATGGGTATTTCTCATGTCCTTGCAAGTTACTAATAAACAGGACCCTGGAGTCAGGATATTTTCTTGTTCTCCTTCTTGTACCAACTCTTATCAGTTCTTAACCTTACATAGCTGAGAGACTAGGTCACCAGTCAAAAGGCTTTAATTATTTTTTTTTCTAAGAGTGCTAAGAGTAAAAGCTAATAGTAAAATGGTTATAATAGTCAAATAGTAAAAATCATATTTGTTACTGCTTAAAGAAGTAGGAAAGGAAATGAAACTGTTACCTCGGATGCCACAGGCATGAACTGGTCCAGGCAATAGGCACAAGATAGGAGAACAAGGTCATGTGAGCAACACAGGAATGGAGACACGCTGCAAGAGAACTATGAGATGGAGCATTGGAATTGAAACATAGCCTAGAATGGACACTCAGGTTCATCCATTGTGTAGCTATTGGTCCTTTCTAAAGCCCACTTCCCTGCGACCCTCTTTTGTATTTCCTCATGTACAGTATTGGCTCAGAACTGCAGCATTAGTCTATAATTCCATTAATACAGGACTACGTTCATGTAACAACTGTAGAAACAAATCAGTAATGTTTATTTAAGTGAGGCAATTTAAAAGGAATCTTCAAAACTGGAATGGATTTTTTTAAAGAATATCAGCATGGTCAGGAGTGCTAGAGCTCTATCCCTGGTCTTGCTTATTTATTTTATTTTTCATCAAGCTCAATCATTTTGTATTTTTTTCTTTTGTCTTTTAATTGTGTGAGTTTAGTTTTGTGTTTAGTACTCTTTATGTTGGTCAATAGCAGGCCTCAGGATCATTGCTAATGCATTTGTTACCAATGGCTTTTGCTGTTTGGCCCCCTTTTGTGCTTTCCTCACATTCCTGGTTTTAAGGATCTTGGTAGTGTTTAGACCAATTTTAGATTGAATATTTGTGTTTTGGCTTTTGACTGTTGTTCTTGACTTTTTTTTGGTTTAATAGACTTATTTTGTTATTTTTGGATTATCTTTTGTTTTGCTGCTTTTTTTTCAATAAAGTTTTCGGTTTGTTGTTTTTTGCTGTTTTGTTTTTAAAAAGTGTTATTATTTTGGAATTGCACATTTTTTCTGTTATTCTTTTTGAAGAGTTGTGCTTTTTTCAATCTTCTTATTTAATTCAAAGAAATAAAATTTAAGAATTAAAGATTTGTAATTTTGGACCAGTGGTTTGACAATTCCATTCCCCGTGGATGTGATATTTAGGACTTAAGCCTTTGGAAGAATTCAGGCCTTTTTGAGCCTGTTGGACCTCAATCACATCAGGCAGGACCTACATTACCTACATTAACTTGGGGTAAAGGTGTAACATCCACATAGACATTGGCCATGCTGGGAATCAAACTCAAGACTTTGGGGCTTACAAGTGACTCCTGTATTGATATTGTACATGCGGTCATTATTAATGTGGAAGATGTATATTCTTCCCATGTCTGCATGGGTTTTCCTCTGCTATTCCAGGTTAGGGTAATTCCACAGATTCCATAATTAGTCTTGTGTGAATGTGGGTGTGTTTCAGAAATGAATTAAGCAAGTTTGAAAATGTTATGTAATACATTAGAAAAAAAAAATCACGCACACACACATATATATTGTGCCACAGGCTCACCTTCAGGGATTGTCTGAGGTGTGTACTTACCTCTGTGGGATGAGAGGGGGCACTGTCGTTAATTATGTCCTCTTCTTTTCCTTTCACAGCACCAAGAAGACGCCCAGTAAGGGCAACTGATTCTGACCTTTCAGGACCCCGGCCTAAACATTCCAAGTGAGCTGGAATGAAGCATCATTAGTTGAGCGAGCGACCAGTAAGATGAAACTCCCTGACCAAACCCGGATAAAGAGAGACAATCTTTATTGCTACCAACCACAGAGTGGCTATTATGTTTTGTTTTCATTTCTTTTGGTTACTTTTGCCATTGTACAACCTTTCTGTTCCTTAAAATGACATTGAAGTAAATGGGGATGGCCTAGTGGATACAATACAATACAATACAATTCATTTTTGCATACCCCAAACTCACACAAGAAGTGCCGCAATGGACTTTAACAGGCCCTGCCTCTTGACAGCCCCCCAGCCTTGACTCTCTAAGAAGACAAGGAAAAATTCCCAACAAAACCCTTGTAGGGAAAAAATGGAAGAAACCTTGGGAAAGGCAGCTCAAAAAGAGATCCCTTTCCAGGTAGGTTGGGCGTGCAGTGGGTGTCAAAAAGAAGGGGGTCAATACGATACAATACACAGAACAGAACAAATCCTCAATACAGTATAAAAATAAAAATTTTACAAGAATGGAACAGAATTTAACAGTAGATGATATCACATAATATGATTTGGATTTGTTTAGAGTCCTGGAGACCTTAGCCATCAAGCTGCCTCCCCCATTTGGCCATTCCACAGCTGAAACAGCGCTGGGCCAGCCAATCTGATGAAAGTACCCCTCTATCCCATGATTCCTGTGATCCTCCATCAGGGATGACTTTACCTTAGGCAGGCAAAACAACTTGGCACATTTGAGTACCAAGAAGAGAAGCAGAATGAGTGAGGGTTAGTAACAAATTATAACATGTTACTAATGTTTTAGTGATAATGGCCAACAACAGAGATGCAGTCTGTACAGTTAATCATCAGCTCTAGCCAGGATATGCCAAACTGAAGTAGTGAGTCTTCAGCCGGGATTTAAAAGCTGAGACCAAAGGGGCATCTCTTTTAGCAGCAAGTAGACCATTCCACAGTTTTTGGGGCCCTGTAACTAAAGGCTCAACCTCCCACTGTTATTTTATTAATTTTTGGAATCATAACCAGACTGGCATCCTGAGATCTTAATATGCACTCTGGGGTGTAAGTCATGATAAGTTCAGACAAGTAAGCTGGACATTGGCAAATTAAGGCTTTATATGTTAAAAGGAGGATTTTGAAATCTGCCCTAAACCTAACCGGGAGCCAGTGTAAGGATTTAAGAACTGGAGTTATGTGTTTGTATTTTCTTGTTCTTGTCATAATTCTTGCAGCAGCATTTTGGATCAACTCGAGGCTGAAAGAACAGTTTGAGCATCCAGTGAACACCGCATTGCAGTAGTCAATCCTACTAGAAATAAATGCATGAATTAACTTCTCAGAATCCTGTTTATTTAGAAAGCGCCTTAATTTCCCAACATTTTTAAAATGGAAGAAACATGATTTGGATAACTTTGTAATATGTGCTTTAAATGACATGCTAGATACACCAACATTTATTCTGTGGACTTGGCATTCCTCACACAGCCAAAATATATAATGATTTTTCAACATTTGTATTAATTTTCTTGTAATTTTCAACATCATTTTCTTGTTATTGTCTTAGTAAATTTCACAATAACAGGTATTAAGTGTATAATCACAATTGCAAACATAAAAAAATAGCACCATTGTGTATGTCTTTTTACTTTTTTAAACAGTATGTCATAGTTTTGGTTTAGTGTTAATGTATGGACTTAATGACTTCTCATCTTGTTTATATCTTCTATATAAACATGTTGCAGGAGCAGCTATGTAGTAGAATCTCAAAATGACCAACCTGGACTTAATACATTTTCGAAATTGCTCATAACTTATTTTATATGTTGTTACAATTTAAATTTTGTGGTTTCTAACATTACAAACAAAACAATTCACATCATTTTAAGAGTCATTTTATTATAATCTTGCTATAAACATTTCAAAGGTATCAGGTTGCATTTCGCATAACTTACTTTAGCTAAGTGCAAATATTGAATGTTGAAGCCAAGAATCTAAATAATTCTTCATTATTTAGGTCAGAATGCTAATTACAGACACATTTCAAAATTTGAATCAAATTTTATTCATTTCAAGCAATTGAACACATATAATGTCTCAATGCATGCTCAATAATCTAGGTAAGGAAATTCTAGAAAGTTGATTCAGAATCCACTTTCTAGAACACATGTTATATTCCTGGTATTCAAATAAAATCATGTTCATACATGTTTAATGTTTAATTCATAGGTCTTGCAGCTGCACTACTGTATGGATGTACTCATGATTTCCTTATTGCTCAAGGCTCGATCACAAAACACCAGGATGTGTATTTCCTACTATAGTTCACTGAGAAACCCACACACTCGTGGGCACACTAGAGTGAATGTACTTCGTAGAGGAACATCTTTGTCAAAGACGGCAGGAACTAGAGGCAGAGCCTTCCGTAGAACCTTCTTAGACTTCCATTCATCCATTTTCTGAACCCTCTTAATCCAAGTTTAGGGTTGTTAGGGGCTGGAGCCTAACTTGGCATCATCAGCTGGAAAGCAGGAATCAATCCTAGATAGGATGCAAGGCCTGACTAGAGATCTGCCATTCTGCATAATAAATCTTGAAAGCATAAAATATAAAGCATATGCATTAGTTTAACTGCTTGTTATTTAATAAATCTAATTGTTTTTTCATAAATTTAAATAATTGTTATTGTGATTGTGCATAAATTCTCAATACACAGGTGTATAAAACTGTTCAAATGAACATATTTAATAAGGTAGATTTAAAGCACATCCATCATCCTATCTGAATAACTCAGTTGAAGGTTTCAGGGACTGCACTTACAGAATATCACAATCACTTAAAAACATTGACAAATTGCTTTACTGACATATACATGTCAGCTGATTAGTAACTAATTAAATCAGAAATTTAACCCTTGTCAGAATTTATATGTATTTAAATGGTAATAAACCTGTCTTATCTTTCTGTTCAATTACAAACCTAAAGACAGTTTCAAAAAGAGATGCTGACTATGCCAAGTCTTGAAAGTGTAGGCTGAGTTACCAGTAGAAGTGCAGATGGTATTCATGAGAGCAACTCCATGACAAGTTAACAGCATTCCTAGTCAAAAGAGCAGCTCCCTCCAACACCAGCAACCAAACTTGCAGAGAATAAGCCATCAAAAATAGAAATATCCATAGAAAAGAATCGTCTAAAAATGAATCTGCTTCTGTTGAAGGTGTCAGCCTCAAAACTAGATCTAAGGTAGGTAAACAAAGTGTGAGAACCTGTTTTATAAGAGCACCCTGAGAAACTAAAGTTTTGTTAGCATTCTTGGTTGCTATTAGCATTGGCTTCTACATGTATTGTTTTACAGTTTTTTGCTGTTAAATGTTTGGTAAGTACGTTCAAGGAACTTGATCCTCAAGGGGAAAAAAATACCATTGTTTTCCTTCGGCACAGGATCAACTAGCCATTAATTGCTAACGCTGAAATAGGAAGGCATACATACGTTGTGGCAACTGCTGTGTTTAGAAATCGAATGAAATGAAAAAGTACACCCATTTAACAATTGCATGTGCGGTTTGTGTGATATATGCGTGTGTCATAATACTGAGACGGCAAAATGAATAAAATCAACAGCAGTAACTTATAAGGTGATGTCTCTGTGACAGGGCCGTTTTACACAGTGAAGTGAACAACACCACATTAATTTATAAAATTTCATGGCACCTCCTGCCAACCTCCTGGCAAATGCAGGGAGCAGTCTGCCTTTCTTCTCGACCATTCAGTGCATCGACTTCCCACCCAGGTATGGAATCATGCACCATCCTGGATGTGATGACAGCCCACGCCTGTGGGCCCACGCCCACTGTCCATCACACAATAAAATATGACACATTCCAAGGGCATACAGTTGATAGAAAATTGTTCTGTTGGGAGAATGGCACAGGTTTTTTTTTTTTTAATTCTGCTTAAACAAGGCATTAAATATTCCTGCCCTCTTCTACAGCGCCCTCCATAATGTTTGTGACAAAGGCACATTTTTCCTTGATTTACCCTTCTGCTCCACAGTTTAAAATTACAAATCAAACAGTTCAGATGTGATTAAAGTGCACATTGCAGACTTTCATTTAAGGGTATTTGCATACATTTCGGTCACACCATGTAGACATTACAACACTTATTATACATGAACCCCCCCGCCCACCCAAATTTCAGGGCTCCAAAATGTTTGGGACAATTGACGTCACAGGTGTTTGTGATTCCTCAGATGTTTTCATGGCTTCTTAAGATGCCTCGGCTTGCTTTTACCCTTTGGAGTCCAGTGTTGTGCATGAACTAGTTTGAAAGAGCGCATTCATTGAACAAGCTAATTTTTCTAAGAATGGTGAACTTAACGTAATGTATTTGCAAGTGAAGAAGTTAAACGTAAAATCAAATAGGCACTGTCTGTGTCTGGTTGCTTGTGCTTAAGCTGCACCCCTGCACATGGGGAAGCTCCACTTTCGCGTTTAGGAAAATGTTGTACTTCGAATGGCCACTTTATATTTTTCCTCATTGGACATGCAATATGTGACATCAATTTTGATTGGCATCGTAATAGGTTAGTTCACCTACACGCTGGTTCCACAGTCGCCATTTGTGTCACACGGTTGGAAATAGAGCGGTAATTTATATAAATACTTCCATCTATTTAATTTCTTTTTTGACCGGGAGGATATTAGCATATATGGTCATACATGTTTGTTTCTGGGTATAACTCAGTAAAGTGTATTTAAATAAAAAAATCTTCATAATTATTGGATTTTATTCAAGAACACTGTAATAGCCTAATATAAGGCATGCAAAATTGAAAAAAGTAAACTCATGGGTCATTTATTCTCACTCCTTAAAAAATACAAAATGAACTGAGCATGAACTAGTTCGAAACTGAAATGGTGAACTATGAATATGAATTTATTCATTGTGTGAACTGAACTTTGAGCTATTTCTTGTGAGGTGTGAACTTGCACAACACTGATGGAGTCTATAGTTGCCATTATTTCAGCATGAGGATAAGAGCTGTTCCAATTAAAGTTGAAGAAACCATAATGAGGCTGAAAAACAAGAATAAAACCTTTAGAGACATCAGTAAAACCTTAGGATGACTTAAATCAACTGTCACAAATATCATAAAGAAGAAAGAATGCACTGGTGACCTCAGTAATCATGGAGGGACTGACAGGCCAAGCAAGACCTCCACTGCTGATGACAGAAGAATCCTCTCTATGGTAACAAAAAATCCCCAAATGCCTGTCCAACAGACCAGAAACAGTCTTCAGGAGGCAGATGTGTATGTGTCATAGACGACTATCTGCAGGGAACTTCATCAACAGAAATAGAGAGGCCATACTGCAAGATGCAAACCACTAGTTAGCCACAAATATACGATGGCCAGATTACACTTTGTGTACTCTAAGTACTGAAAAGAGCCTGCAGAATTCTGGAAAAAGGTCTTGTGGACAAAGATGAACCTGCATCAGAGTGATGGCAAGAGTAAAGTGTAGAGGCAAAACGAAATTGCCCAAGACCCAAAGCAGACCACGTCATTTCTTAAACATGGTAGTGGTGGGGGTGTTATGGCTTGGGCATGTATGGCTGCCACATGTACTGCTGAACTTCTCTTCATTGATGATGTAACTGCTGACAGAAGTTGCACAATGAATTTTGAGGTATACAGAAGCATTTTACCTGATTAAATTCCAGTAAATGCCTCCAAACTCATAGGGTGGCATTTCATCCTATAACTAGATAATTATCCCAACAATACTGCTAAGGCAACATAAGAGTTTTTCAAAGCTAAAAAATGGAAAATTCTTGAATTGCCAAGCCAGTCACTGAGACGATGAGGGTCAGCTCCACACTCCCAGTTGATTTGGGGAGCCTCTTGAACCCGCTACCTCCAATAACATACCCAAGGGATGAGCCAGCAGATGAGACCAAACAAACATACATAACAAAGGGGAAAGTGTAAGTGCAAAGTGTTTTTATTAAAATTATCCAAACAAGCAGCATCCAAAAACTGTGCGGTGTTCCAATCCAATAAATAAATAAATAATCCATTTAAAATTGAGTGTTCACGGAGGCTACAATTAATCAATCCAATAAATAATCCTTTAAGAGCAAGGTTTAAAACACATAGCACAGGAATCTGTCCATAAAAACATGTGTCCCGGTGCAACTCATTAAAAACTGACGTCTCTTCTGCTCACCTCCCTCAAAGCCTTGCAGCAGAGGAGACGCCCCTCTGACAGACACAGCCTTCTTCTGACTTCAGGTCCAGGTCCCTGCTGTTTCAATGGCCCCCAGTACAGCTCCCAATCTGGACCCAGATTCGGGTCCTTACTGTCCATGGACTTCAGTAAGGTTCACAATCCAAGCCTACTTTCACTAACTCCTGCTGCCTTCCCAGACTTATCTGGCGAGCAGCACACCTCCTGATCACTCCAGCTCCCTAAGACGCTCAGCCGGATTGATCTGCATCAGCAGCCCTGAGCATTGGACTTTCCTCCTTACAGCTGTCTGCCTCCTCTCGCACTTGAGCTGGCTCTCACTCATGTGCTCTTGCACCAGCTCTTTCTCCTGTCTTCCTGTCTACTTCTCTCCCATTAACCTCCTTCCTTTCTTTTCTGTCCTTTTCTTAATGCCGGCTCCCCCTTAAATGCCCCCGTGGGTGCAGCGTCTCAACTTTGCACCGCAGAAAGCAGATAAACAACTGAGACAGGCTGCACCCTCAAGTGTATGTGCATCTTGCACAAATTACCTCACCAACCTCACGCAGCTGCATAAGCATGCACACCCATGGAGATCAAGCCCGGCATTCAATTATTTATTTATTTTAAAATGGGCCACTAATAGCCCAGCCGCTATTCCACAGTCACCTGATTTAAATCCATTTGAGCATGCCCTCCATATGCTGAACAAAATCCTTAAGGGGATAAGCCCCCAAAACAAGCAGGAGCTGAAGATGGCTGCATTAGGGGCTTGGCAGAGCATCACCACAGAAGATCTTCAGCACAGATTTCAAGCAGTCATTGCATGCAAGGGATATGCAACAAAGTACTAAATATGAGTAATTTGATATACGTAACATTGCTGTGTCTCAAATGTTATGGTGCTCTGAAATCAGGGAAACGTGGAAAAAGTGTCATTTGTACACACTGCGACCGGAGATATATGCAAATATCCTTAAATGTGTACTTCAATCATAGTCTGAATTCATTGATTTGAAATTTTAACCTGTGGAGCTGAGGGGTAAATCAAAGAAAAATGTGTCTTTGTAACAAAAGTTTGAAGGGCACTGTATCTAAAAACTGAAATATTACTAAATAGCATATTAACCAAAGGATATGTAGTAGCTCAAAACAAATTAGTCTGCTATAATTTCTTTTACATATCTAGTTTTATTTATGTAAAAGAGCAAAATTATGTACAGTATTTGTTCTTTACTGTGTATAAAGGTCTTTCTCTTGGTGTCTTTTTACCGCAGTTCTCCTGCTGGACTATTTGTAACAGTTTGCAAGATAACATTTGCTTTTACTGTTCTTCTCTCCCAACATGAACTGTCCTCCCCTTTCCATTGCAAGTTTAAATATTCTGTGGAATGTATGAGTACATAATCTTTTTCTCTTTCCTTAATTGTTGTGAGGGAACCTCAGGGAATGCTTCTCTTTTTCTTAATGGAAAACCATAACACCTTCTTTTTGCCAACTCGCCCCTCAGACCTCCCACTAAACTTCAACAGTTGTCTCCTGACAAGGAAACAAGCACTGAAGCAGATGAAATTCTCAGACATTTCCCCCTTTGGCACTGCCTGTCCTTCTGTGCAGGATCATAAAGGATGTGCTGCACACTGGGACAATACCAAGGCTTGAAGTTTTTATTTAAATGTAAAATGTATTTTGTCAAAATGCACTTATGAATATTATAAAACAGGTTAATAGCTTTGAAATATATTGATATTTTTTACTATTATTTCCATAGCAAGACCCACACTTGCGCTCATTTATATACTAAGCCAGTTTGCATATGGTAGTTATCCTCTAACATACATATCTTTAGGATGTCATCTGTCATTTTAGCAGAAATCCAGAGCACTTGGAGGATAACTATGCAGATAATAGGAGAGCTTGTAAACGTCAGAAATATAGTGATTGGGTGAAGATTTAAACACTGTCTTCTGCACATTCATCCATCCATTATCCAACATGCTTGTTCCAGCTGAGAGTCTTTGGGTTCAAGGTTGGAATCACCACTTCACAAGGCAGGTCTCTTGTATAATTAAATTCAATTTCAGAAACCAATATTAAAAAAAGAAATGAAGCAACATAAAAACTACATTACGTGCTTAAGAAACAATGTAGGATAATTACATAAATCCTAAACCACCACTGCACCAGAAAGCAGATGCATAGATCTTAAAATTCACTCAAGTCAGACCTGTTCTAGCCAGAGGCATCAGGGAACAGGGACTGCATTTCCATATTCATTATCGTAAATTTTTGCAAAATGTTCTATAGAGGTTTCCACTTTGTATAATTTCAACAGAAGTCTTGCATCATGTTCTACATCAAGACATTGCCGATTAACACATTTGCTTACATTCACAGCTCCCTTTCTAACCCATGCAAATGAAGAAAGATACCAGCAGTCAGCACTACCCTGATAGCCTGCTTGCTTGTTAAATGACTGCTATGTAAGATGCTACCTGAAATCTGCTTTGTTATCCTTCCTCACACCCCACACTTTACCACAGTTTTGATCAGCTGAAGCACAGGATATTCTCCTAATATGGGGCTACTCACTTTTTAACAGTCATCCTCGTTCTTTATTGTCACTTTCGGGCAATTTTTGAAAGCAATAGAAATGGGCAGAAATCACCACCTAACCCCTGTTGGGGTGGGCTTCACCCGTTGTAGCTTTATGGAGAAGTGTCACTGTTAAAAAATGCAATGAAGGGGCATGCGGGACTCTGGGAAAAATGTTATCTGGTCAATGAGACCAACATTTAGCATTTTGCACACTAGACTAAACAACACTGTACATTATTTAAAAACACACCATCCCCACTGTGAAGCATGTAAGATGACTGCTGCCAAATTCAGGGAAATCATGGTGGAAAGCTTGATGCAGTCATGAAGAAACCTATGACTTAGGAGATTTATTTTCCAAAAATATAATGACCTGAAGCTACTCAGTATTGGCTTCAAAACAGTGGTAGACAGTAGGACTTTAGAGACTTTCAAAACTAGACTTGATGTTATTTTGCAAGAATTAAGTGGATAAGACTAGTAAGGTTTATTGGGCTAAACGGCCTGTTCTCTTGTACATTGTTCTAATGTTCTAATTAGAATGACCATGCTAATGGCCTGGAGTGGCAGAGTCAGAGTCCAGATCCCAGTCCAATTGGGAATTTGTGGCTGGACTTGAAAAAGGCTGTTCACTCACAATCTTAGTGAAACACGAAAGAGGTTGAGCAGCATTGCAGAGACAAATGGGGAAATCCGCAGTGTGCAGATGTGCAAAACTGATAGAGACCTGTGAACACATTCTCAAGGCTGCCATGGCTGCCAAAGGTGCGTCTAACTAAATACTGACCTGAAGGGGGTGAATACTTATATGATCAATTATGTTGTGTTTTATATTTGTAATTCATTTAGATCGCTTTAAGAATATCTGTTTTCACTTTGACATAAAAATTTCCTTTTCCTTTTCAATGTCAAAAAAGCCTAATTAAAACCACTGCAATAAATAGTTAACACTTCCAAGTGGCCAAGTAAATAAACTCAATGTCTAAGATGATTGCCACAACCATCATGAGCATTAATTTAAACTGGAAGTAAATGTTTTGCATTTCTTGCAGACAAAAACAGTATTCAAAAGTCATTCCTAATACAAATGAACTCTGTCTTTAAACAGGAAGTACCATATGTGATCAATGAATCATATAGACTGAAATCACTTGCAGTGGACTTTGATTTTTATTCCCATCAGTGACTAAAGAACAAGGAAGTGAAATGGCCTGCTTAAGGCTACCAGTAAATGCTAGGATGAGGTGAATTTTGAACTTGGAATTTGTCATACTATGTGACATCAACCCAAATACATCTGGTGTAATAGAGAATTTGCTGATTTGTTTTACCAAATCAGATGTGACAAGACTTTACCATTATTAAAGTGGATTTATTATAGACATCTAAAGCTAAAGACTTGTAATTAGTTTTAGCTATAACACAATATTACTTTCATGGGTCACTAAGGGATGGTGTTTTACCTTGGGAAATTAAAATTAAATAACTTTAGCCTAAGAGGGCTTATGCTGTTACTTATTAAACTGGAATTCATTGTAAGTTTTGACCTTTTGTAATACATAGTCTTGATCATAAAGTACTTTGCGTATAGATGCAGGAATAGGATAAAGAGAAGCATGGGCTGTTAGGCTACTTGAGGTAATCTAAATCCAAGAAAAGCATTGTAGCTGTGGCATGGGCCACTGTGGTGGCAACAGCAGCTCCATCAGAGCAGTAAAAATCATAGTGATAGCCTGGCAGCCATTTGAGCATTTACACCTGGCATATGCCCAATGCTACTAGGATAATATTAATTTTCTCAAGGTCTTATCTACTATTTAATAAAACGCTACTGTCTTTGTGTGTGTGTGTACATGTGCGTGTGAGCGTGTGTGTGTGTCTGGTCCCTCCAAGTAATCTGATTGGTAATTTTGGCTTTGGTCTAACTGGTCTGTTTCTTGTTAGTTGCTCAGTTAAACACAACCAAGAAAGGAAACATCAGACAAGAATGGCTGAGACATACAAGGACACGGAGGAAAGGCATAGAAAGAATTCTTAGAGTTACTTTCAAAGACTAGAACTATTTGCAAGAATAAAATCATGTTTTAACAATGGGTAATGGAGGCCCATCTTCCATTGGCAGTAATCAAAAAGCGAACATCAGGCAAGCAAATTGCCTTGAAATGACTGAGTCTGAGAAGCAGGCATAACGGGAAGACTATCGAGATAGGATGTGCCAAGCAAGAGAGGTTGAGACACACATGTGAGGAATGCTGAGGGTACATGTAGGGAAAGAGAAATAAAATATTTTTAATTTATTCTATTACTTGTCTTTGACAAGTAATTTCAATTGTATTAATATAGTATATGTGTGTTTAGACAGTAAGTGGTTGGATGGATAGTATTAAATAGGACACAAACAAAAGATAAACAGTTAGGGCACCTCCATGGCGACCCCTTATAATGGATTTTTAAAACAAGAGAAAAGCATGTAGTCAATGCAAAGTAGTCTTTTCGGACTGGAGTTCTTAATAGGAACTACCACAAGATGGCTGACTTCCGTGTTATGAGTTCAAGTGGTAAGAAAGGGTCCTGCTGGATGACCAAAGAAGTGAATGAACAAGCCGTGAAATGTCTGTAAATTTTCCATTCTGCAGAGGGAGGAGAAGAGAAGGCATTAGAACACAGCACTAACCCCTGGTCCAGCAGATAATTACCATCACCAAAGCCCTTAAGCTGTCTCCCCCGTGGGCAAGTGTAAATACTGATGAATAAATAAGACTGAGTCCCATTTTTGCACACTCACACTTGTAGACAACCAAAAGCACTGCTTTGTCGCATTCCAAATGTATTTTATTTAAAGTTTATTCCTAAATAATATTAACTACCTGGAGAGTACTGCAGTCACATGTAATAAAAAGCATTTGTTCTATAAAAAACAAAGTTTTCAAAAGCATGGATTGATCATGACAGCCCTAAGATAAGTAAGCCTTTTTCAAGGGGTGTGTTGAAGTTTACCTTCAGTTCACATGGTATATTTTGTGAAAACTCCAACTACCATTCTATATTTTACATTACAATAGAATGAGTTATATCCTACAGTATTTGGTTTTACAAATATGAATATTGTCTTTTTTTACTGTTTATAGCTTTCCTATTTTTTTTACCCCAATGTTCATTTGCATAGTCATGTAGTTTTCCTGTAACCTGTAGTGCTGGAGCTGGTGATCACGTGATCCGTAGCCATTGCTTCACATGCTTTCACAAGTGCACAGGAGTGACAGTTCTGGCAGTGTTACTTGTGCTTTGTGGTGGTATTTTAATAAATAGGGAATCTTGCTTGAAAATAACTCTTTACATTATCTGTATTTGTAAAAGAAAGGATTCGATTGCTGCTTGTTACTCTGTTATCGAGCATTTGTTCTATTACTATTATTTCTTTTGGCTGTGTTATGTTATTCTGTTTTGTTGGCCAGTGGTGTTATTATTGTTTATTGCTCACAGGAGTTAATTACCACAGGCAAATGCTCATCTTCATCCTTGATAGGACTGGTTAGGTGAGCAGATTCTTCTGCTGTCGTTTATTAGGCACGAGCTACGTTCTTTTGTTTTGAAAGAGTCGAAAAGCGACTTGCTAGGGTATGATAGAATTGCTCATCTCTTGCACTCCCTGTTAAGTGTTTTTCTTTGCTTGTTTCAAAATTACAATGTGATCTGAGCAAAGCATCATTAATCTGTCTATATTCAATTTGTACAATAATGCTCGTAAATTCCAACTCTACTCTAAGAATCTAGGGAAGTTCTTCAGAATAGAAAATCTATGCATAAAAATAACATTTTTGTCAAGATAGCTGCACTACTGAGATAATTCTGCCCGTAGGTAATACATGTGTCAGAATTTTGAGGGACCACATTACTTGTAATCTCTAAACCTGTTTTCCGTGGTATTCATTTCAGTTTCAATCATTGCTTTTACTGCTATATTGAATATATAAATGAAACAAGCATTATCTAAGCAAATAAAGGATAATCTGTTTGTGTTAAATGTAATGAATATACTTTTGACTTTTATCAATAGTGAACAAATTATGCTCTGAAATCCAAATGCTAATCCAACAAATGAGAACGTATCAACCATGCAGTGTGTAGTCTGGATCATGAAACAAACAACACGTTAAGATTACAAGGTTTGCCTATCGTGACAGTTTACATTCATAAGTACAAGTCAGTTGTATCTGACTGTAATATGAATTCATCTGTCCTCCGAAATGGCACATGTGCACATTGACAAATTTGTATTACTAACAATGTCATATTTGTTAGACGACCCAAGGCATTAAAACCGACAAAATGGACATGCTAATAGCTAGAGTATGCATCACATTTTGCTCTGGATGATGGCAAAGAAGGTCATCAGATTACATGATTAGGATGAGAAAGTGAAAAGAAGCCAGATGGCTAGCTTTTGCTGTTTTCACAGCTATTGCTGGCACTGCTGCGCCAAAAGATGTGTGGATAAAGAAAAGAACTAGTAAGTGCTGCTTGTGCTGATGATGACTGTGATTAGCCTGTACAGATAGGTAAAAACACACATGAATTCCGATCTGGCAATTCTCAATCATGTCTCATGGTCAAGAATTAGATATGTATCAGTTCTTGGACCATATATAAAAGTGACTCAAATCTGATTTGAAAAGAGTGGATTTCTGTGACCACACAAGATGCTCTGGACATAATCCTGTGGCACAGTCAGTAAATCCTAGAAGAAATATTATTTTTATTTGGCCTTGGGAATTCCCCAGAAGTAGCTAGATAATGCAGCTGAGTTAATGAAGTCTAATTTGATAAATTCAGTCAACAACTATTGTAACTCTCAAAGAAGATGTAATAGAAAATGAAACCAGTTCTGGCATAAGGGCAGTAAGTTATCATCAAGTCCAGGAAGGCATTTCACAAGTGATAAGATTTAACTCCAAACCACTGCAGTAAGATTATAAATTATTGGACTGTTATTACTTCCAAATGTTTTGAGGTTGAGATACTGACTTTTTGACATATTGCCAGAGTAATGACATATAAGAGATGCTACACCAGCACTTTATTACGTACTTTAGCAGGCAACACACCCTGCCTGATCTATGACTGTCTGGCGTACAGTCATTACACAGCAAACACAGTGATCGACACAGGTACAACTGCAATATTTCTAAATTAATTATTTCATAAGAAAAGAAGTGTGAGGAAACAAATTAATTATGGTGGTCTATCATGAGGAGTTTGATAAAGCAGGCAAGAATCCTGGTCTACAAGTGTGGAGAATTGAAAATATGGAATTGGTGCCAGTACCAGAATCTTTATATGGGGAGTTCTTTGTAGGAGATGCATATCTTGTCTTGTATACTGCCAAGAACAGTTTTTACTTCCTGCACTACTGGCTGGGTATGTATTTGTACTGTATATTTTTAAGCTTATTTTTTGTAAATTAAGTTTATTACAATTTAGAAGAAAATTTGAAATTTGCAATGGTATTAGCCCATCTTTAATGTATAAAACAATGGTTTTCTTAATGCTGATGTTACCAATCATTGCAAATTTAAACTTGACCTGTTTTTCAAATGATACATTCTGAGAATAATTAAAAATGATAATAGAAAAATGCCAACAACATGTGCAACAGTTGTCTCTTTAAAAACAAAATACGAGATACAGTATGTGTAAAAAAAAACTGTTTTTCTGATATTTTACATACTCTTTATGTAAGTATAGATATTATTTATGTATATACATAGTCAGATAGAGCTGACTATTGAGAATGATAAGATGGGCAGGATAAATGTGGCACAGGGACGACTCAAGGATATATATATATGCTGTACATGTTCCGTATATAAAGTGTGAATATTTTAAAAATGAAAATAACAACAACATAAAGGTTTTGGACACCAAGTGGTTATCCCATTCATTAGCCTTTATCTATGGCTATGAGGTCTAGCAATTTGGGGATGACAGTTTCATTAAAATAAACCCAACTTAGGCAATTAAAATGTCCAAGTAAAAGAAATGATCTTCCATCCAGAAAAAACACAAGCTGAACAAATTAAATATTACAATAACTGGAAAATTATAAGATAAGCTCAAATTTAAAACTGCCTGCTTTGACATGGAGTAACAGGGAATATAAAGAAATGTATTTACTAAATGTGAACTGAGATTAATTCATTTTCTCAAAACTTGAATTTCACATGTACTGCAGAAAATGGAAAACAGTCTTTAATGAGGAGTTTAAAAATCAAATTTCATATAACTGGTGCTGTTTTGAGAGTAAAGTTAAATAATGTTAGTTGTTCATGTGAAGAATTGTATCTCCAAGCCATTGAACATAACAACACTTGTGCCCAAACAAATCAGCACTTCTTGTGCCAGCAGCTCTATGGCGTCATGTAGGCTCTGAATCTCTCTAAATTTAAAAATGGGTAGGAGTCCAAAGTCATCATTTTGGGTATTTAATAAATAGTATAGTTAAGATATAATAGGTCTTGAAAAAAAATGTTTTTTTTTAATATAATTTTATTGATAACATTCCATACAAATACCTCAGGTTTTAAAAAAAAAGGTTTGAAACAAAACAACCCCCACCCCTGAGAAAGAGAGGTAGGCCAGCAGAGCAAAACTTTAAGCTAGTAAAAATAAGTGAATAGATAAATTTATAAATGAATAAAGATAAATGGAGTAAAAGATGGGAGAGAACCTGTTCAATTTAAATGCTTATTCTAAAATGTTAGTGATTAGATGCTGCCAGGTTTTGAAGAAAGTGTGAATTTGATTTTTTCCAGTTTCAAATAGCATGCAACATCAGTTACCCACTGACTTAGAATAGGAGAGTTAGGATTCTTCCAGTGAAACAAGATAAGTCTACATGCCGATAGTGTAGTAAAGGCAATTACAGTTTGTTTGTCCTTCTCCAGTTTAAGCCCATCTGGATGTACTCCAAACACAGCTGTAAGTGGATTAGGAGGGATTGTGACACCAAGGCTGCCTGAAAGGCAAAGATTTTGGATCAGAATGATGTTAATTTGGTGCAGGCCCAAAATATGTGACCCTGGAACTTGATTGTAGAGTTCGTAGGTTGGATCTTGCCCTGGAAATATGTAAACGAGAGAGATGCGCTCGATATATAATTTTGAGTTGAATAATTCTAACTGAATTCCCAGCATTGCTACTTTCCACTCCTTTTCTGAGATTTTTAGTGAGAGATCCTTTTCCCACTGTCCTATTGGATCTTTGAAAGGGAGGGACTGTAAACAGGTTTTATATATTATGGAGATGCTGTCTCGAGACAGATCAATATTTTTTCCGGCGTAGAGGTAGGTGGGAGGTGAGGAAAATTGGGCAGGCTCTATTTAACAAACTTCCTAATTTGAAGGTAGTGAAAGAAGTGTGTAGCTGGAAAGTTAAATTTAGAGTGTTATTGTTCTTATGATGCAAAGACATTGTCTAAGTACAGATCTCTACATGATTTAATCCCAAATGTTTTCCAGACATTAAAAACTGTGTATGTTTGAGAGGGTGGAAAAAGGTGGTTCTCGTGCAGACGTGCCACAGATTAATGCTTCTCTAACTTAAAATACTTCCTACATTGGTTCTATATCCAGCGCTGCCACAAGTGGTAGCCATTCCAGCAGCTCCGTGTATGACTTTATCTTTTTACCTTTTTTTCTCTATTATTCTCTAATTCACTGATCACTTCTACCACTTTCTTTTATGTGGAATCGCTCCCTGGACACTTTTTACTACTTTTACTACTTGACATGGATTTTTACATGCCAAGACTCGCCTATTCAAGTAGTCAACTTAAAGCACTGAGAAGAAATGCCCACTCCAGTGTGGTTCCCTATTTACCTGACGAGGTAAGAAGATGATATCGGGGCAGCCGAGCTGGCGCTAAGATAAAAGATAAGATAACAGGCTTTGGAAAACATCTTGGATCACCCCAGTCCCAAAAGTATTACGTCCTAGTGAGATAAATGACTTCTGGCCTGTTGCTCTGACGTCACATGTGATGAAGACCATGGAGCAGCTGCTTCTTCACCACCTGAAGCCACAGGTCCGCCACGCCCTCGACCCTCTGCAGTTCTCATACCAGGAGAAGGTGTGAGTGGAGGATGCCATCATCTATATGCTACACCAATCCCTCTCCCACTTGGACAGAGGCAGTGGTGCTGTAAGAATTATGTTTTTGGACTTCTCTAGCACCTTCAACACCATCCAACCTCTGCTTCTTAGGGACAAGCTGACAGAGATGGGAGTAGATTCACACCTGGTGGCATGGATTGTGGACTATCTTACAGACAGACCTCAGTATGTGCGTCTTGGAAACTGCAGGTTTGACATTGTGGTCAGCAACACAGGGTCACTGCAGGGGACTGTACTTTCTCCAGTCCTGTTCAGCCTATATACATTGGACTTCCAATACAACATGGAATCCTGACACATGCAAAAGTTTGCTGACGACACTCGTGGGCTGCATCAGGAGTGGCCATGAGGAAGTGTATAGGAAGTATAGGAGTATAGGAAGCTAATCAAAGACTTTGTTAAATGGATTTTGTTAAACCACTTACACCTGAACACCAGCAAGACCAAGGAACTGGTGGTGGATTTTAGGAGGCCCAGGCCCCTCATGGACCCCGTGATCATCAGAGGAGACTGTGTTCAGAGTGTACAGACCTATAAATACCTGGGAGTGCAGCTGGATGACAAATTGGACTGGACTGCCAATACTGATGCTCTGTGTAAGAAAGGACAGAGCAGACTATACTTCCTTAGAAGGTTGGCGTCCTTCAACATCTGCAATAAGATGCTGCAGATGTTCTACCAGACGGTTGTGGTGAGTGCCCTCTTCTACTGGGTGGTGTGCTGGGGAGGCAGCATAAAGAAGAAAGACGTCTCATGCCTGGACAAACTTGTTAGGAAGGCAGGCTATATTGTAGGAATAAAGCTGGACAGTTTAACATCTGTAGCTGAGCGACGGGCGCTAAGCAAACTCCTGTCAATCATGGAGAATTCACTGCATCCACTGAACAGTGTCATCTCCAGGCAGAGGAGTAGCTTCAGTGACAGACTGCTGTTACTGTCCTGCTCTACTGACAGACTGAGGAGATGGTTCCTCCCCCACACCATGCAACTCTTCAATTCCACCCGGAGGAGTAAATGCTAACATTATTCAAAGTTATTGTCTGCTTTTACATGTATTTTTATCACTCTTTAATTTAATATTGTTTTTTGTATCAGTATACTGCTGCTGGATTATGCGAATTTCCCCTTGGGATTAATAAAGTATCTATCTATCTATCTATCATATGCTGATTGAGTGATTGAGCACAATTGGGTTGTTAGTATATTGGCAATAACTTGTATTTATTGGGGTGCAAAGCAAAGAATATAAAGAAGTACTGCAGGATTTTATTTTTTATTGTGGACCAAGCCTGTGTATCTTCATCTATTTCTGTCCTTGTCCATGTTTTTTATAGCTTGTATATTTAATAATAAAATTGAAAGTTAATAAAATTGAAAATTAGGTCTTTTTAGGGTCGCCCTTTGGATACATGGATGGTTTGAATTCCAAATAAATGAGGTTATGGATAAATCTAATTTCTTAAAAAATTCTATTAATGTATATTGGAATGTTTTGAAATAAAAAGAGAAGCTTACGAAGAATATTCATCTTAACAATGTTAATTCTTCCAGCTAAAGTGAGATGAAGTGTTGACCATCTGTGCAAGTCTTGCTTACTTTTTTCCATACATATTGGCAAAACTTTGTTGATAAAGACTTTTATGTTTACTTGTGATGTCTACCCCTATCTATTTAAACTGATCTGCGATGATAAAGGGGAAGGTGTCCAATCTAATATTGTATGCTTGAGAATTCACTGGGAACAGCACACTTTTATTCAAATTGATTCGGAGACCATAAATATTTCGAAACTCTATTAGTGCTGTTAGGACCAAAGGCACAGTATTTTGTGGATCTGATATATACAGTACCATATCATCTGCATATAGAGAAACTTTCTGTTCCAGTCCTTCTCTGATAATTCCCTTTATCTAATAAGCATTTCGACAGTGAATTGCGAGTGGTTCAATGGAGACTGTAAAAAGCAGTGGCAACAAGGGGCATCCTTGTCTGGTAGGCTACCACATTCTTAAAGTATTCTGAATTAATAGTGTTAATACAAACTGAAGCTTCTGGATTTGTATACAGTAGTTTGATTCATGCAGAAATGTTCGGGCCAAAAACAAATTTATCCAATTTAATGAAAAGGTAGTGTCAATTGCTTTTTCTGCATCCAGCAATAATAATATCTCCGGGGTGTTTGACTTTGTGGGTGAATATATTACATTAAACAGACGTTGAAGATTGGAAGCTAAGTGTCTGCCTTTAATAAATCCAGTTTGGTCTTGTGATATTACCAAAGGCAGCACTTTCTCCATTCTTCTAGCTAGGACTTTGGAGAGTATCTTAACATCATTATTCAGAAGTGAAATTGGTTTGTATGGTGCACATTATAATAACTCCTTATTTTGTTTAGGAAAAACAGTAATTAATGTTAGGCGAAAAGTTTGAGGTAGAATTTTATTTTCTCTAGCTTCTGTAAATGTTGCTGATAGAAGGGGAACTAGCTGAGTTGAGAATTTCTTATAAAATTTGTCAGGGTAGCCATCGGGGCCTGCTGCTTTCCCACTCTGAAGTGAGCTAATAGCATCTAGTAATTCCAATTTATCCAATTCCTCTGCACTAAGAATATCTATTTGTGGTATTTGTAATGCATCCAGAAATGCATTACATTGTGTTTTGTCTTCTTTAAACTCAGTAGAATATAAGAATTTATAGTAGTCTCTAAGTATGTGCATTATATTTTTATGGTCAGTTATTTTGTCTCTATTTGTGTTGGTGATTGCTGGGATTGCAGGAGGAAGTAAGGACAGCTATAAAGAGGATGAAGAATGGAAAAATTGTTGGTCCAGATGATATACCTGTAGAAGCATGGCAAGACTGCATATTTTATTCCATTTCTTTAATGGAATCTTGGAAAGTGAGAAGATGCCTGAGGAGTGGAGAAGAAGTGTACTGGTGCCGATATTTAAGAATAAGGGGGATGTGCAGGACTGTATTAACTACAGGGGGATAAAATTGATGAGCCACAGCATGAAGTTATGGAAATGAGTAATGGAAGCTAGGTTAAGAAGTGAGGTGATGATTAGTGAGCAGCAGTATGGTTTCATGCCAAGAAAGAGTACCACAGATGCGATGTTTGCTCTGAGGATGTTGATGGAGAAGTATAGAGAAGGCCAGAAGGAGTTGCATTGCGTCTTTGTGGACCTGGAAAAAGCATATGACAGGGTGCCTCGAGAGGAGTTGTGGTATTGTATGAGGAAGTCAGGAGCGGCAGAAAAATATGTTAGAGTTGTACAGGATATGTATAAGGGAAGTGTGACTGTGGTGAGGTCTGCGGTGGAAGTGACAGATGCATTCAAGGTGGAGGTGGAATTACATCAGGGACTGACTCTGAGCCCTTTCTTATTTGCAATGGTGATGGACAGGTTGACAGATGAGATTAGACAGGAGTCCCTGTGGACTATGGAGTTTGTTGATGACATTGTGATCTGTAGCAATAGTAGGGAGCAGGTTGAGGAGACCCTGGAGAGGTGGAGATATGCTCTAGAGAGGAAAGGAATGAAGGTCAGTAGGAACAAGACAGAATACATGTGTGTAAATGAGAGGGAGTTCAGTGGAATGGTGAGAATGCAAGGAGTAGAGTTGGCGAAGGTGGATGAGTTTAAATACGTAATAGAGTGGTGAAAAAGAGAGTGCAGGCAGGGTGGAATGGGTGGAGAAGAGTGTCAGGAGTGATTTGTGACATACGGATATCAGCAAGAGTGAAAGGGAAGGTCTACAGGACAGTAGTGAGACCAGCAATGTTATATGGGTTGGAGACTGTGGCACTGACCAGAAAGCAGGAGACAGAGCTGGAGGTGGCAGAGTTAAAGATGCTAAGATTTGTATTGGGTGTGACAAGGATAGACAGGATTAGAAATGAGTACATTAGAGGGTCAGCTCAGGTTGGATGGTTGGGAGACGAAGTCAGAGAGGCGAGATTGCGTTGGTTTGGACATGTGCAAAGGAGAGATGCTGAGTATATTGGGAGAAGGATGCTAAGGATAGAGCTGCCAGGTAAGAGAAAAAGAGGAAGGCCTAAGAGAAGGTTTATAGATGTGGTGAGAGAGAACGTGCAGGTGATGAGTGTAAAAGAACAAGATGCAGAGGACAGAAAGATATGGAAGAAGATGATCTGCTTTGGCAACCTCTAACAGGAGCAGCCAAAAGAAGAAGAAGAAGGTTGGGGAGACACCATCATGGGCATCTCCTCTATTTTGAACCCCATAAGTACTAAGAACATACAGGTGCCCCCTACACTTCCTCTGTATGTGTTACTGGGTGTTTCTTTTCAGGACTCTCCATTATTTTGTGTACTTTTTACTTTCTTGATCCAATTTAAAATGTTAAAAAATGAAAACACGCCTTTTTTATTTAGCTATAATCAGTTGAAACAAGTTAGCTTCTACAGTTGAAACCTATTGTATGCTTTGGCTGCAGTTAACAAAAATAAGCTTCTCATCTGTTCTATGGTAGGCTAGAGAGAAGGGTGTCCATTTTTTTATAAAAAATAAATAAGGACAAAAGGTGCTGTCAGAAGGTGGTGAATGGTTGATTTTTATGTAAAAGCAGTAGCTTTGCTATGAAAATCAAGCATAACTGCAGTTAAACACTTGGCCCAACTTGCATGTGCTTTTTATGGTTTTGTCTGCTGTTTGGTGACATGGCTCCAGTCCATACTATACACTGGCTGAAATACACTTAGGCTAAGAATTTGCCTTTGAGAATTTGCATTTCTGAACCAGTTGTTCACCATGCAAAAGACTCTTCTCATGCTGTGAATTTATTAAGGAAAAACAAAACTTTACATTTTTTCGGAGTTTAGGTAAGTAAAAGTGATAATTGTACACTTGATTATTTGAAATAGTTGTGAACTTAAGTGAAAATGTAACAGGTTTGCACTCCACGTGCTTTGTGTTGGTTCATCTCGGGCCTACCAGGTAATGCTTGACCAGCCTACACAAAGACAAGTTAAAAGAAGGTTAGCCTTCTGAGCTAAAGGAGCAAATGTTTTGTCCTAAAAGTTAGGACCACCCTTCTTCATTACAGGATGGTGACATGACACAGCCATTTCTGAAAATCTTTGTTAGTGTTGTTAATTTGCCAGCTCTGATGAATAACCAACCCAACTCTGGTACAAATGGGTTTTGCAATATACAGTATATCACAATTAGTGATACGCTAAATAGTTTGTGCAAAATTTAATTCACAGTAAAAGAAAATACCAAAATGTACTACATTTTGGTACAAATGTAAAATCACATTTTTATCACATATATTTTCATCTTATTTGCAACCTTTATGTCTACCTTTATGTCCATTGGCCTGGGTGGGTGGCAGCTGGCTAGACTCCGTAAAGACCCTGGCTTGAATCAGTTTACAGAGTTGGGGAAGCGAGCTCATTTGGTGTTATCTCTGGTTTCAAATGAGAGGTATAAGATGGGACTGATGACATGAATTCTTATGCAGGCAGTACATGAGGCAGATGAGAGCATGTGAAGCTCTATGTAAGTAGCTTGAAGGAAGGACATTCCTTGCTTTCTACCACCCAAAAATGTTTTACCTCCACCTCAAAAAAATTATTTTAGTGAGTTTTGTATTTCACACAACAACAATTTTAGAGCCAATTTAAACAAAGTTCATTCCCTGACACACTTGCAATATGATATCAAAACAACCAGCCTTTATTGGAAGAAGTTAACAAGAAACCAAATCTGCTCAACAAAAATATTTTTTTTTTACATTTTCTGAAGTTTTAATTACGCTTCTTCAGTAGTGGTTGGTAATGTCCCTGTACTGTTTTGTATCAGGTTCTTTTCTTCAGTTTTACACTGCTGCTGCTTATTAATTTCATTTATTATACAATGAGTGCTCACATGATCACATACAGTACTACAGGTTTCTTTCCAACTTAGTGAGAGACAGCATTATACATGCACATTACGCATACATATTATTTAAAATGGTAGACAGGCACAAGTGAATTATGCGGAAATGTGTAAATGTGCAACTCCATGCAATGAAGTGATTTGAACAGGCTACTTTAATGTGTGGAAGGGACACACCAATATGAGTGTGCCAGGAAAGTAGCTGTGATGGAATTTTCATACATGACATTCATGAGTCAGTTCTTCTATATGTAGGAGACAGAGAGCTCAGCAATGTGCCATTAACAAATGTGATTGCAATTAATATCCATCCATCCATTTTCTGCCACTTATTTGGGTCCGGGTTGCAGGGGCAGCAGTCTAAGTAAAGATGTCCAAGTGTCCCTCTTCCTAGTCATCTTCTCTAACTCCTCTGGGGGATACTGTGGTGTTCCCAGGACAGCTGAGAAATATGATCTCCCTAGAGTGTCGTGTGTCTGCTCCAAGGTCTCCTGTAGGTTGGGCATGCCTGAAACACTTCCCCAGGGATGTATCCAGGAGGCATCCTAATCAGATGCTAGAACCAACTCAACCGTCTCCTTTCGATATTGAGGAGCAGTGGTTCTTCTCTGAGCATCTCCTGAAAGTCTGTGCTCCTCAACTTATCTCTAAGGGTGAGCCCAGACACCTTTTAAAGAAAACTAATTTTTTCCATTTGTATCCACAATCTGTTTCTTTTGATCATAGGTGAGGGAAGGAACATAGATCAACTGGTAAGTTGAGAGCCTTGCCTTTCAGTTCAGCTCTCTTTTCACCCCCAACTGACCCTCTACCTGTTGATCTCCACTTGAGGCAGCACTTTAACCCCAACCCAGAGATAGCACTTTAATCTTTTTCAGCTAAGAACCATGACCTTGGACATAGGGGTGCTGATCCTCACCCGGCTGGAAACCACTTCCAGCATGTGTCTAAGGTTATATCCTGATGAAGTCAAGAAAACCACATCATCGAAAAAAAGCAGAGATGTGATTCTGAGGTCACCAAACCAGACACACTCCACCCCTTGACTGCAGCTAGAAATTCTGTCCATAAAAGAAATTAACAGAATTGGTAATAAAAGGCAGCCGAGGTGGAATCCCACATCCACTGAGAGTGAGTCTGACTTAATTTTGGCAATACAAACCAAGCTTTTGCTCCAATTATACTGGGATTGAAGAGCCCACAACAACAGGCCTGGTACCCCATACTCCCAAAGCACCCCCACAGGACACCCCAAGAGATGCAGTCATATGCCTTTTCCAAGTCCATAAAACAGATGTAGACTGGTTGGGCATACACCCATGAACCCTCCAGAATTCTTGTGGAGGTAAAAAGTCAGTCCAGTGTTCTGTGACTGGGACCAAATCCCTATTGTCCCTACTGAATTGAAGGCTTGATCAACACCCAGATCCTCCTTTCCAGAACCGTGGCATAGGCCTTCCCAGGGAGGCTGAGGAATATAATACTGCTAAAGTTGGAACACACTTTCTGGTCCCTTTCGTAAATTGCACTTATGAACACCCATATGTTTGAACTTGGTTTTTCTTATGGACAAACTTTGACTAGCACAAAAGTTCAATAATAAAGCACAACACAAACAAAGGTTCGGAGTGGGTAAACCATTCCTCCCAATCACAACTTCAGTGAATGGCCACATTATCATGGTGGAGGGGTTTGTGTGTCCTAATGATCCCACAAGCTATGTTGTCTGGGGAAATTGTCCCTGGTAGGGTTACCCAAAGCAAACTGATTCTAGGTGAGGGACTAGACTAAGTGCAACTCATAATTATCTGTAAGGAAAGTCTTTTCAAGGACTCAGTAACCTTGCTTGAAAAAGAGAAACCGGGACCATGTCCTGGAGCCAAGCCTGTGGGAGGAGTGTTTGTTTAAGGATGGTTTGTTTAATTTTAACATCATATTTTTGTCATTCTTGTTCCGTTTCAGGGCACCACCATTTTGTGTAGTGGTTGTCAAGTTGTATTTTCCCATTTGTGCTTTGTGACCAGAGTTTGACGCAGTGAGATACAAAGCAGTGGTGCCGATTACTGTCAGGTATTTCTCAGTTTTCACCTCAGTTTTACCTAAAACAATTATAATTCTCTCTTTGCCCTAAGACTTTTGCTTCGGTTTTGAACTTTCTGGATTTGACCCTTGCTGTCTCATGACAATTCTTTTGCTTTGTCCTTTTGGCTTCATCTTTTGGTTCGTTTCTATTTCCAACTACAATCCTCAGGCATATTATTTCAGCTTACCTTTAACAGAACAGAGTTTTCAGCAAACTATAATATTATGAGGTTTTTTTATGTTGTTTATAAGAAAGCTTATGATGTTCAAGCTATTGTTATAAATTGTTATTTGAATTATTAATACAAAAAATGAACAATAGAAAACTAAAAGTAATGCTCCAGAATAGTCTCTGTCTCCCGATGACCCAGGATCAAGGATCTGTGAATTAAGAAAAAACACTAATGTGATTTAAATGGTGAACTTTTCTCAACAACCCAATAGGTCAGACAATGAACAACTCTGTTATCAAAGTGGTAGAAGACATGCATAGAAATCATTGAGGTATTTCTCATGAGAGCAACCCACAGATGTCTTCAACCACTGAGAGCCTTTTCAGTTACATTAAGCACTATTTCCACCCCCACAGCATTTTTTCTATAACCGGTCCAAAAAAACTAATGACCAGGGCTGCATGTTAATACACTATGGAGCCACGTTTATTGCTACACAATGCTTTGCATTATAGAAATAAATCAACTCGCTTTCCGCAACCTATCAGCCACTTTTACACTGAATTCTGTCACAAGATAAAGCAAGCCTAGATGTAACATTACACATCACAATAAATTAAAATTAACTTAATTTCCAGATAAAACATAAAGTAATTCAAATGGAATATTTTGTCACAGCTTTCTCAAGTTCTGTGTCTTAATAATAATAGAACATTTAATAATTATATAGCACCTTTCCCTGCTCAAAACACTTCAGGACTGGACTGCCATCTAATGTCACACAGATAACTGAAAAGCAACATTTCAAGTGACCACAGACACCTGCATTTTAAAATTGTCTGGTTTTCTGTGTTCCCTCCATGATTTATTTCATATTTCCTCAACAAAGAATTATAATTATTATTACAGCACTTAGTTTGAAGAAACACTTCCTGGATTCTCTGTTAATTTTCACCTATGTTCTTGAATATGTGACTCAAAATCCTGCTGGATTAGCGTTATTGACTCCTTGGAAGATTTTAAAGATGTATTTTATGACCCTAAGTAGGCATCATAATTCAGAGTTATCTGCATAGAATGTCAGAGTATTTACAATATTTAAATAGATAAGCAACAGAATTAAAGCATATAAAGGAAAATAAGTGACTTTCTAAACAAATTCTGTACCATTTATACCTCCAAGAACCGTATCAAGAGGAGCTACCAGCCCAGACTGAAGCCACCCTTGTGCTGTTCTCTATCAGGCCATCACTAGGCAGTGCCTTCATAGGTGTAAATAAATCAGCTGCATTAAAACGTAAATGGCTCTTAACAAAATGTATGTGTTTCTGTAATAAAAGCTATGTTATGTATTGCTATGCTAAACACTTTAATTAAAATAACAAATGTGCTTTACAGTCTTACAACTGACATATAATTATTGTTGGACTACTTCTAAAGACATAAACTGTGAAAATTAAAAAAAAAAGCCATGAAATATTTGTTTGGTAATATGGTTAAATTCATATAAATGTGTGTTCATGTAAACATCTGTCAACATAACTGATTATCCAGATGATGGCAGTGCTGCATTAAATAAAGGCTTCTCAAGTTGTTTTATTCTTTACTATCAAGTTCTGTCTTGAAATTGTAAGAACACTGTTTACAAATGAATATTAGCAAATGTAAATACTGCTTGAATCAAAAAATTATCTCTTTATAATTAAAATTAAAATCATCTCTATCTTTAGTTCTGAATTACAAGAAGTGTCAAGATTCTGACACCAATTTTATGTTAAATATTTTCATTTTTTCATGAATATACATTTAATATGTATGAAAATATACATATCAAAATGGGCACTTTATCTTGTGTTGTAAAAACCAAGGTAAATGATGTCAAACGGATATTTACTGTACTACTATACTACCGTGTTAGTTTAAAACAGGAGACAAGACAAGATAAACAGTTGGGGCATCTTGAAGGCGAACCCCGCATAATTCATGAGAAAATGAAACAAAAAGAGTTGTCAAATATACAATGGTCTTTTCAGATTGCAGTCAAAATTGAAACTGAGACTAAAATTATGGTGGTATCCCTTAAGAAGAAGCCAGAAAGGAAGGGGAAGGGCCAGGAAAATGTGACCTGGAGGTGGCGTCATTGGGCCTGGCAGTCATCTTATTGGTAGGGGAGAAAGGAGAAGAAGCGTTAGGCAATAGCGACAAGATGAGACGAGCCATGCTGGGAGCAACTCAGCTCTATAGTGGAGGGACCAGAAGCGACGGAGTCAACTGCCCTCTGTGGGTGGTTTCTCAAGACTGTGGGAGAAAAAGGGTGGGACATATATATATATATATATAGTAGGGCGGCACAGTGGCGCAGGGGGTAGCGCAACTGCCTCGTAGTTAGCAGACCTGGGTTTGCTTCCTGGGTCCTCCCTGTGTGGAGTCTGCATGTTCTCCCCATGCGTGGGTTTCCTCCGGTTTCCTCCCACAGTCCAAAGACATACAGGCTAGGTGCATTGACGATTCTAAATTGTCCCTAGTGTGTACTTGGTGTGTGGGTGTGTGTGTGTGTGTGTGTGCACCCTGCGGTGGGCTGGCGCCCTGCCCGGGGTTTGTTTCCTGCCTTGTGGGCTGGGATTGGCTCCAGCAGACCCCCCGTGACCCTGTGGTTTGGATATAGCAGGTTGGATAATGGATAGATGAATATATATATATAGTGACCTCCAGGAGAGCTCCACTGACACTACCACAACCAGACAGCCCAAGTGCAAATAAACACTTTTTATTGACAGTCCACACCACAAGCTTCAATTCACAATAGCTCATTTTATTTTTCCAGATGAGCTTCGCTTTCTGCCTCCCAACTCTGACTCACCTGGGTGAGATCAAGTGGATTCTTTTATGTTGAACTAGTATTTCTGGTGCCATAGCACTGAATGGTGGAAGCACTTCCGTGTTCCATCATGATGCAGCACCCTCTGGTGGCACCCAAGGACCCCAAGAGGGTTGTCCTTCTGATAAATGAAAGTCATAGAACCCTGCGGCTGTCCATACTGGGTCCATGCCAAAGGAGCACTGCCATATGTTGTATTGGGAAATTAATTGTTCTTGGCAAATAATCTCCCCCCAGGCTATTCATTAATCTTTCACTCCAACTGAGATAATAATCAAGTCCCATCCTGACTGGGTTATGCCTCCTCTCATGTTGTTCGTTCGTCATGGCTTCCCAGCTTGGCAAGGATTCACATTCCAGTCAGAAACCTCATGTCATACGGCTCCTCCATTTTTAAGGCATCACCTGGTGGCACCACTGTACCCAACAGGACTGAGATAAAGGATTCCACGTCCCATAGTGCCCCGTGGGAATCCGGGGCATCATTGCAATCCAGGGGAGCTGCCATCTAACGTTAATGGGGAAGCAGTGCCCTAAAGAGGCTGCCTTCTCCCATCCTTCCATTTCTTGGGCGTCCCAGCCATCTCTTACAATATATATGGTGACAGTTCAATGCAATGGGCAAAGAGCCAAAGACTGTCCTCATGTACTGCACCAGAAGAAAAGTGTAAAGGAGAATCAGCAGGTTGGTCATGATACCAAAAGGAAACTTCTAATACTTTTAGAATTAGCTTCTGTCATCATGCATTCCGTCTAAAGCGAACGTTTAAGATTCCAATTTGATAGGTGTGGCATTCCAACAATATCCCAAGCAGTCTGCCATTTAAATGGAAATGAAATCTGACTAGGTCCTGCGATGTGGGACCTCCAGACAGCCACACTAATAACCGATATCATGACTAACCCTAGGCGTTCAGTGTAACTACAGAACTGGATATACTGTAAATGGTTAGTTGAAGAAAGTAAGTAGTAAAATGAAGGAAAAGAACTGACTTTGTAGGAGGAAAGCAAGCTCCACGCAGATGTTATGAAACACAGCCTGTGTGGTTTACACTATAGCCATACTAGGCCATTGGTATTTTGAAATGTGCAAGTGAATTATTTCTAATGTTATCTATAAATTAATATGGAGGTCCCTTAATTTTTGGTCTCTGACATTTTAAAGTAAAAGAATCCTACAATAACATTACACTATCCAGTGTTGGTTCCTCTTCTGTGTTTGATGATAAACTGTAACTACCAGGAAGATTCAGCAAAAGTCTAGACTTTCACACGTAATAGTGTACCCAGCACTACCCAGGGCAGAATAAATTGCAGGTGCGGACACTAAATAACCTCCTCAGGAGGAAATCTTTCACTGACTAAACCCACCATGAGGAGCAACTTTGCAAACTTTTGTGCCAAGTCCCAAAAACGTCATCTACAGGAACTTCCTTAATAAAGTGCCAATGTGGTTACTAAATAAAGCTACCCAGGGAGAATTTTTTATAATTTTATAATGAAACACAGTCTGTAATCAGTGCAAAATCTGGCAAAGACACGTTCAACGGTATACTGTAGATTTGCATTTCAGACCAACAAACATACCCAAACACATTTAACTTTATATATTAAATACAAGAACAAATATGAGAGCAAAAGTGTGGGGTAATAAAACTGATTTTCTCCTAATTTAGTGATTCACAAATATCTGCATGCCATAAGGTGAGTATATCTCAGTTTATTCATATTCTATCTGATTTACCCGGTTTAGTAACAATGGAGGCCAGTTCCTATCTTGGAAGCATAGACAGGAATCAGTTCAGTCTGTGGTAGGGTACGTAACATGAAAGACTGGCCAATTTACAGGAGCTGGTTAACTCAATACGCATGTCTTTGAGATGTGGGATGAAAACTTGAATTTCTGAAGAAACACCCACTTAATCAAGGCTAGGTGTCTGGAACTAACATGCTGGAGTTAACCATTGCACCACTCTGTGTACTGTGGGTATGCGTATTTAATAGAAAAGTAAGTAAAAATAATTAATTTAAGTACAGCTCAAAATGTAAAACAGAAGAAACACCACAAATGCTGACTGGCTGGTTTTATATACATTGCTAGTTTAAAGCAAACTTTTAAATTTTTAATGTGATCCTGTCAGGCCAAAATCATTACATTTTAAAACTCTTAAAGGCGCAAGTACAGCATTGATAGGCTTATTCAGAAAAGTTTGCGTAAATGTTAAAGTCTAACCAGCTGCTCTAGGCTCCCCATGCAGCCTGTGCACTGTCAGAGGTACTGAGAAGCCAGAGAGATTGTAGCAGCAAATGAAAGTGCACTTTGACAGAGAGACACACCCTCTGAGCTTGAAGTGTAGCACAAGTCAACAAACTGGCCTCAGACGTGTGCTGTGATCTGCACTGAGGCTCACTGCAACGACTTTGCAAAGTCACTTCATTTCTGAGGACAAGAAGGAATTGTATGCAGGAGGCATAATGGTGTATCATAAAGAATTTGATAAGGCAGGCAAGAACCCTGGCCTTCAGATCTGGAGAATTGAAAATATGGACCTGACACCTGTACCTGAAAGTTTACATGGAAATTTTTTTGTAGGAGATGCTTATGTTGTGTTGCAGACAGTTAAGCAGAAGGACAATTATTTTTACAATCTGCACTTTTGGCTGGGTAAGTGACACTAGAATAAATTTTCACTTATTAAAAAAAGTAGGTATACCAAGGATTCTGGAAGGTCATAGCTTTACTTTTACAGCCTTAACTTAATATACTCATATATTACTTTTTAAATATGTAGGAGCTTCAAGAACTTAATTGATTACACTATACAGAAAAAGCATCTGCATTAAAATCTGCATATATACAGTATATACAGTGTGTGTGTTTATAAATATATGTATTGTATATACAGTACACACACATACACACAGATAATTTATGCAGTGTGAAAATGTATTTATTTCTATGTACACATTGCAAGATTTATTTGTTGTAGCACATGTTATTCTGTGTCTTGTTTGATATTTATAATGTATTTTTATTTTGTTATGACTTTTATTTACATTCAATGTGTAAATTGAAATATACCATATAAGAATTACTGCGGTGGGCTGGCGCCCTGCCCGAGGTTTATTCCTGCCTTGCGCCCTGTGTTGGCTAGGATTGGCTCCAGCAAACCCCCGTGACCCTGTAGTTGGGATATAGTGGGTTGGATAATGGATGGATGGATATAAGAATTATTTTTATATCATTCATTTATTTGATTTTTAAAGATTGGTTTTACCCAAGTAGCTTACAATTCTACAAGACTTACATTACTACACCATAGTCTGAGTAAAATACTAAATAAGCTCAAAACATTACTGATGAACACTTCAGCACAAATGTTTAAATATTTCCAAATTATGAGGATATTAAGGAGCTTATTTGGCCTCCTTTTTCTCCCCAAAAGTTGAATTAATAGATAAACACTTGTATCAACATGAACTTGTTTTTACCATTTCTCTGCTCCTCCAAAGCTAACTGTGCTGTCCAAATGCTCCGTTCACTTTTCTGAATAAGTCTTTCAGGTATATTTTTAGCTTAATTTCAGTTACAGTCCATGCCTTGCACCACAGGAATGCGTGTCTCCAAAAGAGAACTGGGTCTTACTGTTTCTTATATTTTCATTTGTATTAATGTTTTATTTAAAATCAATCCAAAATTATGCTTAGGAATCTAGTAATTATAAAACTTTAATGACTCCTTTTACTAGTGCTAGTATGAGCATCATCTGTAGATTCTGAGAATCTCTTAGGGTACTTAAGAGCAGAAGGGTCTGACAGCTCTAAAGAATGTAATTATTTTATCTTGTAGTAACAGAACATGACATTCTCAGTCCTGCATAGTTTAGTTCAGGGTTCAGGGGAACTGGAGCCCTTTGCATTAACAAGGCCAGAACCTGCCTTGGACAAAGCAGCAGTCATAGCAGGGCCCTCTGAGACACACAAACACCCACCTACTCACACTTGCACAGAGGCAACTTAGAATTGCCGTTAATTAAAGCAAATGATTGAGGATTTGGGAAGAAAAGTGGAGCAGCTGAAGGAAAACATGGGTGGACATGGAGAGAATGTGCCTATTCTACAAAGACAATGATCAGGATTTGAGCCGAATATGTGGCATCTTCAGGCTGCAGTGTTGCCATGATATCAGTTATACTTCTAACTTTTATAAGCTACTTATCCCAAAGATGTGCAGGTTAGTTCAGGTGGGAATACCCAATGCAAATTGGCCTGGTGTAAACATGACCTGTGATAGACTGGTACGATTCTGGAGTGGCTTTCTGCCTTGAACTTGAAGCCGTATGGACAAACACTGGCTGTAGGCAATCTTGCAAGGAACAAAGCAGGTTTAGAAAAGGTGTGAATGGAAGGATATTTCAGTATGACAGTGCAATCATGAAAAAGTTTTTTTGTTTAATTAAACTGTAAGTTATTTTTTTAAGTATATAACTAAATTAATGGGCGGCATGGTGGCCCAGTGGTAGATCTACTGCCTCTCAGTTAGGAGACCTGGGTTTGCTTCCTGGGTCCTCCCTGCGTGGAGTTTGCATGTTCTCCCCATGTTTATGTGGGTTTCCTCCAGGTGTTCCAGTTTCCTCCCTCAGTCCAAAGACTTGCAGGTTAGGTGCATTGGCAATCCTAAATTGTGCTTGGTGTGTGTGCCCTGTGGTGGGCTGGCACCCCTCCCAGGGTTTGTTCCTGCCTTATGCCCTGGGATTGGCTCCAGCAGACCCCTGTGACACTGACTAAATTAATGATTGTTTAGATAGATCATTATTTGTCAAGAGGGGAAAATTTGACTTTTTACAGAAGCTCTTTCAATAAATAAATATATAAAAGGATATATATATATGTATATATGTATTTATATATACCTACAGTGCAAATATATACATACAGTACACACACACACACACATATATATATATATATATATATATATATATATATATATATATATATATATATATATATATATATATATATATATATATATATATACAGTATATGTATATATACCTGTATATGAGGGACATTCAAAAAGTTTCCACACTTTTATATTTTTGTTGAAAACAGTGAAGGTGGGAGCAGTAGTAATTGGGTAATAAAAAGTTGGTACAACGCTGGGAAAATTGCATCACAAATGAAGGGAAGGTGACCATATAGAAAAGTGATGTAAATTGTTTTTGAAATTCTTAATAAATTGTGTTAAAAAAGTGTCTCATATATTGTATATATATAGGTTCTGACAAAGCTAGTCCCTAACTTTGCATTTTCATTTGCCTTTTTTACAAATTTAGATAGATAGATAGATAGATAGATAGATAGATAGATAGATAGATAGATAGATAGATAGATAGATAGATAGACACAATACATTATGGTCTGAACACACACCAAAATGACTAAAAAGGAAAAAAATCAAAAAGAAAGAAAACACGACTTGGCAACCACAGTGAGACATTATGCAGGCAAATTTCTGTTGATATGAAGGAGCCCCAGTAGCGCTTCTTGACACACTTCTACTGAAAGAGTTGTTGGCTGAGAGTACCCAATGTTAGTCTGTCAGAGAGAGGATGTTTAACGTTGTTCATAATGGCACACGGTGAGTCTGCCATTTTAATTATCGTGTTAATTAATTGGAAGTGGAACTGAGCCATTTTGGTTGGAAAATTCATTTACAATTTGCAGATGGATTTATTTCTTTTAACCCAGTTAACTTCAGCTATCTTGGCTAAGAGAACAGTAGGTATAGACATTTTATGTGACCAAATATTTTTGCCCACCTACTTGGGAATTTCAAAAGTATTTGATAGAGAGCAGGTAAAGCTGTATTCAATGTGTTACTTTGCATGAGCCTTTACATACATGCAAGGCATGGGAAGAGCGGTGTGAGGTAATTCTGCCCCGTGACCCTGTAGTTAGGATATAGTGGGTTGGATAATGGATGGATGGATTTACAGTTTGTCATCATTTATGGTATTCTGTATTACAGCTAAATCTCCAAAGGATGAACAAACACCTAAAAATCCAAATACAAGAATGAATGCCATTTATAAAGCCGGCCCAGAACCACTTGGAAGACATGGGAGTGTCACCCCCTCAACTGAACTGGGTCACCCCATTCAAATTTGGGCATACAGATTTTTGGATACATTTGCTTACTCAGCTTGCACCCTAACACACAGTTGTACTTTGTCAGTGGTTCGATAACTATGTAAACTATGAATCCATAATCACAATAGCAAAACTTCACAATGACTCCAGCTCCCACCCTGTTCTGCATTTAAATCTTACAAGAACTAAAAGCGGAGCTCTTGCAATATTCAAATGATCTTTTTTGCAGTAATTTCTCAATCGTCATGTACTGTTTATGAGGTAAAGTGAATTGCTGGTAATTTTATTATCATTTTGAATCTGCATTGCTTGTTTGGTAAGTGAATTGACCTTCCTAATTTTGGTGGTTATAGTTAATCAACATATACTGTGCCATGTTTGTCTTGCAGTAGCATCTATTAATACATTGTGTAGTACATCTATGAATCCATTAAGGAAGGTGAATGTTCAAGGAAGTGTCAAAGACACAACCATACTATGTTTTGTTTGAACATAGTTATTAATAAGATGATGAAATATCAATGAATTAAATAGAAAAGCTGCCATATTTTAGAAGTGACTGTTTCTTGTTACATCCTGTTTATTTGGACTAACATGAAAGTAAAGTTTCACTTAGGGGGCTGCAGTGCTTGTTTCTCACTGAAATACCTGCAACCCCAACTGCCACCACAGATTTCCCCAGACGGTAGGCATGTTGTAAAGCATGCCTTCTGGCTTAACACCACTGGCTTTTCTTTTTTAACCTTCAAATACAGCACTAAATCCCTCCACACACTTAAACACTACTGTTAGAAGAAAAAAGCAATGTGTCATAAACCATGTCCATTTTGTTTTTAGAATCTCCTAGGTGACTGGGCCTGGCAATAAACAGGGAGAAAAAGTAAACCACCATTGGCCTAATTAACACACTTGCTGTCTACATGTGACATGGATACTGTCACCTGTTTGATTCAATTCAGGGTGACAAGAGAGTCACCTATCCCACGGGCACCTAAAGCAGGACAGGAAGAAACCCTTCACAGATCCTTCACTGCACACACGCATACTAACAATTTACAATTGCCAACATCCCTAAAATGTCCCAAATAATGAGATTATTATTTGCTTTATATGCCACCTAATGCTGGCATGACGTGAGAAAATAGGTTTTAATTTGTAAACCCTAGCAAAACAATGCAGTAATGTTCATTTAAATTTGTGCTTGTTTAAGATACTGAGAAAACCTGTTAGTGATCTTTCTAATTTACATGCTGGTGCAATGTTCTTTTTAAACTTACAACACATAATAAGAGAACGTGTAACTTTATAAAGTCCCCATTATATCTAACTTTACAGTTTATTAGATGAGAAACATACTACCATAAGGGAAGACCCATGCAGACTTAAGAAGAATGTGAAGATTTCACATGGAAGGTGTCTGACTGCATGCTGTGAGGCAGTAGTGCTAACCACAGTACCACTATTCCAACTGCTTATGAATTAGTAATGAAAAATAGCCATATAATGGCTCAGAGAGTTCCAACTCCCCAATTGATCTGATTCCCAAGGTTCACTTCATTTTGTGCCCAGTTTTTAAGGATATACAAACAATGAGGATCTTCTTCCACAAATCTGCAGGCTTAAAATAAAAAACACAGTTGGTAAGAGGTTTGTTAGTATATTCAGGTGCTCAATGCAGACTTGTACTGATTCATAATCACAACACAAATGAAGATGAACTACACACTGCTGGGTCCTATTACTTCCTTGTGTAACTGCAAATTATTTTACTTTTAGGAAGACACCTGAAACAGGCATGCCATACATGGTTGTTTCTTTTACAACATCTTTTACTGAGCAGAAGGGGATACATTCTGGTTCACCTTTAATTAGTCTACCTTAATAAAAGAATAAGTGTCTGGGTGTCTGTCAGTGTGTCAGTCCAGTTGCTATTTCCAAAAGATGGTGCATCACAGAGATTTATTAGCACAACTTATATGACTCATGCACTGCAAACATTAATGCTGAGGTCTGCGTTGATTGCTTAGATATGAACCCATCTTAGATACAGTAGGTAGCACAGCTAGTAAGGAAAAAAGTTATTTTAAAAGAGGTGAAAGGAACCAATATAAAGCTGAATCACTTTTGAGTTTATTTTCTAGGGAAGTAACTGACTGCCATTTCACTATTCTCTGTTAATGACTCAGTGTGAAAAATATGAATGGGTGTCTCGTCCAGAGCTGATCCGTGCATTGTGTTCTATTTTGCATCTCTCTGCAGCACTATGATGTAAAAGCTGGTTTTGAATAACAGATAGATGGCAATTAAAAGGCCCATTTGGTTAAAAGAAGAAAACTTGGAGTCAAACTTTTTAAAGAGATGGCAAAATTTCTTATTTAACTTTAAGAAACATATTCTCTGATTCTCTTTTATTTTACACAACACTCATAATCGGTACATTGCCGATCCTAAATTGTCCCTAGTGTGTGCTTGGTGTGTGGGTGTGTGTCCTGCAGTGGGCTGGCACCCTGCCCGGGATATTTTCCTGCCTTGCGCACTGTGCTGGCTGTGATTGGCTCCAGCAGCAGCCCCGTGAACCTGTGTTAGGATGTAGCGGGTTGGAAAATGACTGGCTGACTGACTTATAACCCTTACTTGCCTTGCCTTTATTTGGAGGAATTAAAAAGAAACAGAAACAACAAAGCAATCATTTAGTTGTAAAGAAATAACTAACTTTTATATCCATACAAACTATGTGGTTTAAAATGACACTGATCCAAGAGCAAGGAAGTAAGTTTACAGCAGAAATGTAAAGAGTAACATAATTGAGCTGTCTGTGCTAAGTCACAGCCAAAGCTGCATCCGTTAACGCTGGGGATGACTCAGAGGAATCTGAAGAAACAGGCAAAAGCACCCACTGACTTCTGATTGCAGGCTTCTCTCTCTGCCTATGTTAGCAATAGCCTAATATTCTACCATTTGAGGGCAGGTCAGGAGAGGATGCATGGTCCATACAGGGTCTTCTTACTGGAAAAAAGCACATGAGAGGCCACTTTTAATAGAAAAAAAAATAATTCAAGCAGATTATAGCAAACTCCAAGGGGGATGGACCCAAGCACACAATGAATAACAGTTCATCCTAATAACGGGCTTGTTAAACAAACAATAATAAACGCCCTGTAGGCCTGATGGGATTCTTTGCTTTCCTTTCCCATTATTATGGGCCTTGGAAAACACCCCGAAAAAACAAATGCAACCTGGAAACAAGATGTGGCTATGCTCATGGTGTTCCCCTGCAATGTGAACATTGTTTCTATTATGATATCAGCAATCACTGTCATTTTCTGTTATCCACTATCACACTTGTTAGAAAAAATACTCTATAAACAAAGAAGTGTCTTGAGTCACCGCTACACATAAACTTGAAGATGGACGTCCTCTGTTACACCAGAGTAGTGGAGCCCCGCATTGTGAACAGCTGAGTTCTCTATGAAAAAAAACGGATTAATCTTAACAGAATTTATCAGTTAGGCTCATCCATCCATCCATTATCCAACCCGCTATATCCTAACTAAAGGGCCACAGGGGTCTGCTGGAGACCATCCCAGCCAACACAGGGAGCCAAGGCAGGAAACAAACCCTGGGCAGGGCGCCAGCCCACCGCAGGGCACACATTCACACATACACACCAAGCACACACTAAGGATAATTTAGGATCGCCAATGCACCTAACCTGCATGTCTTTCGACTGTGGGAGGAAACCGAACATATTCAAATATATTTTAATTTACACCAGTCAGAGAAGAAATAAAAGGTATGCTGTTTTGAATATCCTTATGGTTTAATATTATCTACACGTTCCAAAACAGTTAAAGAGATTAAAAGTCAGTCAGCCCACTGCAGGCCACATATACACACACCAGGGACAATTTAGGATCGCCAAAGCACCTAACCTGCATGTCTATGGACTGTGGGAGGAAACCAGAGCACCCGGAGGAAACCCACGCAGACACAGAGAAAACATGCAAACTCCACACAGGGAGGACCCGAGAAGCGAACCAGATTAAAAGTTCATAGAGTAAAACTTTTTATATGCAAATCATTATCAGAAAACAAAATAGAACTTTAAAATGTCATATGATTGCATCCATAATTTGATATACTGGTACAATTGGTTAGGATGACCTAATTAAACAGACAGGCACAGTTTTAACATTTCAAGGCACTCTTACAATTCATATACAAAATGTCTCCCTTGTTCACTCTGCAGCCACACCAAGACAAGCATTAACACCTGAGTAAGACTTCTATTTTTTTATTTTGTATGAAAGTCTCCACCCTTTTTCTTGAACTTTCTCAAGGCTTGTCAAGAGAAGTGATTCCTATCCCCCACACTTGCTGGAGGTACCACTGCCACTCAAGCATCTACCTTGAGCATCAAAGCATAACTGCCTTTCTGCTCTTCCAGTGAAATGTTCTGTGCTGGCTGCTATCATATTTTCTTTCAAATACAGCGATGGGCAAAAAGTAATTTATAAAACCATATCATTAAAATGTGCTTTCAGCAAATGCCCCCTTTTGATTTTCAGTTTGGGAGGGGTTTGGTCCAAAGGATTAATTAGTGGGTCCTACACACCCTTAGGAATCAAGGCATTTCTCACGTTGATCTCAGCATCTTCCCTGGTGTCATTGCATCTGGTGATGGAAATACTCAGGCTAGTCAAGCCAAACAAACATTGGTTAAGAAAGGAGACAGCAAGAAAAAAGTGTGCTTCAGAATGAGGACAAGCTGCTTTTAAATGATGTTTAATGGGATTAGCCCCTGACCCAGTTTGTAATCTTTTCTAACTTAAAGTACCCAGTTCCTTTTTTATATTAGAACATTAGAAACATTAGAACAATCTTGACAAGATTAGGCCATTCAGCCAACAAAGCCAACGAGTCCTAGCCACTTATTTCTTCTAAAATAACATCAAGTTGAGCCCCTAAAGTTCTACTGTCTAGAACACCATGCTTAGAAACTTATTCCATGTGTCTGTGATTCTCTGGGTGAAGAAAATATTTCTAATTTTTATGTGAAACTTACCCTTAACAAGTTTCCAACTGTGTCCCTGTGTTCTTGATGAACTCATTTTAAAATAACAGTCTCAATCCACTGCACTTTCCCTTCATAATTTTAAACACTTCGATCATATCATCTCTTAATTTTCTTTTGCTTAAACTGAAAATGCTCAGCTCTTTTAATCTTTCTTCATAATTCATCCCACACAGTCCTGGAATCAGCCTAGTTGCTCTTCTCTGGTCTAGAGCTGCTATGTCTCCAGATGAGGCCTCACCAGTGCGATATAAAGCTTCAGAATAACCTCATTGGACTCGTACTCTACACATTGTGCTATATAACCTCAAATTCTAAATGGCTTCTGAACACTCTCTGGCAGTAGATAGTGACAAGTCCACTATGATTTCCCATAAAGATGTACCCTCAACCCTCAGATCTCCTATTGTGTATTCATACCTAACATTTAAACTTCCTACATGTAATGCTTTACACTTATTTACATTAAATTTCCAACTCCCTTTCGATCATTTTAGATGTCTTTTTCCTCTTTCTCCTCAGCTTGTTTTATACTTGATTTTACATCACACTCCTTTTCATTCTCTCATAAGAATAGCTGCTAAGCAGCCTCCTGGCATCTGGAAAAGGCAAGACCAATGTCTGGAGGAACTTGTGTTACAACTTATTTCTTTGTGAACTTTCAGCAGCTAATATTAATTTCTCTTCTCCATCCACTATGTATATCATCTTTAGAAAAAAACAGTTGCACTTATTAAAAATCACTTGTTTTGTTGTAATCGATATGTGTAGGGCATGAGGCTAGCTCATTTTTTTCCAGCCAAAGTAGAGTTCTGGTGCCAGTGGGATGGGGACAATGGGGATTTTATCCTCTTTTTGATATTCTTATCTTGCTGTCCCATTTTTATCTTAAAAATAATATAAAAAATAATTTATAAAAAGAATAGAATGAGGACGAGCTACAAAACTTCAAGCAAGATCTAAAGTGGTGTATAAGCATAAAAAGAGAAGAGTATTTGAGATTGAGCTGAAGTAAGTGGTCAGAATGGCCCGAGATTTGTCTAAATGGGCACAAACGATGTATCATTTAGTAACAGGAATTCAATAGATCCCACTGATAAGAAACACAGAATCCAAAAGTGAAAGGGAGCAGGCCATGCCAATATTGAAAAAGAAAGATGGAGAATGATATGGGTAACCACACAGAACGACTGGGCAGAAGAGATCAGAAAGCTACACACACAACACCTCGGAGGAGCTTCCTACATTACACAGACAAATTATATTAAATAGTGTAATATGGGTGGGGGTTGATGTGTTTCGAACCTAGTTTTGTTAAACATGACTTGCTTGCATGGAATGTTATTTGATTTTAATAAAATAATAAAAAGTAAAATGGCAGCTCTGCCACTGATGGTGTGCATCTACCAAGTAAAGGAAGGAACAATCCGCAGCTTAAGAAAAGTAAACTTGAAATGAAAAGGGCAACAATGCAACACACCATAGCTGATGGATAATGTGAGTGTTCCCTCCACTGAAAGAATGATGTTCTGCCTGATGCACATAAAGAGTAGAACCGACATCTGACAGTGCATGTTAATATGATCTCATCACAGGAAAAAAAGTTATAGATGCCACAAATAACAAAATGCTACAAGAGCATCTAAAGATCCAGAGGGTCATAAAAAGCAGGCACTGGCAGTATGTAGAATCACTACAACAAGGGAGTCATTGCAGGCCTATCATACAACAAAGGCACCTCCTAAAAGGCACATGATGACTCACCATAATCTTTGGAGCCAGACCACAGGTGGATACATAATGCCCTCCAAGAGGTTTTAAAAGCAGAGAAGCTAACTGAACATCTAGATAAGTAAGAAGTAGGACTCACCATGGCTTCTTATAATATATAATGTTTGAGTATCTAGGTGATATTAGCTACCAGATACTGCTTGGTGTGAAGAATGCGATAGAGGGTGTTATGCTGTTATGGAATGCTACAGGCAACCAGAAAAATAGAATTTATTCTGTTAGAATAAAAGTCTCATTCTTTGTTCAAGGGCATAATAAAGTATAGCCTACTAAATCAGCCTTCTACATCCTTCAAATGTCCACAATAGGTGCATGCACAAAATATCCATATACTAGGCTGACCCGCCTTTTAAGGCGACCGACTTTTAAGTTGACCACTTCTTAAGGCAATTCAATATGTTGATCAATTTGATATTTTATACAAACTCATTAATTTGGTTATATTGCTTTTGAGCGGTATTACTTTAACACTCGTAGTTTCTGTTATTTTTGTGATGAAATGTAAACTTTTTTTCTATATTGAGGTCACCCTTTTGAACCACCCTGATATTTATTACGTGGTACTCCATCAACATTAATTATTTCCAGAGACATAATTTTGTCTATTTTTCCAGCGCATAGCACACAAAAGCAAGGGAACGATGGGAGCACCAGAACTCTGCTCACATCATGTCGCTTCGTACCGCAAGCTGCAAATAGTAAGTCTGTGATAAGCGGAATACCGCTACGCTTTCCACTCACGGGACAGAAGGACAATCCCGACCGCTTTTATATAGTAAGAAAGAAGAAGAAAATATCGCACAGTCTGGAGTAGAAAATCATCTTTTACCTGGAAAAACGAAACTACAAATCCCATCGTGCATTGCAAAATGGACGGGGCGTGTGTGAAACTCCGTGCCTGCGTAGCACTCACGGGACGGAAGGACACCGACCGCTTTTATATAGAAGGATGCATGGTGACCTTCTGGTGGAGATTTTTCTCTAATTGAATCATAACAAAATGTTCATCCAGGGCCACCAGTAATTACCATCTGACCCTGGAGTGACTTTATTAATATTCTGTTTAGCAAGAGGAATGCTTTTAAGAAAGAGCTGCATTCGCAGCCCTACACATCCAAACTGCAACTGAAAGGTCATTGTAAGGTAAATTTCAAACATTTGTATATACATCAGTATCAAGGATAACAGATGATTCAATCTGTTAGAATTGTGCAGTGGCAAAAACTGTGCACTTCAGTTCATGTTGTATTGCACTGAAGAACACAGTGCCTATAAAAAGTATTCACCTCCTTGGAAGTTTCACGATTTATTGTTATACAAATTTGAATCTTTTTTGATGTTGATCATCAGAGAAAGACTCTTTGATGTCAAAGTAAAACAATGTTTCTGCAAAGTGATCTAAATTAATTACAAATATAAAACACCCAATATGGGATGATTTTGCTGAAGATGTCATGAGCTTTGACTAAGTGGTCCAGCACAAGTTCACTTTGACCAAATGAACAGCTCTTATATTAGAGTTGTTTTACCAGTATATTTGCTGTCTATAACCTACCAATTTACTAGTATTAGAATTATTACAATGTGTAGCATTTGAATTTTAAATGTGTGAACAATCTCTAAACTTGTATTAGCAAAAACTAGTAAAAACCACATGAACTTTGAAAAAACTAAGAGCGACTATTCGATAGACTTCACTAGTCAAGGTCATTCTCTTTTCCTGAGCAGTTTAGGCAAGTCAATTCTACTGTAGCCACTGTCATTATCCCTCCATCTTATCATGCCAGACTCCTAGGTCCAAATCCCAGCTGGGGCACTACCTGTGTGGAATTTGTGCATTCCTCCTGATCTGCATAGATTTGTATTCAGCTAATTATGTTGTCAAAGAAATATGCTTACCAGTGACTTCAAATTGCCCCCACACAAGTCATGCCCTGTTATGCAATGGAGTGACACTCCTTCTTGGCTTCCTGTACACAATTCTGACAGGGTAGACTACAGTGTCTGAAATGGAATAAACATGTCAGATGGATGGTTCTGTCTGACATATTTCATTAGAAGGGTACGGTAAAGAAAGAGGCAAACAAAATGCTCAAGTCTATCATTTACAGTACTGTCATGTGATGCATAGCACACGTGTCTGTGTGGGTATCCTCCAGGAAAATGTTTTAAAACACTATTTTAGATCACCTGTTTTATGCAGCTGTTACTATTAGTGATAGAACTTATTCCATTATGTTTCTATTGTATTGTTAATATATAATTTGAGAGAACGAGGGCCATATGGCTTTTATAATAAAAACATTAATGAAAGAAAATACTGCATAAGAAAATATAAAACAATAGGATGAATGCATTCTCCAATAGCAATTAAAGGTGATTAGAAAAACAATTTCTTAGTAATTCTTTAGAGCCAGTAGAACTAGATCACACTAGATTTAAAAAGAAAAAGATTATAAGCTTCAAACAGGATAGTGTCTTTTCTTAAAGTAACCAAATGGCAATGGAGTCAGAGTAGGCACCAGTGCCATCTAGATTAGGAGAGTTGAAACCTGTTGATTTGAGGATCGCAAAGACAAAAATGTTGTTTGCATATGTGTTTGTAACAACTGTTCAAAATATAGCATTCTGGGTGACACTTTAGTCTTAATCTTAATGGAAGAGTTTAATATTCATGTGACAAATGATGTGTGATCTGAATTTGAGCAGGGAATTCTTCCTGAATTTCTCAAGAAGTCATGCATTGCCCTTATTGGACAAAACACCATTTTGAAAGCAAGTTTGCTCATAAAGTTACTTGGTACAAGTTAATCGATTGACTTTGCATTTGTAAGTTCTCATCTGTGGTACAACTTTCCAAACATGAGCTTAAGCAGAGGTCCAAGTCTTTGCTAAAAAACACCTAGGCGGTAACAGAATCTTTAGAATGCATCGCAGATGTCACTAAGGGGTTGAGTTCAACTCTGACTGATGGAAGAGCTTCCGATATATCATAGGCAAAGTTGGGGATATAGAGTTTCAATAGTTTGGATGGTCCCTGTTACATGACAAATGAAGAGACTATGGATCAGGTAATTTAAAAAAAAGGCATGGAAGTATTTTTATGAACTCTTGAACTTAGTGGACAAGTTCTCCTCAGTGAAGGCAGATTTCAGATTTTTGTCTAGTTTGGTTATGATCATTTCTCTCACTGTAGTGGATAAAGATCTCTACAATTTCAAGGCTCCTCTCCTTTCTCAACATGCTTAATTTCCTCCATCATCATATATATCCGTTCGAACAATATGCCAAAGAGAGCTTTTTGTTCACCCATGTCCGAATGCATTCCTACATTTAATGTTTTTTTTAAATCATACATAATTAGCATTGAACTTGATGTCATTTTTCCACCACACAAACCTTGATTCTTTGTTAATACAAATACTAAAATACTGTATCTGACTAATGTGAGTGAATAGCTTGGCATGAAGGAGACAAGATTTTCTTCACATCCTGCCCTTGTTTTCAGGTTTTATGCTTTGAAGCTTTTGTTGCAGGCATGCCAAAATTAAATTGCTGATGACAAAGAACTAGCAGACTTTTATTCAGTTCAAGGTCCAATAAAAACAACAACACTGTGCAGTCTTGTCCAAGAGCTATAATTACACAGTATTGTGTATCTGGTGAAAAATATTGATATTCAATAATTCAATTTAGAATTAGACAGATCTACTTGATCTTCATTAGCTGAACATCATAAGCATTTTAAATTTAGCAGCAGTAAAGCAAAAAAAAAACATAAATATAAAATTTTAAGCAACACATTTTAATTTCTATTTGAGTATTCTACTAAAGAAAATCTGCATTCAATTAAAAAGGTGGCATGAAAAGGACATACTGTACACTCATTTTGGGTGATTAGATTGCAATCAGATTTGTTTAAAGCTTGAATCACCACTAAAGTGGGACCAGATGAAGTGAAGCCTGCACCAAAACCCTATGGCATGTTCTCCTCCACTACCCATTTATAAAGGCAACCATGCCAGTAAATGCCAAAATAGTAATATACAGTATTACAAAAACACTAAAGTACAATGCAATACAGCTATTTACTGACATTACAAACAAAAAGATGTTTGCATACAGAAACTCCCCTTTGCTCACCACATAATCTATGCATAGTCAACAAAGTGATGATTGTAAATGATGCCATGTGAATCCAAATGTGAAATGAACTGTATTTTTCAAGTCTCATGAGTGTGCTACAGGATAGGTGCCAGTACTACTGAATTATTTTAATGTACTCCCTTTTTTAATTTTATTACTAAAGATTTTATCACGCAAGGGACATTGCACATCACAATTCATTACAGTGCCTACCAAGAGTTTTATTTACGCACTCATTTTCCAAGTTCACTATATATATATATATACAGTAACACCATGTCATGGTTACTCAATGGAATCTTAGTTTCAAACTGTAATAGAGAATAGGCAAATTATCAGTCTACACTTAAATGCTGAAATAAAGGGATCCTCCTCCACAAATACCAAGGTATCTTTGTAAAAGCTTGGCTTGCCACAAAATAGATGTTCAACCACTGAGTATGGTAGAATGAAGCTTTAGGAATGGAAGCCCCAAGATCAGTGTTTGTGGTATCGGGAAAAAGGCAGTGAAATGTTTCCTAGGGTGCATAATTGTGTTTGAGGGTCTTAAAGATTGTTTGGAAGGAAAAAGAAAGGAATATACAGAAAATATGTATTGTACCTGTGTTGTAGTTTTACTAACCTCTCACACACTTCAGTACCTGAAGACAAGAATGATAATTTCTGATAACTTATTCTTTGCGTAAGAAAGTACATTTGGATGATACATTGGAGTTCTCGGAGAGTGCACAATCTTCCCTTGTCTGCATGAGTATTTTCTGAGGAATTCTGAACTTCGCACATAACCCCAAAGACTTCCAGGTGAGGATGACTGATAACTCTCAGTTTGCCCCAAACTGTTGAATGTATGTGAGTGCATGATGCCCCGTGATTGACTAATGCCACATCCCAGGCTAATTCCGGCCTTATGCACTCTTTTACCAAGGTAGGAACTGGCTCCCTGCGATCATGAACTGCAAATGTCAGTTCAAAAGTTGGATGGGGTAGCAAGATGTTTATTATGGGCCATGCAGCAATTAGTTCTAGAAATGTGGCCTTAATGACCATGTGTGTGCATACTGTACTTACTTCTCTGAGAAGTATTTTAGATTGACTGGTGATTTTAAATTACCCAGTGTGAGCGAGTGCAAAAGTCTACCATGTGACTAAATGGAATCCCTCTGAGGATGGTTACAGCACATTCTGCTAGTATCGGCTCGGTCTTTCCCACACAGCACTGGAAAAAGTGCATTTAGGAAATAGTTGAATGAATAATTAAACATTTTTGACCACTAAAATTACTACAAAATTACAGTAGTGTATTTAATGTCTATTTCTGCGATCCATTACAGAGGTGCTTTCAAGAATTTAGCAGGCTACCTTCATCCTGATCATGATAAAGGCAAATTAATACATTTTAATAAACAAATTCTTTGGGGTAGTTAAAATAAACCGCCTCACAAATTATTTGTGAGTGCTGCATAAGTTCTTTAAACTTTACCAAAGTGATTGTAAGTTTTACTTGCTAGAGGTTCTAATAATTACTTTAATGTTTACTGCTTCTTTGTGCTTTAACATGTTCATGAGTAACAATAATTGTTTAATATATCAAACTCTACATTTTGTTTTCAGGTAAGGAATGCACTCAAGACGAGAGTACATCTGCTGCAATATTCACAGTGCAAATGGATGATTACTTAGGGGGAAAACCTGTGCAATACAGAGAGCTTCAGGGATATGAATCAACAACTTTTACTTCTTATTTCAAAGGAGGAATTAAATATAAGGTATACTATTAAATGGATACATATTTTTTTCAGTCTTATATTTTTTTCTCAAATCTTCTATTTTATGAATTGATTTCCAAAAGTACATCTTCAGGGCGAATTTTGTGGCATGAAGACATTTTTCAGCCATGATAAGCAAGTAGGATTACGTAGGAGTGGAAATAGACCCCTTTGAATTCCCCTTCTGATCCTGAAGTCAGTGAAGTTCATTATAAGAATACATTGAATAGAATTAAAATTAACAATAACCTATAGTGGAACTGAAAGTCATTGAAATACCTTTTAAAATCTAAGATGCAGATTAAAATAAGTGTATTTTTGCCACCATAATCTGTGATTGATCTTCCGTTATATAGGGTGGCCCAGATCTAATTATGCAATGTTCATTACACTATAACTTATTAAGTTTATTACATAGAAAATCACCTGAAAAATCCCGGACCATTGAAAAGTGTGCAAACTGACGACATGAAGAATTGCCTTCGTGCCGAACTGGAATCGTCCCTGCATAAATCAAAGCCATCCAGATGATTTGGATCTGCATAATTAGATCTGGACCACCCTGTATATAGTACCACTATTTTATTTTTTTATATTAAATTTCCTTTACATGCATGACATACAGATTTCTGGGCAAACTATGAATTAATTTGTATTGGCAACCATGTTTGAAGACAATATTCATAGGTTTACCTGGTAAATGTAGCATAGGTCAAAATTCAGTTCTTACTTTACAATCATACAATCCGATTTCTGACCATATGTTCTGGACCTGTAGATAAGGAGGACGCCAATTACCAGCAAGACATGCAAGTTAGGTGCATTGGCAATCCTAAATTGTCCCTAGTGTGTGCTTGATGCGTGGGTCTGTGTGTGTGTGTGTGTGTGCCCTGCAGTGGGCTGGCGCCCTGCCCGGGGCTCCTGCCTTGCGCCCTGTGCAGCTGGCATTGGCTCCAGCAGACCCCCATGACCTTATGCTAGGATACAGCGGGTTAGAGAATGACTGACTGACTAAAAGAAATATAAGTTTCACAGTCAAAAGATGCATTTACTGTATAAAATTCAAAGTGATTTATCCACTGCCCCATTGTCCTGCAGGAGCTTGGCCTAACCTAGCTGTGATGTACCTTCATCCAGAAGATGACACTGATAACAATAAAGCAAGTTATCACAATCCACATGAAGACTCATTCTTTTCTGACAGATTTTGTAAACTTGTGAAGTTTACCTTTTTGTAAGGTCCTTTTTTTGCAAGATCAGGTCACTAGGAAGAGCAAGGCTGCCCACTGAATTTGCTATTCGAATGACTGGCACTTTTCACTAAGTTAGCTGTTTTGTCCTTTGTCTTATACTGGTTGCAAGTTTGTAGTACTCATTGGGTTTTGTCACACCTGCTGTAATTGTAGCAATCCCAGTCCTCTAGCTTCTGCCAGTCAGGCTAGTCAGGCCCAAATTTCTCCCTGTGCTTCCTCTGCAAAGTCTCAGAACTTGGACTATGTTCCTGCCAATATGCATACTGAAATCTCATCAAACTCTTCTTGGAAGAGCATTGGTTGGATTGGTGTCTCTAATCATCAAACCAGATGTTTGGACTACAGTATGTGCCCAAATTGGCTTAGAGCTCCTGTAGTGCTGAATGTTTGGGTAGGACATCTTTTTGTCCATGGTCATAGTTATGACTTACCGAGAGATCTTTTGGTTTACAATTTAAAGCCCCTCCAATGCAACGTATAATCTGTCCAATGTGTTTTCTGACTTGACGACAATGATAAAGGTTGTCCTCAAACGATGATACTGTTAAGATTTGATAAGAACATTTTGAGGGATTTCTAAAGAGAGTGGACACAACATATTTAGAGAAGATAATGCATCTGGTGCAAGCAGGTCCTTTATTGCTTGCTTGCTGAGCAAAGTACTTTGAAATTGGCAGAATGGTGTGGTACTCAACATTACAGTAGGGAGACACAAAAGTATTTTCCCAATACTGAGAGACATCACTCCTGGAACTTCCAGGGAAAACCTAATGTGACATACTGAATCCAGCCAATGGTCAATCTTTATATACTCAAGGTTTATTATGCTCTGGTAAATTTTGTCCTCACTTGCTTATATGAGAGTTTGCAGGAGTTTGCTAATACCATCTACAAATGTTTTGTGAACATGCTGAAGACTTATAACTGGACCTTATGGACATTTGTAATTATTTTCAGATTCTGAGACAAATGCTAATTACTATTGGATTGCTCTATTAATAGAATAAAGGCTGGTTTGTTCCTTCTAGAAGATGTCATAAGTAAAGGACCATGGTAGAAAAAGAGCAATTATCATGAGACTGAGATAAAGTAAAACCCAGATGCAGAGGTGACAATTCAGATGGCATTTTACTGGATGGTGGTAGTAAATTAGGAATTAACACTTGTCACAGAGCTCTCAATTACTAATTAGTTTATGTCCACATACTCATATTTTGTCATTAAATGTGGGTAGTGATTTAAAGATTGAGGTTTAGGGGACCAGGAATTTGAAAAGAGGCTCCTTCCCAAAACCACTACTCTCTCTCATGGTGAAGAGTTCAAGTATCCCCAAAGAACTTGGGTCCCTCCCTCAACAGGTATACATGCCATGACACATTGGAGGGTGGAGCAGGAACAAGCTCAAGACTCTGTGGCAAGATTATATCATTTGGTGAGTGAGTGTAAAATAAATCTTCGGCACAGTATGGAGCTATTTTAACAGTAAACACTAAAAGGTATTGATGAAATTAAAAACAAATGGACTCTTGCTTCTTTTATGAACTGTGTGATATGACATTCAGTATCTACTCTGTTTGACAAAAAAACAGATGTCATGAAATAGAGTCTCATGCCTGGTGAAAAGGGATGAGGCCTCCAACACAGCCACCAAAGGAAGGCCACTGGCCAACCAAGTAGTGGCTCACCCAGTCCAGCTTACTCCCATCTACAATAGTAGGCTACGGCCTGACTAAGCCCGAAAATGCTGAAACAGTTCTGTAAGGGAGAATGGTCCAAGAGTCCTCCTCAAAATTGTGCAGGTATGAATTGTTGCCACTGGAAGCACTTGTTTGATGTTAATGCTGCCAAAACAGACTTGACCAGTTATTAAAGAGTTTGCTTACATGTTCCACAGCACACTGTGAATATGTAATAGCTGTGTTCAATAAAGGCATGAAATATTATACTTGTGTTATTAGTGTAAGCATGTTGTGGTTGTATATATTTGTGATTTAGATGAAGATCAGATCACACTGCATGACTAGTTTATGGTGAAAACATACTTTTTTTGCCAATATAATTTGCTACAATTTAGTCTTATACATATTCCATGAACATATATTTTTCATTGTAATATCATTATATTCTTAGTAACGGTTCTTATGATATTGTTTGTAATGAAAGACTCCAAACAAAATTAAAAACACAGGTATTTTTTTCTTCAGCCCTAAAAAAATATGAATTATTTTTATTTGATTGTACGAAAACTGTAAAATGTATGTTTTGGAGCCAAATCAACTGTATTGGTCGTATTTTTAATTAACTACAACATAGCTTACTATACAAGCAGTGAAGTGCTACAGAGGTTAGAACTATTGCCTGACATTTCCAGACATCAGGGTTCAAAGTTTGACTTAATAACTCCTTGTGTGGAAATTTCAATGTTGTCCCTGTTTCTGTGTAGGCTTTGGGCAGGATGCTGCTATTTAATGGTTTTTACTAGACTATTTGAAATATAACAAAAAAATGCCAATATCTGGTCTGAAGAACAGTCTTGCACCTTATAAATGTTAAATTTAAGGATAAGAGTACACTGCAGACTAAACATGATTATGCTATATCAACAGAGTACAGGAAGATACGGAAATTTTGATAAGAATAATTTGCAAAACTGGTGTAAGATGAGGAAATGTTTGACCTGTTGTTGCTATTATATTTCCGTATTTGTTTTGAAAGTATTTGAGATCTCTGTGATTCACAAAAATAATGCAGTCTTCCCTAATTTTTATCAGTAGCTTTAACTATCTGATGTCAAATATCACATATATAAAGTTAAACGCAGAGATAAGATTAATGTTTGGTGTCTCAGATGGGTCAATCACTGTTTATTGCTGAGACGGTAAGAAGATGGTGTCTGCTGCACTTTGATAAGTAGAACGGAGCCCTGCTTTCATCCATTCACTAGACGATAAAAGGTGGATAAAGGGGCCATGTGTAGTGGGAGTGGCAGAATTTGGAGAGGTGAGTGAAGTCTGGATAGGGTCACAATTTTTCATTTGGATTAGCCACTTCTGAGCAGCAGAAGAAAGAGACTGGCATATGATATTCCTTGTTTTACCAACATCCCCCTCTTCTGCTCCTTTTACTTTATCCCCAGCACATGGATACTTAGTAATTTGGAGTTTGGACAATCTTCCTCTGTCTCTGTCGGTTTTTCCCCTGGGTACTCTGTTTTTCCTCTTACATGCCAAATGTGCATCTTGGGTTTATGGGAATACATAAACTGCTTCAGTGACTGTGAGTGGACTGCCACTCCATCTTGGTTTCATTCCCACCTTGCATCTGATGGTACTGATAGCAACAGTTCACGTTAGTCCTGAAGTGGTTTATAGAGATAATAGCAATAGTAACATAACAAATTACATTGCATACTATAAGTCTGCTCACAGAGTATGTAGTTATTTTCTATTATAAATACTTTGCAAGAAAGAATGATCAGCAACTTCAAATGACATTCAGTATATCTAACTAGTAAATAAGAGTTAGGGTTGGTATAGCCCAAAAACATTAGCGTATACTGAAAGCATAGCCTCTTATGTATTGATAAGTTATCATTATAACCAATTTCAATTAAACTAATAAAGCACATATGGTATATTGGTACTCAATTTATTGAACATGTATTTAATAACCAAAGCAAAGGAACATTAGAACATTAGAAAACTCTAGACGGGAACAGGCCATTCAGCCCTACAAAGCTCACCAAAAGCTTCCCTTTCCTGAAAGGAAGGCTCCAAACCAGTCCACAGTTCTGACTGTCACAATTGCTTTTTTCGTTTCCCATACATCTTAATGAATATGCCATTTAACATTCTGCTGGTATGGAAATATATGTTGTAGAACAGTGTTTCTTAACTGCAAAAGTGATTTGGGGGGGCTGCCACTGACCGGTCGGTCATGAGTTGCTATTGTTTATAATGGTAGTGTATCGCAAAATGGGTCACTGGTGGTTCTCAAGTGGGTTATGAGTTGGTCGACACTCTGACGATTGCTCTCAGTTCATTAATTGAGACCCACCCGTCTTTGGTGAGTCACAAAAATAATTAAATGAAAAAAGGTGGGTCATGAACCAGAAAGGTTGAGGATCACTGCTGTAGAACACAACTAGCCAAACAGCAAATACAGGAGAATATTCCTTTGTGGCTGGCATCTCACTGATTTATGTGTTCCCAACTTTAGATAACTTCAGTTAATTGCAAAGGCATTCTGAGAGGTCCATGCAGAGAGGCTGGGATTGTGTTGTGGAAACAGCGCATTCATTATTCCTACTGTATATGTAATCATGATTATAGTCTGTAGCTCAAAATGCAACTATTTCTCTCTTAGTTTTGAATCGTTTCCCACAATCCGTCAATTGGACTAACTTTGAGAATGGCTTGATATGGAGTGATATGGTAGACTTCTTGCATTGGTAAGTCTGGATTGATACATAGCAGACTCATAGTATCTCTTAATTCTTCTATGCGTAGAAAATAAACTAGAGTCAAACTTTACATGCAATTTGAAGTTTCATAGCTAACTTTTCATTAAATGTCATCAAATAAATATCTGAGTTAAAATTAGTTTATTAGAACTGAATATTTGAATTGATGTTTCATCCATCAGCCAAAATATTTTAATGTTTGAGCTCTTTTATGTACACAATTTAAGGAAGTATTTGTTACCTCATAAAGTATTAATTTAATGCCATCCAACAGTGAATGCAAACAAAAGTTACCTGATTTTCATGGCAAGCCCTTAAAATAAATTTACTGCCATACATCTTTCACTTCAGTTTGTTAGATATACAGGACATTAGGCTTTTTCTGAATTAGCATAAGAAAGCTCTAAATACTCTTTATCCTTAAGGAGTTGATTCTTCATTCCACTGACGCATTAACTACTAGACTGTATGAGTAAATGTTCAGCACAGTTGGCTTAACTTTGGCCTTATTATATCACTGTACTAACCCATCTAATTTTCAGAGTGTCAGTAGATGTGAGCTTCATTCAGAATTCTTTTTCCTTATTTGCTGTGTCTGCCCATCTTCTTTCACATTTTGTGGTTACACATAGACATGACTTCAATGTGCAACTTTAGCTAAATCATCATGAAACTTATCACATTCTCTTAGAAAGGTTCAGAGACAATACACAGTAGCTATAAAGGAATGTTTTCTCTACCAAGGAAGCCATACCTCTCGTTTTAAATACTTTGTACTGCAGGAGCTCTAATCTGGTAACATTGCTCAGGGGTGTCCACCATTTTTCAGGTGCTCCATTCTTTCATTAGTTTAATTTTTATTCATTTTCCTTATATAAACACACCTTTAGTTTTTATAACATTTACCTAGCTTATCACTGGGTGTGTTTGGAAAGTATAGTTACTCAAGCAAACACAGTAGTTAAAAATATCTCATTGTAAAATATTAAATGCTTCTTTTTAATTATACTGTATGTATCTTTTACAGTTTTGACTGAAATGATTTGCTCAGGCAAGACTGTCTCAAAAAGTGTTATGTAATTCATTATTTATTGAGTCATTTGTAGAGATTATAGGCTTGCAATTAAACTACAGTACATTCAGTAGTTGCTAGGCAAGCTACAAGCCATTAGAAGGTAATAAAAGTTTTTATTAGCTTAAGAATCTTGGTGAAAGGTAAGTATTTATTTGCTGGAGCATACAAATATATATTATATCATTTTTTAAGTTTTAAATGAAAAACACATCTTTTCATTTCTGGTTATTTTAGTGTGAGCTTTAAGAGTTTGAACATACACAATGTTTGCAATTTTAGAAAAAGTCAAAAGCATTAATTGCAAAAATGTTGGCATGGCACAGATGGCAAAGATGAAACTGTGTACTCAACCTAAATTAAACTGACTACACAGAAGAACAAGCACAAGCAATGAAGCGTGCAGCGTACAGTTGGAGTTCCTGAATTGGTAGTCTAATACATTATGTGTATTTTTCAAGTGTTTCAATCTTTAGTATAACTCCACTATCTCTGTAAAGAAAGCAGAGTTTGAAAATTAGACTCTACTCATGAAACACATTTCCAGCATAATAAGGTAGTCCTCAGTTGGAAGATGCAGAATAAAGTACTTTCTCACAGTACCATGTGTGTACGCCCCTCACATTATTACAGTGGTGTCAGCTGTGGGATAGAACCAACTAATGCCCCCAGAACAGAAAACTCAGTTAGCACTAATGCTGGTGGACCCCTCAACCACACTTAAAACTGCTCACTTCAGACTGGGCAGTCTGGTTGTCTCAAACACCTTGAGTGTCCAAGCAAATAGAGTTCATGTTACCCTAATAGATGATAGTTCTGAGAGAAGGGCAGAGTATCGACAGACACGCTCCTTGGGATGGAGATGGGATGGAGATGTCTGGCTATATAAATTTGCCCGTGAACTGAGAGAAAGCACTGTATTCGGTGTCCTCCTGCTGCTAAGGACTATTGGACTTTGTGGGTCGTTGCCGGCAAGCTTTTGAGGTGGCCCTGGGCTTGGATCAGGTCATGAATAGTGTGGCAATCGGGTTTCTTCTGACCTCTGGTGAGTTAAATGGACGTGTGTCTGTGTGGGCCAAGGGGACAAAGCTACTGGTAATGCTTGTTAGCCTGGTAGAGGCATCGCTAAAGAAGCCAAATGTCCTTTTTAGAGCCATACTAATGAGCTGGCATAAGGTGGCTGAATTCATTCATCTGTCTCTCACATCCTCTGGGTCATTACAATACATTTATTTACTATATATACAGTATAAATATATTGTCACAAGAATGATGAAAGTCATTATAAAGGTTTGGGGCAGCCACCCATATAATATATCCTGGCTGCAAAAATGTACTGTATTTTTTAAGAGATGTTTACAAGACAGAGTACAAAACAGAACTGATTATATGAAGCCAAGATGGCGGCTTTAAAGGCCAGGGTAGGAAATTACATCATCCAGGCCAAAGGGGGAAGTGATGTCATCAAAGGCGGGATCGGAAGTAACGTCGTCAGAGGCAGGACCGGAACAGGAAGTGGCATCATCAGATGCGCCGGAACCCTGTGGGATTTCCTGAGAATGGTCTGCAAGGGATCGAGAAAGACAATTAGTGCATCTTGCCGCCCCCTGGTCGGATGTGGAATTGCCATTATTCAGGCCCTTTAGATGACTCCTACTCGCATGTGTGTGACAATATACATATATATATATATTCATTGCATTCGTAGTCTGAGTCCTGACCTGATTGTATGGGTGTTTACCTACCAGGTAACGCATGTGGTTGGTCTGCCATTAAGCAGACATCCACCACAGGGCCCTCTTTCAGTTGCGAGAAGCAGATCGTGGAATGTTGCATAGTTTCCTGGTAGGTAACCACCCATACAATTAAGTTGGGACTCAGACTACGAATGCAATGAATATAATTACTCCGATCTACAGGCTGTCTAATAAATGAACTACACGCCGTGGCGCAGCGTAAAGGGACTTTGTCTCTGACGCTGACATCTGAGGTTCAATCCCCGTAAGGGGAGCAGTGGAGTGTGTATGCCTGATAAGCCCAAATAAGGGCGAAACACATGTCGCGTACTCTTTGCAGACAGTAAACTATGCTATATATATATAGTATATAAATTTATATATTTTATAAATATTTACTGTATAGTTGATTTAAAAATCTAGTGTCTGATTTTTCATTTTGATTTTGATATTAATCCCTGGGGGGAAACTGTCTTTTCACATGACATTTTTGGACCAAAAAACTGTTTTATTTAACGACCCTTTAAGGAGACAGGAAATAGGGAGTTCACTGGCATTACCACCATATCCACAAAACAAAACGATCACGATTTGGATCAGTAAATATGAAATCTTTTGGAACATTAAAACAAGGAAGCAACACACACATTTTCATAGCTCGGGGCTTATAAATAACTTTATTTTTTTAATTAAAACTAAGTATGTCGTGTGTGCGGACAAGACTAGTGGTCTTAAATGATAACACTAGGAAGGTGAAAATCCATCCATCCATTTTCCAACCCGCTGAATCCGAACACAGGGGTCTGCTGGAGCCAATCCCAGCCAACACAGGGCACAAGGCAGGAACCTATCCTGGGCAGGGAGCCAACCCACCACAGGACACACACAAACACACCCACACACCAAGCACACACTAGGGCCAATTTAGAATTGCCAATCCACCTAACCTGCATGTCTCTGGACTATGGAAGGAAACCCACGCAGACACGGGGAGAACATGCAAACTCCACGCAGGGAGGACCCAGGAAGCAAACCCATGTCTCCTAACTGCGAGGCAGTAGCACTACCACTGGGCCACCGTGCCGTCGAAGGTGAAAATTATAGATAATATTATGATTACAATACAATACTGTGGTGTTAAGTGACAGCAAGAATATATATACCATCTTTACTGATCAATAACTCATTTTTTACGATCTAATTGATGCATTGTGTGCCTCTGTTTCCTGCAGATTATACAAAGCCATGTTGATATAATTCATATACAGTACCTCTTAGAAAGAAAGAATTAGAATAAGGTGAAGAAATGCTGCACTATTATCAATAGTGACAGCCTTAAGCAATCCTCAGAAGCGAAACAGGCTGCAGAGGACGTACGCAGTAGCTGCCTATTGCTAACCCCAGTAGACACAATTTTAGGCTATATATTGACTACAATCAAAAGCCTTTGTGCTGTGGAATGTCACACTGCAACATTTTGAATAAACACACTTGGCTCTCAGTATAACCTAAGCACAGTAAAACTCTGGGGATAATATTAAAAACAATGTGCATTTTTAAAGTAGGTTGGAGCAGAATTAAATACAAAGGGCATGGGTGTGTGATGGAAAACAGTAGTGATGCTTTTCTTGTGTGAGTAAAGGGGCACTAAAAATAGGTCAAATGTAGAAAACTGCAGAGCCATCCAAGGCAGCGATGAGCCATTTTCCTCAAGGCAAGGGATTTTTATTGAGCACCATAGCATCATTGACTGTTTTATTGACAACTCAGAGATCACACAGATGCACAGGCCGACAATTAAATTTTTTTAACTTATCCTATTGGAAACCCACACTGGACAAAATGCTTTAATCCATTAAAAATAAATCCTCTGATGTACTACACATGGCCTGGAAAAGGTCTTGTGCTCAAAAATGACATTAACACTAGTGAATGTATCATTGTGGGAATATCTTACTGTGTTTGAGACTCACATCTCTTTGGTTTTTTTTCAGCATGGAATTAAAAATTAACCTTCTTTTTCTTTTGTAGATAGCTCTATTCTAATTTTTTTTATAATGCCTATGTTAACCATATTATCTATGAATGAACGAATGACATTAATCTAGTGCTATGTAGTTATAAAAATTTAGATGATGTTAGCTGTACTTGGTTGTTTCTTCCGTTGTCCTGTGCCTCTGACATTTAGATTAGTTTTTTGTTTTTTTGTTTTGTTCAGATTCATGCTGTGAGAAAATGGTGGGCCACATGAAGCAGGAATAGGGAGATAGGCTAAAGCTAAGCTTGTCCACTTGTTACATGCCTCTATTATGATGTTAACAACAAATTAAATGGGAAATGGCTTTTATAATATTTCTACTGATTTTGCTTCTCAGCTGAAACATGAAGACTTATTTTCAACTGGAACAGAATTTTTCTTGTGAGTCTGTTTGCCAAATCAAAAACTACATTTTGGTTGCTCTTCAATACCGATGAGCAAACACTGCAGATTTCACTTAGCCATGAGTTTGACGAAATCACAGAAATGTTCAAAAACTTTGCCAAAATCCACAAAATGTCAATTTGGCGAGAAGAACTGAATTGGTTTTGTGTGGCCTATGATGGTGCAATGGTGTTTTATGTTTCCCTGAGGGCTAGGTATGTGTCAGCCAGTTACTGTATGCTGGACTGATTATTGTGGCCAAAAATATAATCTGAGCTGTAAAATTTTATTTGAAATTAATGTTAAATGTTGAGGGTATTTTCGTGAATAGAAAACAAAAAGACCATCCTGTATAATCTGCAACAGTTTCCACTCAATTTTATTGTGCATCTTTTAAGAAAGGGCGGCATGGTGGCGCAGTGGTAGTGCTGCTGCCTTGCAGTTAGGAGACCCGGGTTTGCTTCCTGGGTCCTCCCTGCATGGAGTTTGCATGTTCTCCCCGTGTCTGCGTGGGTTTCCTCCCACAATCCAAAGACATGCAGGTTAGGTGGATTGACGATTCTAAATTGGCCGCGTGGGTGTGTTTGTGTGTGTCCCGTGGTGGGTTGGCACGCTGCCTGGGATTGGTTCCTGCCCTGTGTTGGTTGGGATTGGCTCCAGCAGACCCCCGTGACCCTGTATTCAGATTCAGCGGGTTAGAAAATGGATGGATCTTTTAAGAAATAAAGTGGTTATGGAGGAAAAAACACATAATTGCAACAATGAAGTGGCCAAATTAATGGTATATGATAATCATTACATTATCAAACAGTCCTAATTCCAGCTCCATTGTGTGTGTACAGTAGTGGTTTCAGTAGACACATAACCTGTTGCAATGATGTCATTATACATTCAAAAAGAATAATTCTCACCAGAGTAATTTATTCCATAGAGGTGAAACATGTGGATCTACAGTCCTAAAACAAAATATAAATGAAAACCAACTTGAAGATAAGGAGCTGCTGACACTTCAGTTCCTGAAAAAGTCATAATCTATTTTATTACTTCTGTTGGCTCATTTAGAGCAAACAGAACTAACAAATTCTTGACCTAATTACCAGCTTGATTTAATTTTACTAAGTAGTGGTCTTCAAAGAAGTATTAATATCAGTATGTTAAAGAAATCTGATATTTTCAGCAGTTTTAACAATGTAGATCTTCTCAATTATCACTGAGCATTTCTGTTCCTTGGGCACTCTTGCGTTATTTATCTTGCACTTTGTCTTTCATTCCTATGAGTTATCATGTTTGTCTGCTTCTCAAATGTTTTTATACAGGATCCCATCTTGTTTGTCAGTATCGTTCAGTATGTTGTCTTCCTGTTCTTTCTCGTTCTTTGTCACTTTATCGTCTTCTGTGAATTGCTTGATGTTCAGCAGATGCCACTGCTCTTTTTTATCTTTCTGCCATTATGGAAATTATTAGCGGGTTTCTTAATCACTTTGCTGTAAACACACAACC